>NC_057861.1:576740307-577044891 GCF_019393635.1 Dromiciops gliroides | reverse complement strand
CTTTGGTTTTGTTTCTCACAGGAGAAAATTCTGATTTATCCTAAGCCCCATGTCAGGGATGTTGTGAAGTAAAGCCTGGACCTATTCGATGATCAGGCTGTCAATTAAATACTCATCCCCAGCTGTTATATACACTAATGTTGAGAGTGCAGAGCACCCCAGAAGTTCTCTGGGGCACACCAAGGAATCTTGTCCTTGAGAAACTAAACCAGAGGACAGATACACCTAGAGAGATAAACGGAACCAGATTGGACTGAGCTAGCTTCGGGACCTCCACCCTTCATTCTGATCTCCCTTACCCCTGGGGAGATAACTTTGGGTGTGGCTTCGGCCTCTGTGTCCTGAAGAGACAGATGGCTTGAAAGATATGTAGCCACCCCTCACCCAATTCCTCTAGCCACCACCAGTGGGGGATGGTTCTCCCTCACTAAAAGAACTTTCCACAGGCAGATGGTCCACCCCCATCAGCCCCCTATAAAAGTATCTGCCGGTCTCCTGCTCGAGGAGATTGGTACCTCAGAGCCACATGCTTTGTTCCATACCGATCTCCTCATAAGAAGTCCAAGGATTTCTTTCATGGTTTCCCTTCCCCCCCCCTTCCCTTCCCTTGCCCCTAAATAAACTACCATCTTATTCTAACTGCTTTTGTGTGTAATAGGGTGTAATTCTTTAAAGAGGAATTCCTAAGAACCCCTACCCCTAACCCAAACCTGTACCCCATTCTCCCCATAACACTATCCAATACCAGGTGAATGCAAGGATAACCTCTAACTCTCTTTAACTCTCTTCCCATACCTATGTCCTTTCAAATGGACATAAAAGGGACACTCATCTTTATAGTTAACATGGCCTTGCAGATATTTGGAGTCAGCCCTAATCCCTTCCTACCCTTCTGGTTGTCTTACAATTCACTCCTGTGGAAATGTATTTTGATTTGGACACTCTGTCTTCGGGCTTTGAGATTAAAAAGCCTTAGGCCCTCGGGTTTTTTCTGTGTGGGAGGGGCTGGTGCCCCCTCCCCCTGCACTTCAGCTGAGCCAAAAAGCCCCGTGGGCTTTTCAGGACTCCAGGTCAGAAGGCTGGGGGAAAAAAAAGCCCCAGCTCCCTACGCCCTGAGGGAATCTACCCCAGAGATCCCAGGCTAGTCTAGATCGGCCTGTGTGGAGGTCCCTGGGTGCACAGCAGGGGGCACAGGCCCCTGGAGCCCTGGGTGTGGTACGCAGGGGACACTCAAGCATCCCCCCCCCCCCTGCAGCACTAGTGGGGCTGGTGGATTAGCTTGGTGGGGGGGGGGGGGCGCGCGCAGGGAGCCTGAGATTTGAGGGGAGAGAAGGGACATATATAGAGGGGAGAAGAGAGTGAAGGAGGAGGCCGGAAGATTAAGAGGATGGACAGAAGCGGGGCTGCTACAAGGACGCTAAGGAGACTGAGGCTGTGTAAAGAGAGGGGCTGATGGAGACAGACAAAAGGCTGAGAGCAAGGAGGCCAGAGGACGCTGGAGCACTAAGAGAACGCAAGGAAAAGCAGGTCTGAGAGAGAGAGAGAGAGACGCAGGGGTTCAGCAGGGCAGTACAGAGAGGAAAGTTAGAGGGGGGGTCGACAAAGTGAAAGGAGCTTGCAGTTAGAAGAAAGGAGCTAAGTGAACTGAAGCAGGGAAACTAGAGTGAAGGAGAAAAAAAGTGAAAGTTGGAGAAAGCTGGAGCATACCCTAAGGCAAGAGGTGCAAAGGCCCTTATTATATTAAAAGCAGACAGGTTGTATAATTTGCATTTCTTAACCCTTATCTCTTACATTTATTTTTATAAATAAACTCTGCTTTGATTATTTAATTAAAAGGCTTCTTAATCTGTTGCTTATCAATTTGGGAGCAGTGTGGATAACTTTTTAACGGGGCCCATATTAAAATAATAGCAGTCAGATAGCCAGCCAGTCAAAAGTCCTCAGATTAGTCCCCCAAAATTAGGCCTAAATTAGTTTAAAATATTTTCACACTCCCCTTTTAGTATTATGGCCCAGTGATATAGATCTTCTTTCTGTCCCTTGCACAAGAGACTCTGCCCCTCACTCCAAGTATTTTTACTGGCTGTCCCCTGTGCCTGGAATGCTTTCCCTCCTCATCTTCCCTTCCCTCCTTTACAAGAAACCTTTTCTGCCCCCCTCCCCCTGCCATGTTAGTGCCTTCCCTCTGAGATTGCCTCCAATTTGTCTTTTTTCTATTTTATTTGTACATAGTTGTTTGCATGGTGTCTCCCCCATAAGAATGGGAGCTCCTTGACAAAGGGGACTATTATTGTCTTTCTTTGTGCTTGGCACACAGTAAGTACTTAATAAATGCATATTGACTGACTGCCTCTGACACATACTGGCTGAGAGAGAGTCTCTCTACATTGATGAAAAAACCCAACTCATCTCATGAGCCTTCAATCAGCTTGTAATGCCCATGAAGAAAAGATTGTTTTCAGCTGCCCACACAAATTTTACCAGTTTAAGCACATGCCATAAGATATTTTGGGGCACCTGCTACTTTTCAAAGACCTACAGAGAAAGTAGTAGGAAACAAGAACTACCTGAAAGTTTTGAGTCTCTTGATAATATCACTTTTGGGGGAAGACTCTGAAGAAATTGAAGGAAGACTGATGAAAGTGTTGGAGGGGGAAATGGCCTAAGGCTTTTCAATAACAAGTAAAGGTTTTATATAGCTTCTTTCAAGGATATGGGTCAATATTGCAATAAGATATGAGCACCATAAAGAAGTAAGTGCTCCTGACTTGGCCAAGTCTAAAGAACCTTTGAGACCTAAGGATTTTCCTAGGATTTGATGGTTATTTTTACAAATTTGTTGAGAACTATGTTGTTTTACATAATTGCACATACATAACCTATATCAAATTGCTTACTCTCTTAGGGAGGAGAGAGAAGAGGGAAAGAAGGAGAAAAATTTGGACCTTAAAATTATATTTAAAAAGTGAATTTTAAAAATTGCCTTTACATTTAATTGGAAAAAAATTTTAAAAACCCAATCTAGGTTGTTATTTCCAGTGACCTCATTCAAACATATGACTAAAGAGGCTGGTTATCAAAAGGATCAGACACAAATTATCTTGAAGCCAATGGACAGACAGCTGTGAACAAGCATTCAAAGATATGGTCAGTTGCCTCACGCATGCTCTTGTGTGGGCCTACACAGATCCAAATCAGTCCTTTGTACTGCACACAGATGCCAGCTTGGAAAGCTTTGGAGTAGTCTTAGGTCAAGAGTGATATCACTTGTGGTTTTTTTTGTTTTGTTTTGTTTTTTTAGTGAGGCAATTGGGGTCAAGTGACTTGCCCAGGGTCACACAGCTAGTAAGTGTCAAGTGTCCGAGGCTGGATTTGAACTCAGGTACTCCTGACTCCAGGGCCAGTGCTCTATCCACTGTGCCATCTAGCTGCCCCAATCACTTGTGTTTTTGACAGTGAGACCTCGAAGTGGAAGATCCCTGAGAAAGTCAAAGACTATGTAGATGGAACAAAGTGTGTACTAAGAAGGGTCCACTGACATAGTCTTCCTGGTGCCAAGCTATTTGCTGTTTGACAGAAATGGGTTGTAGCACCAGTCAGCTATAAATTTAGCAGATGCCCTATTTAGGTCACATAACTCCAAAGCTAAGGCTTGAAGAGTAAAAATTATATATAAAACCCAAAGAGCTGGATTACAAACAAATAGCAACATAGCTGAAAACTTGGGACTTCTACAAGACAGCAGCATATTCACTGAACAGAACTTTCCTTGTTGCAATTGTCTGTGGATATAATATCCAAAATATATAATGAATTGATAGAAATATATAGGTATAAGAACCATTCCCAATAGACTGGTAGTCAAAAGTTATTAACAGTCAGTTATCAAATGAATAAATGCAAGCTATCAAGAGCCATTTGCAAAAAAATTTCCAAATCATTAATAATAAGTGTTGTGGGAATGCAGTGGGACCCCAAGAAACCTAAAAATCCCAACCCTCAAGATGAGGGAAAAGCAGCTCTCTCCCACCTCAGGTATGAGGCGTGGCAGGACATGACCCCAGTATGCTGATAAGCAATATTAAGGTATGCAAGAGGATATGCACGATATGGATGGATGCTGCAAACCAGATCCCCTCTTAGTTATCCAGTCCCAGTCTTTGCATTTCCCCTTACCTTGCAATTGTCTTCCCTTTCTTTGTTTTTTTTTTTTTGTGGGGCAACAGGGGTTAAGTGACTTGCCCAGGGTCACACAGCTAGTAAGTGTCAAGTGTCTGAGGCCGGATTTGAACTCAGGTACTCCTGAATCCAGGGCCTGTGCTTTATCCACTGCGCCACCTAGCCGCTCCTCTTTGTTTTGTAAAGATACAAAAGACCAGATCTTCTCTTACACCACAGTGAACTGTTCCCTGGCCATATTTTCCACTCTCCTAATAAATCTTTTTATTTTACAAGACTTGTGGTGAGCCTCCGATTCTTTGGGTGAGTTTCCCCACCCCAGGTCTCAAGTCCTCCCAAAAAGAAAAATGCAAATTAAAACAATTCTTAGGTTCCACCTCAACAACCAATAAATTGGCAAAGATAACAAAGGAGGAAAACAGCAATTGTTGGAGAGAGTGGGAAAAGAGGTACACAAGGGCATTGCTATATAACTATTCTGGACAACAATTTGGAACTATAACCAAAAAGTCATTGAATTCCATATAGCCTTTGATTATTAATATTATTACTAGACATGTATTCCAAGGAGGTCAAGTACACAGGGAAAAGACACACACACATGTATGCATGTTTATATGTATGTATACACATATGCACATGAATATTGCAGCATGCAACTGTAACAAAATAAGCATCCACCTTAAAAGGAGGATGGCTAAGCAAATTGTACATTATGAATATAATGGAATTTTATTGTGCTATAAGAAATTATGAGTATAATTAATTCAGAAAAATGCATAAAAATTATATGAACTTTTGCAGAGTTATGTGAGCATAGCTAGAACAACTTATGTGATGACCACAATAACATAAAAGGAAATAACTTTTAAAGACTTTAAAACTCTGACAAAGGGGCAGCTAGATGGCGCAGTGGATAGAGCACCGGCCCTGGAGTCAGGAGTACCTGAGTTCAAATCCGACCTCAGACACTTAACATTTACTAGCTGTGTGACCCTGGGCAAGTCACTTAACCCCAATTGCCTCACTAAAAAAAAAAAAGACTCTGACAAAAGCAGGGAATAATCATGGTTTCAAAAGAGAGATGATGAAATGTATCCCTTAACATAGAGCTGAATCATATATGCATTCTTAGACACAGCTCAATGAATTGATTTGTTTTGCTTGACTATATAGTTGAGCAAAATATATATATATTTACACATATACACACATATATGTGCATATGTGTGTATATATTTATATATACATACACACACACACACATATATATATATATATATATATATATGCATATACTTGTTATAGGAAAGCTTTTCTATCCTAGATGTTGGAGAGAGGTAGGTTAATAGATACTGAGATATGAAAAAAAGACATCAATAAAATATTATTTGAATGTACAGAAGAAAAAAGTATAAAAGGAGGTTCAGAGCAATTTTGTTACTACTATGTTAAACTTAAAATGTATTTCTTGACAATATCCAATTTATAACAGTTCAGTTTATTACACAACCTTCTACCCTTTTACTTCTTTATATCTTGAAACATTTGTTTGCTGATTCATAAGAACACAATTTTTAAAAAATGTAATAATTAAAACACCTTGAGGCGGCAAATCAGTTGAAGAGTGGTCATTGAACAAGCTGATTGAGAGGGGTGTGTGTGTGTGTGTGTGTGTGTGTGTGTGTGTGTGTGTGTAAAGATCAAGGCTCCAGGAAAGGAAAAGAAATACTGAATGTTAGGGGAACAGTGTAAGCTTGGTTGAACCAAGGATGAGTTGGAATATGAGAAAAAATTTAAAATGTTAATTTTTAAACTCAGTTCTGTTGCCTTTCTCTATTAAAAAGGCACTAAAACATGTACTGAATGTAGAAAAAAATTAATATTCCATGATTTAAATTTTTTATAACCTTTCTTCTCATTCTCTCTCTCTCTCTCTCTCTCTCTCTCTCTCTCTCTCTCTCTCTCACACACACACACACACACACACACACACTCTCTCTCTCTCTCTCTTGCTGGAAAACTCAAATGGAAAATGCATTTTATTTCAGAACTGGCTTAAGTTGCTCTTCATTCTATTCAGGCTGGTAGGTGAAAAATGACTATTTGAAAGGCAAATTTAGATGCTAATTACTAATAGCTTTTGTGACTGCTATAGTCTTTTAGATTTAGGAGAATATTTGAATTTAATCCGGACACACCCTTGTGGGGGGATATCAGGGATAGCAGGGGAAAGGGAAAATAGAATGGGCATGCTTTATTTGCTGCTGAGTTTTACTTGGATTGTGCATTTTTGTATTTAATATGCATTAGTAGGTTTCCAACAGAATAGATTTAAAATTATAATAAAATCAAAATGTCAACATTGTAGTAGAAAAATTCAAACTTCCTTTAACAAACAGGGAGAAAAGGAAAAGTTTTCTAAGTTTCATTGCAACATTGTTTACTGTGCAAACATAAATTGTGCATTTCACTTTCATCTACTTAAATAAAATGTCCTATCCTTTGCATATGATCCATTATCTGCTGGAAATTGTGGCCTTCTTTTTTAAGTGGTGCAAGTAGGTTTGTGTTGAGCTACTGAGTCTTGCTCAATTCACTATGTGACTGATAGCACATTTTAAAGAAGTAGCAAAACCACTAAGTCTGTGGACTTTACGTTACTTTTTTTGCTCATGCAGAGTTGTAACTAGAGTATTAGGGTAGGGTAGTGGGTCTGTCTCTGGCACCAAAATCTAAAAGAAACTGTCAGCACCATTCCTGTGTCCACTTCTTCCTACCCATCTAGGGAAAGCCTCCTCCTTTTGCCACTGTTTTGGTCATCCTCTTATTCCAGTCACAAAACTTCTTAATTACAGCTCTATGTGAAATTCAATAACAGAGAATGTCAGTGTTAGAAAGGATCACAGAGACTAATCCAAAATCCTTGTTTTATACATGAAAAAATTGAAGCACGGAATGGTTATGAAACATCACATAACTAGTTAGCAGAGGAGCTAAGAATCTTCTAAAAACTAGACCAGTGCTATTTCTACTACATGATTCCTTGAAATGGAAAAGATCCATTGGGGGCAATTTAGGGTGCCCTTTGGAATAAGGATGGAGAGGAAATTTCCCCGAGGGAGCCAACTACGGTACAAGGAACCCTGGGGAGAAGTTTTGATGTCTGTATAAAAGGAAACAGAAAATTTTTTCATTATTTTGTATGACTACACATGTATTACCTGTATCAAATTGCTTGCCTTCTCAATGGGGGAGGGGGGACAAGGCAGGAAGGGAGAGAATTTAGAACTCAAAAGTTTTTTAAATGAATACTATGTTTTTACATGTAATTGGGGGAAAATAAAATACTAAATAAATTTTTTAAAAAAGAAAATTTTGTTCAGTCAAGGAATGTAAAGGGTTGTGCTACATTACCCCAGGTAAGACACAAGTAGTCCTAGTTAGGTTTGGAATATCAAGGAACAGAGATAGCCCTACCCAAACCACCCCCTAAAGCTAACTACATGCTTTATTGAATAGCATATGGATGATGTGAACATATTAATAGAATATAATCAGATATGCACACCCACTTCATAGTCATCTGAGACACTCCAATGTTTAGCCCAAGGAAGTTAAGCTGTCCTGGTCACTGCTCCTAGCAGAATAGCTTTGTCTGACAATGAGAGCCCATAGACTTCAGGAACCATGTGGCTTTATACTATTTAAACAAAGGAAGCCAGAAGCTCCCATCGAGGGTAAGCAAACTCCACCTGCCTTTGAATACTTCAATCATGAGTAAGTCAGATAAGTGTTTGGCATCAAAGGCTGTACTCCTCCATGATATCATGGTTCAGGTAGCCATTTCTATCTTGCTGTCCCTTCTTTTCTGGGTGAAGGATCCTGAATCCGGGTTAAAAGAGTTAAACTTCCTCCAAAGAAACTGGAAAGATTTAATCCAGACACCTACTGTTTCCTGGGGTGAGATTGTTGCTTCACTTCCTTATTGCAGTATAAATTAAGAGAAGCTGGATCTTATGTTTGAATATTGTTACTATAACTCTATAAAATTGTGTAGGCTAGCAACCAGTGGTTGGTTGCTGCCTTCCATAGTTTTACCTAGTAAATACAGATGTACTTGATGGAAATTGTCAAATAAATCTACAACCTTAGCACTCATTTTGTTTTTCATTATAACTAGTTATGATAAGAGGAAGTGAGTTCGTTGTGAAACCCAGAGATTTCCTTCCCCTATTGTAGCCCTAACATTGTCCACTGACTCTTTCCTTTACAAGATATTTCACAAATTGAGGCTAGAACAACCAAATTACCTTTATTCTTAGCTTTATAATGATTTGTGCAGTACTTATGATGTACTTTTTTTGTGTCTAAGTATAAGTACTTACATGACTAGAGTAGACAAAGAAATGAAGCAATGGGAAGAACTGGAGAACTGGTATTTCTGCTTCGCTCCTAGAGTGATTGGATTCTTAAAAGAGCTGGAAAACTGGAACTGATGTTTAGACTTACCTTCAAATTCCCAAAGCATTTATCACCAAACAAAAAATTGGAATGAAAAAAGTTATGTAAAATGAGCTTATGTTATTCCTATGGTACTAACTTATTGTTATTACAAAAGTAAACTCACAGGAAAATGAGGCATCAGCTACTCTCAAAGCACACAAGGCCTAACTCCTGCTCATACATCATTATAAAGGAGGTGCTTTCAGGTTAGGGCTCCAAAAATCTTCCTCTCACCAGGACTCCTTAGCTGAAAAATTCCATCTTAGCTATTCTGGATTCCTGCTTGCCTTTCTCAGGAAATGAAGTAGGCTTCAGAGAGATTGAGTCAAGGATAGGCATCCTGTCAGTAATCTCTTGATGAATAGTTTTACCAGGCCATAGTGGAGATGAGGATTTTTTTTCATTTTTATTTATCTCTTTTATTTTACTAGACCTTCATTTCCAAATGCATCCTTCCCCCCTTCCCTACTCAATAAACTGTCTTGTAAAAAAAAAAAATTTAAAGAAAGAAAAGATAAAGCAGTTCAAAAAAACTAACTATAACCAATCAAGACTGGCAGTACATGTGACGTATCCTCATACCATCCTATATCTTCAAAGAAGGGAAGGAAGTGCCTCTTCACCTCTTCTTCAGGGACAAGTTTGGTTATTTTGATTAAATGGTGTTCAGTTTTATCTTCTTGTTCTTTCCAATTAGTTTGTACATGTTCAATGTACTGTCTTCCTGATTCTTCTTATTTTACGTGAGAGCAATTCATACAAGGCTCATTCATGCTTCTTGGAATTCTTCATATTAAGTCACAAGCTTTGATTAAGCATTTAATAAGTTCCAGGCACTGTGCTAAGTCCAGGGGATAAAAAAAAAAAGGTAAAAACACCACCACTACTTAAAAAACCAAACCCAGTCCCTGCCCTTAAGGAGATCACAGTCAAATAGGGGAGAAAACATGAGAACAATTATGTACAAACAAGATAAATAGAAGAAAAATTGTAGATAAACTCAGGGGGATATTAATCATTTATGACACAACATTACTTAATTATATTCAAGTGTAATTTGTTTAGCTATTTCCCAATACTCATTGCTACCACAAAAATATTTCACTATTAATTCTTTTGGGTGCATACATAGGGTCTTTCTGTCTTCTACCTTGTTGGAGTATATGCCTACTAGTGCTAGCTCTGGGCTATAGGGCAAAGATATTTTTTTGTCATTTTCTTAGCATAATTCCAAATTGCTTTCCAGAATGGTTGGGCAGAGAAGCAGAGCTTTTATCATTCTCCTGGAGGCAAAGGAAAAAGTCAATCAATCCTTTTCTTTGTGAAATTTCATTTTTAGCTAGATTCTGATAATGCTCTTTCCATTAGACTAGTATGAGCTAACCCATGGAGCACAATGCATAACTGACTTCTTCCTTGCTCAGCTAGTAACTAGAATTAACTACAGTTAAAGGTAGGACCCGGCTGGTATGTATAAATTGGGGTATGAATTTTGGTCAACCCTACTGCTTTCTGATATATCCTGTGTCAGTTCAATGGAATGCTCATTTATAAGTGCTGTTGCACTCCATTTTTTGACTCCAGTGGTCTACTTTCTAGTATGATTTCCCCTGCCCATGAAGCTTGGCCAGTGATAGCCATCAATCACTCAACAGGCATTTTTTCCCCCCTTTCTGGGCAATGAGGTTTAAGTGACTTGCCCAGGGTCACACAGCTAGTAAGCATCAAGTGTCTGAGGCCGCATTTGAATTTAGGTCCTCCTGAATCCAGGGCTGATGCTTTATCCACTATGCCACCTAGCTGCCCCCCAAAATGGATACATTCAACAGGCATTTATTAAGTGCCTACCATATGCTAGGTACTAGGAATAAAAATATAATGAATAAAGCAATACCTTTTTGAAGATGCTTACATCCTAAGGGGAAGGATAAGAGAAAGAAGAATATGTGTGTATGTATATATGTGTATATATAAACAAAGATGAAAGAGAAACCCCTTATCAGTCTTTTTTTAAACTATCAATTCTGAAACAAAGTCCTGCTCTCTTCTATCCAAATTAGCTACAAGAACTCCTCCTTGTGAACTGATCCAACCATTCTGGAGAAAAATTTGGAACTATGCCTAAAGGGCTATAAAACTGTGCATACCCTTTGACCTGGCAGGTCTATATCCTAAAGAGATCATAAAAAAGGGAAAAGGACCCACATGTACAACAATATTTATATCAGTTCTTTTTGTGGTGACAAAGAATTGAACATTGAGGGGATGCCATCAATTGGGGAATGGCCGAACAAGTTGTGGTATATGAATGTAATGGAATACTATTGTGCTGTAAGAAATGAAGAGCAAGCAGATTTTAGAAAAACCTGGAAAGACTTATATGAACTGATACTGAGTGAAGTGAGCAGAACCAAGAGATCATTGTACACAGTAACAGCAACACTGTATGATGATCAACTGTGATAGGCTTAGCTCTTCTCATCAATACTATGATCCAAGACAATTCCAAAAGACTCATGATAGAAAATGCTATCTGCATCCAAAAAAAAAAGAACTATGGAGTCTGAATGCAGATTGAAGCATACTATTTTCACTTTTTGGTTGTTTTTTCTTTCTTATGGTTTTTCCCTTTTGTTCTGATTCTTCTTTCACAACATGACTAATGTGGGAAAAAAAAAAAGAGACGACCAATATGATGACCAATACTAGGGAGATTTTGACATAGATCGACCACATCTCAGGTAATGTATTCAGTTCTGGCCATTACCTTTTAGGAAGTTCATTGACAAAGTAAAGAACCTATTCTAGGAGATTGCAACTACTTGGTGTGTTTTGCTGAACATTTTTCCCCTCTTTTTTTCTATATTCTTTGTTATAAAGGATTTGTTACACTGAGTAGGGGAGGGTGAAGGATATATTCAATAATAAAGGTGATATGAAAACAAAAAAACACAAAAAAAGAACTCTTCCTTTTTAAGTAATTACGGAGGTGAATATACAAGGGCTTGGGCAAAAGGCTCAGGATTCTACCTGAAGGAATTAGAATAATGACTTATCTAATGGTGTCCTCTTTTTCCTGTCCCAGAAAGGATTACAGCAGTGATCTGAAAGGGGGTGGGGGTTGGAGAATGAAAGACAGAGACAGATAGAGAGAAAACTTGAACTCTTAAAGGGAGTGGTCACTGAGGTTGTGAGTGGTTTTAGGAAAATGATTTTCCAGGGGCTTTCCAGAAAACATTATGTGACTATTGTTACATTAGATAAAGTAGAACGTTAACCCCAAATTGTGGCTTATTAATAAATTTTCACCATTCGAGTCCTATAAATGTTATCTCAAACTATTTCAGGAGGTAGCTAGGTGGTTCAGTAGATGGAGCACTGGGCCTGAAGTCAGAAAAATCTAAGTTCAAATGATATACCTCCTAGCTTTGTGAGCCTGGGCAAGTCACTACTTAACCTCTGTTTGCCTGAATCCGCTAGAGAAGGAAACCACTCTAGTTTTCTTGCCAAGAAAACTCTTTGGGCTTGTATGGTCCATGGGGTCATGAAGAGTCAGACACAACTGAAAAACAATAAAATGTCTTATATTGGGGAGATGTCCCTGACCAATGTGGAATTGCAACATGCTATATTATGCATATTATTAGGATTTTCTTTCTTTCTATTTAAAAATTATTCAGTTGGGGGTGGGTGGGAAGGAGAAATAATGAATCTCTAAAAAAATAAACAAATAAATTAAAGGGTGCAGGGAAGGCTATGCCAAGTTGAATATTTCTCACTCTAAAGAGAACAATGCTTAGATGAGAATAGGGATAAATTAATGAAAAAAAGAAGTTTCTGGCAAGCTTGTGCCTAAACACAGACTACAGTATTCAGATTTTTTTTCCTTCCACAACACAAATTACTATTTATTTATTTTTTGCAGGGCAATGAGGGTTAAGTGACTTGCCCAGGATCACACACCTAGTAAGTGTCAAGTGTCTGAGGCTGGATTTGAACTCAGGTCCTCTTGAATCCAGGGCCAGTTCTTTATCCACTTCGATACCTATCTGCCCCCACAAATCACTGCCTTTATGACTTGCCTGCTTAAAACACTGCTCCCTGGCCACCACTCCCCTATGTGTTTTCTTTCCCCATTACAATGGAAACCTCTTGAAGACAAGGGTTTTCTTGCTTTATTATCTGTATCTCCAGCATTTCACACAATTTTTTTTTTTTTTGGTGAGGCAGTTGGGATTAAGTGACTTGCCCAGGTCACACAGCTAGTAAGTGGCAAGTGTCTAAGGCCACATTTGAACTCAGGTCCTCCTGACTTCCAGAGTTGGTGCTCTATCTATCCACTGCACCACCTAGCTGCCCTCACACAGTTTCTGACATCTAGAAAGACTTGGTAAACCTTTTACATTAATTTATTCATTAAATAAGGCAAGGGGCTTTGTAAGAACCAAACTCGGATGTTATTATTCCTGAATTTTGAATGTTCATTCAATAATAAAAAAATACAGGAATCTCCTAGGAATAACTGAAAAGGGTTTTTCTCCTCATCTGTGAAATGAAGGGCTCAACCTCCAAAGTCCTTTTCTAGGTCTAAATTCCACAATGTAAAGAAGTGTTAAGACCCGGAAAGAGCCTTAGAAAACATCTAGTCCACCACTCCACCTTATTTTCCAGGTTAAGAAACAGGCTAAATAACAAATGAGAAAATGGAATCTGTTTAAGTGACTTGGCCCTCATAGTCACTTTCATACAGGTGATGAAGTGGGAGAACTGGAATGGGTTCAGTCCACAAGTGGTTTGAACCCAGGTTTTCCTGACTGAATTTAGCACTCTAACCAATATACCACCACTGCTTCCTCCTTCTCCAGTGTCTCTTTCCAGTAAGCTGGCCAACAAATGGTATTAGGAAACAAAATGACAAGCTTCAGAGGATTTGCAATGTTTGACGGTATTTTTTTTTAAACTACTACACCACATTGCCTAGAAATCAAATTAACAAATATTTAAGTATCTAATATGTACCCAATACTGCAAATCGATAGAGATACAAAGAATGCAAAAACAGTCCCTGCTTTTTCGAGAAGTTCACAGTATAATGGGGGAGATGATATGCAATCACATACAAACAAGATATATACTGGATAAATTGGAGATGATGCAGAGGTAAGACACTAGCAATAAGGAGGATCAAGAAAGACTTCTCGTAGAAGGTGGGATTTTAGATGGGACTTGAAAGAAACCAAGAAATTGACGGAGTTAAGAGTAGGAAGACAGTGTCATTGGATACTACAGATGAGGGGAGTAGCTGTAAGAAGCTTGGAGGGGGCTAAATTATGAACAGCTTTGAAATCCAAACAGATTTTATATTTGATCCTGGAGGGAATAGAGAGCTACTGGAGATTCTTAAAATAGAACTTAGTCTCCTGATTTCTGGGCAGGTAGGTGGCACATAGGGCAGATTCATCTTCCTGAGTTGAAATCAGACCACGGACAGTTATTAAGATGAGTGACCCTGGACAAGTGATTTAACCCTGTTTGCCTCAGTTTCCTCATCTGTCAAATGAGCTGGAGACGGAAGTGGCAAACCACTCCAGTATCTCTGCCATGAAAATCCCCAAAGGAATCACGGAGTCAGGCATGATTAAAAAAACAACACCTGAGCTTGGATAGCCGGTGCCAAACTTTCGGGGCAGCTAACTGGCGCAGCGGATATAGAGTGCTGGTTTTGGAGTCAGGAAGTCAAAACTTCTGAACCACAGGTGGCACAGCTGGGCCCGGATTTAGGAAGACTCGAGATCCAATGCAGCCTCAACCCACTAGCTAAGTGACTCTGAGCATATCACTTAGTAACCGACTGCCTCCGTTTCCCCCAATTAAAAAGTGGGAATAATAGTCTCTACCTTGCAGGGGCTACCTATCAGGGCTGTTGTTTAAATCAAATAATATCTGTAAAGGGCTTAGCTCAGTGCCTGACATAATAAAGTAGAAACTCAGTAAATGCCCGTTTACCTTCCTTCCTCCTCCGGTCTCTTTCGCTATCATGAGCCAGCAACATATGCCTGCCTCATTGGCTGTAGGACCGTGGAAGAGTTTTAAAACAGCCTTTGTTGTTTTACAGAATTTTTTTCTGGACAAGAATGGTACTTGCAAGCGCATTTTGGAAGTAATAATTACAACAGGTCACCCACCCAGGGCCCGTAAACCCTCAGTCTCATCTAACTTGGGGACATACGCAAGGCGCGCGCCGCGTTTCTTATATAGGATTCGTGGAGGAAGGGGTGTGGCTACGGCTGGTGCCTCGTGTTGTCTTTCGGGGCAGGGTAATCAGAGCGCTAGGCGAGTAGAGGTCGACGGGAGCAGTAGCGCACTTCCGCTTGGGGCTGGGAGGGCGAAGAGGCTAGAGTCCCAGACGATGGGACTTCGTTGCGTCATGGCGTACAGGCGTCAGGGGGCGGGAGCTGCGCGGCGTGCTCGGCGGCGTGCTCGGCGGGAGCTTGGGGCTGGTTTACATCCTGCTCCTCGCACTTGACTGTGAGTGGTATCCTCTACCCACCCCTTTTGCAGTGATGCTTAGAGCAAGTGGCCGCATGGATGGGGAGGAAGAGGAAGCGGAGGCGGAGGAGGAGGAGGATTGCCCGGAGCTGGTCCCCATTGACATGCAGCAGCAGCAACCGCAGCAGCACCGGCAGCCCGAGGAGGAGGAGGGGAAGCCTGACCCCTATGCTAAGATTCCGGTCACGATTATCACTGGGTATTTAGGTAATTAAGCCAACCAGTAATTTCGGGAGCTCCCAGACACAGATTCACGTTAAATAATAAGGATGATGATAATAACGGTAACAATACGGCGATAGTTATAATAATACTATGAACATAATAAATAATAACAAGAACCACGAAGAGTTTGTGCCTTTTCCGTCCCTGGAATGAGATTCCCCCTTCACGTCAGGGAGCAGCAGCTTCTTAGCGGCCAGGTGTGGTGGAAGGAAGGAAGGAAGGAAGGGAGGAAGGGAGGCGGGGGGGAAGGGAGGGAGGGGGGGGTGGGGAGGGGAGGGAAGAAGAAAGGAAAAAGAGAAAGGAAAAAAGGAACACATTGGACTTAAAGTCAGACAACCTGGGTTTGGACTTTGCTCTTGATAACTATCCTCTTGGCCCAGGGGCTTAGTTTCCCCATGTAAGATTAGGGGGTTGGACTTAAAATCAGTTTGTTCACCGTGTGTGTGTGTGTGTGTGTGTGTGTGTGTGTGTGTGTGTGTGTGTGTGTGTGAGAGAGAGAGAGAGAGAGAGAGAGACAGACAGACAGACAGACAGACAGACAGACAGATAGACAGACAGGGACCCCTTTGAAAGTCAGAGGTTTATAGATCCCATATTTGAAGAAGACACTAAATTGCAGGTTAGTGGAAAATAAAGATGTACTTTTTTCTCCTCTATCCAAGGACCTGCTTTCCATCACCCACCCCCATATATATGGTTCTTTGCATCAGATGATCTCTAGAGTCCCTTCCAGCTGTTAAGTTTTAGCTTCTTATGTTATAGATATCCAAAAGATGTTGATGATGATAAACTGACATTTATATAGTGACAAAATACCTTAAAGGCATTCTTATTAGATCTCAAAAGATAATGATAATAACTGACTTCTATATAGTGGCAAAATACCTTACCAGAATTCTCTTTAAATCTCAATAACAAGAACCTAGTGAGACAGGTACTAAAGGTATTATTATCCCCATCTTACAGGTGACAGAACTGAAGCTCAGAGTTTCATGTGACTTGCTGGAGGTTGCATAGTTTGTAAGTGTCAGAGGCTGGGATTGAACCCAAGTTTTTCTGCCTCCCTGTCCAGCAGTCAGTGAACTATACTGTTTGTGGAAAGGTCACTAGATTTGGCATCAGAGGACCATGGTTTAAGTCTAGGCACAATTTCTCTGTAAAAAGGGTTTGGGGGCTAAATGGTGTCTAATGTGTGTTGTACCTGAGACCCTTGTCTTTTATTTTACTGAAAAAAAAAATATTCTAGCATTGGGACCCTTCTCTCCTCCCACGCTGCTAGCATCCTGGAGGTGCTTATCATCTCACACCTGGATTATTGCAATAGCCTGTAATGGGTCGGCCTACCTCAACTCTTCCCCTAGTCTAGGTATCAAAATGATCTTCCTGAAGGCAAATCTAGCCCTTAATAAATTCCAATGATTCCCTGTTACCTCCAGGATCAAATATAAAAATCCTGTTTAGCATTCAGAATTCTTCATAACTTGCCCTTCCTAGCCCCCTTACTCCGTTTCCCTGCTCCCCTCCTGCATCCCCAATCCCACAAACTTTCCTGTCTTCTTAGACCTTACATCCCCCTTCTTGTGTACTCTGATCCAGTGACACTGGCCTCCTTACTACTGTTCCTTGAAGAAGACTCTCCATCTCCCAACTCTGGACCTTTTTACAGCCTATCCTCAATACCTGGAATGCTCTTCCTCCTCATCTCTGCTTCCTGGCTTTCTTCAAGTCCCAGCTAGAGCCCCACCTTCTACAAAAAGCCTTTCCTGGTCCCCCTTAATGCCAGTGCCTGCCCTCTGATGATTATCCCAGTTTATCCTGTACATAAGCTTATTCTGATGTAGTTGTTTACCTGTTGTCTCCCCCTTAGACCAAACCTGCAGAACAGGGACGGTTTTGAGTCTTTCTTTGTATCCCTGGCACTTGGGACATAGTAGGCATTTAATAAGTGTTTATAGACTGGATGTCTGATTCACCCTGTGCCCCCTTGAGTTCTTTGAGGAATCTCCATTTAGAGGATGGGCTCTAAGGAGGAATCTTTTGTTCTCATCACTTATATGACCCCTCTTCTGCCTTCCCTCTCCTTAGCTTCAGGGCCCTTTCTCCAGTGCTGACTTCTTCATTCCCACCTCATGACAGAGGAGGGGCACTGAGCAGCCATCCCTCTGTGTCCAGACTTTGCACCACTCCCAGCTCCCCTTTTATGTGTTGTCTTTCCCCATTAGAATGTAACCTTGAGGGGCAACTCGGTGACGCAGTGGATAAAGCACCGGCCCTGGATTCAGGAGTACCTGAGTTCAAATTTAGCCTCAGACACTTGACACTTACTAGCTGTGTGACCCTGGGCAAGTCACTTAACCCCCGTTGCCCTAAAAAAAAAAAAGAATGTAACCTTGAGGGGCAGGGAACTTTTTTCTTGTATTTGTGTCCCTAGCACTTAGCACAATGCTTGAGGGATTGACTGAAAAGAGGCAGATTATGACAGAAATATTTAGGTGAACCTTAGTTTTAAAGATAAAGAATGTTTATTGGTAGAAAAAGTTAATGAGCCATTTCATTATAGCAGAAGTTCTGGGTGCTTCACTTAAAATAGGCCTCACTCTTGTTTAATTGAAGCTTATCAATAGACTATTCTTGGATATAAGGTAATATTGTTACTTTGAAGACTTTACATAATTTTTTTCTTTTTGGGCAGGGCAATAAGGGTTAAGTGACTTGGCCAGGGCCACACAGCTAGTTAGTGCCAAGTGTCTGAGGCTGGATTTGAACTCAGGTCCTCCTGAATCCAGGGCCCGTGCTTTATCCACTGTGCCACCTAGGCTGCCCCCCATAATTTTCTTTGTCAAACTACTAACGTGTGAAAATTTAAAACATTCGAATTTATTTCACACAAATGAGTACTTGTTTATTGCTAAAAATAATTTCTATGTAGGAAAAGCCATAGAATTCCATATAATATAAAAGAACAAACTAGGGAAGAATTGATGTGAAACTGATTTATTTTCAAATAATAATAATAATGAGGTAGCATTTTTATAATGTTTTAAGGCTTATAAATCTTTTTACAGACATTTCTTTTTGTTCTCACAGCACCCTGGAAGGTAGGTACTTGTTATCCTATTTTACAAAGGAAAAAAGTGAGGCAGAGAGGTTTAGTGACTTACTCAGGGCCACACAGCTAGGAAATGTCTACACTTGGCTTCAAACTCAGGTCAGCCTGACTCTAAATCCAGCACTCTATACACTGCTGTCCTTTGTTGTTCATTAATATTTCGTTCTCTATTTTGACCTCTATCTCACAGCTTCTTAAACTTTTTCTACTTGTGGGCCCAAGAAATTAATTTTTTTTTTTTTGCCAAAGAAATTTTTATGTGACCCCGTGTATATATAGGTATAAAACATAGGTATACATAACCTTTTACGGCTCTCAAATTTTTTTGTGACCTCTGCATTCAGCAGTGCGATCCACAATTTAAGAAGCTTTGCTCTATGCTATTTTTCTTTGGAACTCATGTAATCTTTTTTTTTTTTTTTTTGGCGGGGCAATGGGGGTTAAGTGACTTGCCCACGGTCACACAGCTAGTAAGTGTCAAGTGTCTGAGGCCGGATTTGAACTCAGGTACTCCTGAATCCAGGGCCAGTGCTCTATCCACTGCGCCATCTAGCTGCCCCCTCCAAGTAATCTTTTGCTTGAAGTTTAAGTTAAATCAGCTTAGAGGCCCAGAGAATTTAAGTGACTTGGACAAGGTCATAAAGATATTCAAAGGCAGAGCCAGAATTTGAACCTAGGTACAGATGAAAACTTATCTTCTGATCCTGTGCTGTCCTAGTCTGTGCCCTTCTATATTTTTCCTGTATAGAGGATATACAAAATATTTTAATATTTAAAGGGTACCATTATAGCACTTACTCTGAGCATTTGGGATGCTGTCATTCTTCCTGCATATCTGGCCTGTGTCTTTGATGAAAGATAGCTTTTGTGTTGCTTCTCTCACATGAGTCTTGGTTGCAGTTACACCTGCAGCCCATTATACCTACCTGTGTCTTTCTACTGCCCTTTCGGTCAACTGCAGTTTTGACTTTTTCAAAATTTCGGTGTTTCTTGACTTCCTGCATGAAACTGCAAAAGGGGAAGAGAACAAATGTATACAGAATAATTTATAAGAATAAATAAATGTAAGGGGCAGCTAGGTGGCACAGTGGATAAAGCACTGGCCCTGGATTCAGGAGTACCTGAGTTCAAATCCAGCCTCAGTCACTTGACACTTACTAGCTGTGTGACCCTGGGCAAGTCACTTAACCCCCATTGCCCACCAAAAACAAAAAGACAAAACAAAAGAATAAATAAGTGTATAAAGAAAAATTTTATAAATTCATAAACATTAATTTATAAAGTGCTTGCTGTGTGCTAGACACTTGACTCATTTGATCCTCACAACAGCCCTGTTAGGTTGGGTGATGTTTTATTCCCATTTTTCAGTTGAGGAAACTCAGGCAAACAGGTCAAGAGACTTGCCCAGGGTGACACAACTATTAAGTGCCAAAGGCTTGATTTGATCTCAGGTCTTCCTAACTCCAGCTGGGCCCAGTGCTCTTTCTACTTTATCACTAAGCTCCTGTGAAACTATTCTTTTTTTTTTTTTTTTTTTGGTGGGGCAATGAGGGTTAAGTGACTTGCCCAGGGTCACATAGCTAGTGTCAAGTTTCTGAGGTCAAATTTGAACTCAGGTCCTTCTGAATCCAGGGCCCATGCTTTATCTACTGCGCCACCTAGCTGCCCCCCCCCAAACTATTCTTAATCAAGTCTTCATCTGACCCACAAAACAAAATTTTTAAAGAATTTCAGATTGGATATTTTTTAAAATGGTAGTTGTCTTTGTATTATGTGCACATACACATGCACATTTTGAATGATCTGCCTGTAAAAAAAGATGTCTAAATATGTGTAGGTGAAAATTGAGGTATGTCTTTTTCTTTTTACCTTAGTTTTTAGGTCCATAAAAACTTTTTAAAAGGCATTTTTAAGGAATTATTTTAAGACATTCTAGAATAATTGTTATTCTAATCATCATTGCCTACGTGAATATTTATGAAATTGACATTTTTTTTTATGAGCATAGTTGCATTGGGAGTTATTTCCGGCAGCATGGATCGTAACTTTATATTTACCCTGATTCTTCTACATAGTAAGAAATTAGGTTTAATCTGCCACCTACTGGATGAAGGTTATATAGCATGTCTATTTTTCACAAAATACTGTTTTCTTAATCTGTATACTATTGATATTTCCTATAGTCCTGGCACAATTCCTAGACATTTTTAAAATTTTTATTTTTGGCAGGGCAGTGAGGGTTAAGTGACGTGCCCAGGGTCACATAGCTAGTAAGTGTCAAGTGTCTGAGGTCAAATTTGAACTCAGGTCCTCCTGAATCCAGGGCTGGTGCTTTATCCACTGAGCCACCTAGCTGCCCCAATTCCTAGACATTTAATAAAAAAATTTTTAGAGTAACAAAAATAGCACTCTTGTCATACTGTATCAGCTTTTTACTAGATGTTTTGCATTTTAAAATAAAATCAAATGTTAGATGTTAAATAGTGGGTCTTTAGCTTCAAATTATAGAGTAGAGAAAAGTAATTTTCAGTCTTGAGAAATCACATACACATAATACTGTCAAAGTATTACATGTCACAAGCCAGAACAGCAGAAGATGCTTTAATATCATTTGTATTCAGGATCCCAAAACAGAAGTAGTGAAACACTTTAAAAATTCAAGGCAAAGTATTTGAGCAATAGAACCACATGAATGAAGTTCTTAAGAGCACTGAGGGCCCTAAAATGTATGAAATAGTCTCAGAATACTGATTTTCAGTTTGAGCTATTTGGTTTTTTTCTTTCTTTTTTATTGGTGGGGTTGGAAACAAATGAAAAATGGAGTTTGTGCTACTGAAACTAGTGTCATTGTTTTCTAGGTGCTGGAAAGACAACTCTCCTTAACTACATTCTAACTGAACAGCATAACAAAAGAATAGCAGTTATTTTAAATGAGTTTGGGGAAGGTAAGTAAAGCTATGAATACTGATATAAGAGGAATCAAGAACAGAGATGAGTCTATCCCAATGATTTAAAAAATTAATAATTCATATGTGAAATTAAGGGTATAAGAAATGACACAACTTCAGATGAGGATGAATATGGAAAGTTTAAATGACAGTACAGGTATGGGTGATAAAAGTGATTTTGTGACACTGAAGGTTGAAGCCAAATGCTGAAATTAAATAACAAAAATGTAATTTGGGCTGTTCTAGAATTGTCAAGGACTAGAAATATGCTAACCTTAAATTTTGTAGCCATTGTAATTTGAACATAATCCCTAATGTTACACACAGAGAATGGCTGGCCCACACTAGGAACCCCGAAAATCCTTCTCTAAAACCTTTTTATCAGCAATCTAAAGTTTAAAGATTTACAAAATTTAAAAGAAAACTTTTCATTTTTGTTGGTCACTAACAGTAAATTATGTACTATACTGAATATGAAACCTATTTCTGGTTCTATCTCTGTATTTTTAATACAGGAAAAATAAAATGAAAAATTCTTTTACTATTACTATAATTTAAAGTTCACAGAGAAACCTAATATGTTGTTTGGTGAGGGATTATTGCTTGGAAGTTCTAAGAATGTAGTTTTTAAAATGATGTTTTGTTTACAGTCAATTAACTTGAAATTTTTTTTCTTTACCAAGGCTGGGACTTGTTGAGTACCTAGTTTAAGAAATAATGATTTAATGAAAGGATTTGGGGGAGATGGACCAAACCATATCAATACCGATGTACTCATAGAAAGTTGTCTGGGGGCACTGAGAAGTTAGGAAGGACTTGGATCTGGGTCTTCTAATGCTAAAGCCAACTTTTTGTGCTGGGTATGTGGAAAGAATAAAAAGCAGAAAACCAGATGGGGATGTCCCTTAGGAGTTTGATGAGAACAGATATCAAGCCCAAATTTTCTCTTCCAGAAAGAGAAACCCATTTTTATCACAGACAGCAAGGAATGTCTTTAAGATAGTTACTTTAAACTCAAAGAATAGAGAGAAATGGGTAGGTAGCTTAAAAAGGAAGACGTAAGCAGTATTATTTTTTACCCCTATACTAAATGTTTTGACCTTTGGGATGAGCATTGGTTTAAATATCCCTCTTTCTAAAAACTTGGATATTTAAGCATTTTCTTCAGCATTTTTCATTTATATTATAGTAGTCTGTAGTGTCTTAGCTTTTATTTCCTTGTTTTAAAAAAATAATTAACCTCCCAAAAATTTAGAACAGGAATTATCAAGAAATCTGAGCTAGTAAACTAATTGTGGTTCTAATATCTCCTAACGTTTTAGAAATAGTCATTTTATTTGATGTGTGGTTGAATGTTTATTAAAGTAAAAACTGAATTTTAGTTTGCAACATTATCATTATTAGTAGCAACTGGGAACAACTAGATCAACAATAAAACACTTAGAAATCTGATTTTGGGGGAATAATTTTTAAATCTTTCCTTTTTTGCTTGGCTGATGAACAGTTTAAAGAATGCTTTGTTGCTTTGTGTTGTAGGAAGTGCATTGGAGAAATCCTTAGCTGTAAGCCAAGGTGGGGAGCTATATGAGGAATGGTTGGAGCTTCGAAATGGTTGCCTCTGCTGCTCAGTAAAGTGAGGAATATTTGTGTTACTTTACTTCGTTTGTCATCTTTGGGTTGAGTTTTAGTTAATTTTGTATTTCATTTTAGCTTTAGTACATTTTCTTATAATACTGGCTAAAGTAGTTTTCTAAGAAGTCATTTAAGTACTGAATTATTACTTGCTTTTATGTTTGCTTATTTTTACTAGTAACTTAGTGCTTGGGTTTTTTGAGTTTATAACAGATTTATGACACATTGAATTAACATTTAATTAAATTTATAATCTTTTCAGGTAACTATAATGGTTGTAGATATAAAAAAATCAAATAGTAAAACATTGGTTTTTTTTATTCCAGATTTATGTTCTTGTTTTTTAATCTTCTCAGAATAAGAAACAGAACATGTCATTTCAAAACTATCAGAAATTATAAGAACAGATAATAAAGGAAAAAGGGAAGACACTTAATTTGTACCAGTTGTAACATTGACAATGGTGTCAGGAAATAAGTACACCACCAATGTTAAAATTGAATTGCATAGTGAGATAGTTGTTTATTGTTGTTTTTCAAGTAAAATTTCTCATGTAACCTTTTATTGGCAGCATTTGTTGTTAAGCTTTCTCTGGTTAACCAAAATGTCTTTTTTAAAAAATATGCATTGTTCATTCTTAGTAAATTTATGAAGACAAAACAATCTTAAAACTCATGACCCTTATTCTGAATAAAATAGCTTGATATTTAGTGAAAGTCTCTTGGTAAGTTACAAAATTGTGAATTTAGTACAGTAGAAAACACTATTATCCTGTTAGTACTAATTGTATAACTATACCATAGTATTTAAAATATGTAGTAGCCAAGCAAGTGAGTCCTACTTACTATTTTAGGAAAAAACTTGACATTGGGTTCTTAATTTTTTTAGACTACTGAGGACATTTTCTTAATATATTGTTTTATTGATATTGTCAAATACATGGCATTTTCACAGGGGTTTTGTAGGTAAATTAATTCTTTGGGTCTATGGAAAACTTGATTTTTCAATTTTTAGGGATATAAAACACGTTTATAGTAATTAAGTTTTTAAATCCCAAGATTCTGACGCATTTGTTATGTTTTTGTTTTGTACAGGGACAATGGCCTGAAGGCTATTGAGAATTTGATGCAGAAGAAAGGAAAATTTGACTACATCCTGTTAGAAACAACTGGCTTGGCAGATCCTGGTAAGAAGTACCATTATCAATCATCAGTTTGCACTGTCTGAAAACAAGTGAGTAGCAGAGGATTAACTTAAAGAGATTATAAGGCTTCTCTTGACTTTCTTACTTAGATTTGAGGTAAAAATAGCAACAGATCATCTCATCTCATATTCTCCTTTGACTAGTTATATGGATGAAAAAATTCTTTAATAGTCATTAATTGTCTTTTTTGTGTTCTTTGAGTCTTCAGAGATCTGTTTGGTTTTGAAATTTATAGGTTTCATGTCTGCTTAGTCTTTTTTTCCCATCTTCTTTTTGGTAGTCTTTAAAAGATAATGCAAATATTTCAGGTTGTGGTTCCAGCAACTTCTGTTCTACCTTATCATATGTCATAGTCATCTATCTGCTTTAGGGATGTAAAAATAATCTTGGGAATTATTGGGCTACTGATCTTTAGTGTTTCTGGATTGTTCATGTTGGGGCATATTTTGTACCTTTTGCTTAAAAGGCAGTGAATTTTGGGCATATAGTGTTATCTTTCATGCATGGTTAGTTTTGTTTAACTTTTTTATCATAAGGCAGAGTACTATAGGGGCATTACTGGGAAGTGATTGTGGTATAATAAACCAGAATGCATTAATGAACCAAAAGCAGCAGGAGGAAGGAAGGAGACAGAGGAAAAGAGAGAATGAAAGTAAGAATATCGTTGAGGGAGTTCCACAAACAACAGCAAAAAATGATAGATTGTGGCCTACTTCCCTAGTGGATATCATAATTAAACATGCGGGGCAGCTAGATGGCGCAGTGGATAGAGCACCGGCCCTCTATTCAGGAGTACCTGAGTTCAAATCTGGCCTCAGACACTTAACACTTACTAGCTGTGTGACCCTGGGCAAGTCACTTAACCCTAATTGCCTTACCAAAACAAAACACAACACAACACAACACAACACAACACAAAAACAAAAACAAAAAAATAATTAAACATGCAATTTTAGCCTCTAAAATAGATTTTCAAAAAAGGTATTTATGGGGGCAGCTAGGTAGCACAGTGGATAAAAGCACCGGCCCTGGATTCAGGAGGACCTGAGTTCAAATACGGCCTCAGACACTTGACACTTACTAGCCATGTGACCCTGGGCAAGTCACTTAACCCCCATTGCCCTGCAAAAAAAAAAAAAAGTATTTAGAGGGGCAGCTAGGTGGTGCAGTGAATAAAGCACTAGCCCTGGATTCAGGAGGACCTGAGTTCAAATATGACATCAGACACTTGATACTTACTAGCTGTGTGACCCTGGGCAAGTCACATAACCCTCATTGCCCCTCAAAAACAAACAAACAAAAGGTATTTAGGTTCAACCATTCAATTAGGGTTTTCTTTTTTTTTACTCAGTTGTAATATGCTTGTACATAGTTTCCAAAATTTGTTAGTGTTAGTACTACCATAATTTCTTGTTTTTTGTTTTTGTTTTTTTGTGGGACAGTGGGGGTTAAGTGACTTGCCCAGGGTCACACAGCTAGTAAGTGTCAAGTGTCTGAGGCTGGATTTGAACTCAGGTACACCTGAATCCAGGGCAGGTGCTTTATCCACTGCGCCACCTAGCTGCCCCCTCTACCATTATTTCTTAAACCTGACCTAATTCCACTTAGGCCCATAGGCCTCTGGGTTGATTTAAATGGCCAACATAGAGTACCATTTTTTTCAAGGAGAACATTTGTTTAGTGGACCACACTAATGAAAAAAGATGATGTGTTTGAAAGAGAACTCAAATGTAATTGATTTGCTAATTGTTGAAAACATTGCATTATATCAATAGTGATATGGTTGGTGCTCCAAATTTCTGTCAAATGATCCCTGAATTAATATTAAATTCATTTCCTTCAATATTGTCAATTTTGATATTCTTATAAGTGAAACTAGAGGACAAAAGGAAGTTTCAACTAAATGTAAGGATGCCTCCCAGGTTATCTTTGGAAATATAAATGGGGGTAGCGGGATTGGTTCTCTTATGCATCCAAAGGGAACAAGAAATATTTCATGGAATATTTGCTCATCTCATATTAGAATGCTTATAAGTACTTGCAAAGACTGCCAAGATAATGATTGCGGCTAACCTCTATTGCAAAAGATGGAGAGGTAGAGAAAGACTTGGCATGTCCAAATTAAATCAGCCTGTATTTTGTTATTCAGTGATTTCATTTACAAAAATGGGTATTGGGGGAACTTCAGAAAATATGGTTCTGGAGGCAAGAATGAGAGAGACCAATGTGTTGAAAACTATGTAGAAGTGTTTAGCCAGTGGTCTATAAAAACCTTCAAGAAAAATATTGGGAAGTATTGGACATGGCAAGCATCAAGTAACTTTACAAAAAATTAATTTGATTGTCTTTTAATCCCAGGAAGTGACTTGTCACTGAAGTCAGAATCATTTTCTAAATCAACTCTCTGTATAGTTAGACTACTGACTTCCTGGCTCAAAGATCAAAGTGAGCACAAAGATACAATAATGAATAAAACTAAGCAAAATTTAGCCTTCAAGTTAGTTTTTGATGAGTTAGTTAGATATTAATGGAGAAAAGGATTTGAGATTGATTATAACTAATTAAAACAAAATTTTAACTGTTAATAAATTGCCATGAATTAAAACAACTCTGAGATATTGCCTCACATCTATCAGAGTGGCAAATATAACAAAAAAGGAAAGGATTAGATGTTGGAGGGGATATGGGAAAACTGGGACACCAATCCACTGTTGGTAGAGTTGTGAACAGATCCAGCCATACTGGAGAGCAATTTGGAACTGTGCCCAAAGGGCTATAGAATTGTGCATACGCTTTGATCTAGCAATACCATTGCTAGGTTTATATTCCAAAGACATTCCAAAAAAGAGAAAAAGATCTATTTGTATAAAAATATTTATAGCAGCTCTTTTTGTGGTGGCTAACAATTGGAAATCAAGGGAATGCCCATCAGTTGGGTAATGGCTAAACAAGCTGTGGTATATGATTATGATGGAATATTGTGCTGTAAGAAATGACAAGCAGGATGATTTCAGAAAGACCTGGAAAGACTTGTATGAACTGATGTATAGTGAACTGAGCAGAACCAAGAGAATGTTGCGCACAGAGACAGCAATGTTGTTTGATGAAGAACTGTGAATGACTTAACTGTTCTCAGCAAAACAGTGATCTAAGACCATCTGAAAGGACTAATGATGAAGTATACTATCCACCTCTAAAGAAAGAACTAATATTGATTGAACACAGACTGAAGCATGCTATTTTTCACTTTCTTTAATTTTTTCTTTTATTCAAGTTTTCTTTTACAAAATGACCAGTAAGGGGCAGCTAGATGGTGCAGTGGTTAAAGCACCAGCCCTGGATTCAGGAGTACCTGAGTTCAAATCTGGCCTCGGACACTTGACACTTACTAGCTGTGTGACCCTGGGCAAGTCACTTAACCCCCATTGCTTGCAAAAAAAAAAATTGACCAGTATGGCAATTTTTACATAATTGCATATGTATGACCTATATCTGATTGCTTACTGCCTCAGGGAAGGGCGGGAGGAAAGGGAGGCAAGGAGGGATGAAATTTGGAACTCAAGACTTTAAATAAAAATGCTTATTATTAAAAAGTGCGGGGTGGCTAGGTGGCGCAGTGGATAGAGCACCAGCCCTGGAATCAGGAGTACCTGAGTTCAAATCCAGCCTCAGACACATAACACTTACTAGCTGTGTGACCCTGGGCAAGTCACTTAACCTCAATTGCCTCACTAAAAAAAAAAGTAATAAATTGCCATGACAGAGACCCTAAAAGACCCTAAAAAACTACTTGTTCTCCTTGTCAGATGAAAAGAAAGAAGGCCAAGGACAACATGGTTTATGTAATATAAATTCACTTTTAAAATCTTAAGGATGATAATAATAATAATAACCATAATAATTGTTAGTATTTATAAAGCCCTCACTATGTGCTTTTCTTTCTTCCTCTCTCAAAGGTTATATAAAATAGGGATTTCAAAAGTTTGCCTGGAGTCAGTCAGGAAGACTTGAGTTCAAATCCAGCCTCAGATACATACTTAGCTCTGTGACATTGGGCAAGTCATTTAACTTAAGCCTGCCTTATTTTCATTTGTAAAATGGGAATAATAATAGTACTTACCTCTCAGGGTTGTTGTAAGAATAATATGGAATATTTGTAAAGCGCTTTGCAAACCTTAAAGCTCTATATTAAATGCTAGCTATTATTTAATACCATTCTTTTCTCATAAATTCCTTCAATGATTTTTAAAATAACTATGATTCTTTTGTGTATGAAGACTCCCTCCTTGGAAGCTGATTTAAACCTCTCTGTACCTTATTGAGACCTCTCTGTACCTTATAACAGTACACTTGTTGCTGAGGCCAGCCTCTCCAACAAGCTTAGCTAGATTGGCCTTTAGGGGAATCTGGCAGGATTCTTCACGGGGGACTCCACAGATTAATGATATCGATCAAGACCTGTGTTCTACTGGGAACCCACTGAAGACCCAGAGTCTCTTCACTCTGGGATCAGAGTAAGACTGCAGTGAAGACTTAGAACTGAGTACAAAAATGCTTTAAAATAGATGTAGAATCTTTATGGTTGTCTTGGCCCTGCTGAGGTACAGGGCCTTAATCAGGTCTCTTGACTTCTGAGCCACTGTTTCTTCATCTATTAAAAAAACCTCAAACCAAACCTAAAGTAGATGCCCACTCCGACAGTGTTACAGGAGTTTGAGGCTCAAAGCATATAGTGCATGTTAAAGAGCTCTCTGTAAACCCTCAAGCTTTGTGTGCCCAGTTGTCCATTCTAGGAAATGCAGCTAGCTTCATTTTTCTAAGCTAACTCTTTTTAAACAACCTGATGAAGGTGCTGATGATAGCATGTCAGAATTAGATGCAAACTTCTAACAATGACACTTAAGTTTTTAGACTGCAGCAAATGGGTGATTGGGGCAAACATCCCTAAGGGGATGTAATAATAGTTCTAGTTATTGACATAGAGCACGTTAAGGTTTGCAGAGAGAGAGGCCTTCAAATACATAATCTCATTCATCCTTACAACAATCCTCTGAAGTAAATGCTACCATTATCATCCCCATTTTATAGGTGAAGTGAAGCCAGAAGATGTTCAATAAACGTCCTTGGAATATACAGCTGGTGTCTGAGCTAGACTTCAAACTCGGAACTAGCTGAATCCCAAGTCTGTTGTATCCACTATGTTATACTGCCTCTCCCACTTGAGGCTTAGTTAAATCTTTTTTCCCCCCCAAAAAACCCATTTGAGGTAAAAAATAGAATAGAAGATCTCTATTTTATATTAAGAAAACAAGCAGAAACATGTTAAAGTGACTTGCCTATGGTCACTCAGCTAGCAAGTATGATTCAAGACTATGCTTGCTGACTCCCAGGTTGAACAATCATTTCCCTATCCTATACTGTCAAATCAACTATGCCTGAGGAACAATTGATGACTTCTTATTCATCCTAACACAAATTGTGTATCATGATTCACATGTGATTTGATATCTTTTACTTTATGGAGAAAAAAAACCAACTACGGTAGAAGGAAATTAAATTAAGAGTAATACCATCTTAAAGTAAACATATTTTTTCCTCTTGTTAATTAAAAACATACTTTTGACCAAGAAAGTGAAGAAAATTCTTATTGGCAATTCAATTGTTTCCTATTTAGGGAACTGACACTCTCCTGTTAAAAGCTAAATAATTGTCATGGTAAAGTAATTTTCTTGAAAAGAAAGGACATTGATTCAGCCCCTGTTACTCACAAATCCTATTTCAGACAAATTGGAAAACTATTAAGCTTTTTGGGAAAAAATCAATAGATATCAGGAAGCCATTAGCTCTTGTAGCCCTTGCTATATCTTGCATGAGTAATCACTGTAAACAGCTGACAGGTATCTCGGTGTTGACACAAGAGTGATGCTTGGGGGACCACAGCTTGTCAGTGCAAGTGGACAGCTTTCGACATTGGAATGAGTTCAGTTATCATTGTTTTCTGCCCAGTGCTTCATTCTTTTAGACAGCCTTGTCACTAACTGGAGCTGTGATGCTTTGAAAAATAAAATACTTTCCTTGCTGTCAGTTTTTTCTCTCCTTTTGTTGTAGCATTGATACACATTGAATCATTGAATCCTGTCAAAACAAGTTATTATTTCTTACTCAGTAATATATAAGCAATTATCCCTAGACCCACATGTTATACCAGTACTGCATATTATAAATAACTATAAGATGTCCATCCTTTTGTTTGTTTTCTTGTTCTTTTTCCTTCTTAAAAAGAGCAAGCAAATTTCTTCTTTGGTAGATGATTTGAGGACTTTTTTCCCCCCAGACTACCAAGGGATCATCATGATAGCTTTTCGGGGGCTCTTCTCAAAAGTGAAATACATTGTTTTTGAAGTACAAGACCCTTATCTTTCTGTAGTAGAGAGAATAAAAATACTGTCCTTTTCTCATATACACATAGCTCTTATTGAATTTGCTTAATAACATATGTTGACCAATTTTGTGTGGAAATATTGTTGTTTTTTTTTAGCTAGGAAGGAGTGGGAAGGAAATATAGTCATAATAGTAGAAATAGAGTAGTCCAAATACTTTGATCAGCATAGTTCTTGTAAGGAGATGGGAAAACCAAAGTTGAGTTTTCGTTGTCTTCCTTTCCTTTCCAGTGATGGACAATGAAAAACATTGTCTGAGCTTAAAAAAGAAAGGTTTGTCAAACACACTTATTTGTGCTAGGCACTCTGCTTGGCTTTTTGTTTCCAAAGATGAAAATGACAGTCCATTCTTACAAGGAGCTTGTATGCTGTAGAGGAATATAGCATCTATACATATAAGTATGTTGTAAATCCAAGGTGATTTCAACAGTGAGGCACGGGAGGTATTAGCAATTGGAGGGACCAGGAAAGGCCTCATGTCATTTGAGCAAGCTTGGAAGGAAACTACATTATAATTGTGTCCTTAGGGTTTGCAAAGATTCTTCATTGTTTTCATTAATATTATTATATTGTGTCCATTACAGGTGCTGTTGCTTCCATGTTTTGGGTTGATGCTGAATTAGGGAGTGACATTTATCTTGATGGTAAGTACACAAAATATGCCATCTTGTTAAAATGACAATCCTTTGGTATTTTTTTTTTCTAAAGAACATTTTTGCTTTTCTATTTCAAGCATTAGTTGAGTTCTTACTGAGTGCTAGTTACTGAGGGAGATAATAAAATTGAATAAGGGTGACTGCCCTCAAAAAACTTATGGTATACTTTAAAAGTAATTATAGACTTAATATTTAAAACAAATATTAATCAAGTTGAACCAGCGAGATTGAATCTCCACTAAAATTCCCCAATTTTAATTATTTCTAAATTTTCATGAAATAGGGAAAAATAGCAAGTATAGCATATAATCCTTTGTCAAAATACATTTGTTCTCATGGGCAGGTAGGTAGCACAGTGGATAGAGCATCAGCCCTGAAGTTCAGAGAACCTGAGTTCAAATCTCCCTCAGACTAGCTGTGTGACCCTGGGCAAGTCACTTTACCTCAATTGCCTTAAACATCCTGGGCCAACTCCAGTCATCCTGATATATATCTTGCCACTGGACCCAGATGACTTTAGAGGAGAAAGTGAGGTTGATTTGCACAGCCCTCCCTCACTTAAATCCAGTTCACTGCAAGTCATGACATCACTTTGATGTCATGGTCCTCTTCCAGAACCAAGGACAAACAACATTTGCTCTCTTCCAAATACATGTGTCCATTTAATTTAAGGTTGTTGCTTTTATTTTTGATGTAGTTGAAGATAAATGTATGTCGTTCTTTCTATTCTACTGATCACATTTGCATCGATTTCATATTTGTTCTCTTGAGAGCAGGAATTGTTTTTTGCCTTTCTTGTTATTCCCAGCATTTGCACTGTTGCCAGCACATAGTAAGCACTTAGTAAAGCTTGTTGACTTGTCAGGTTTTATGACACCTTACTATTCCATTACATGATCATACCACCATTCATCAAGCCCTTCCCTGATCATTGGATACATTATCTGGATTTTATTTGCTATTGAAAATAAGGGAGTTAGGAAACTTTTGTACAGAGAGATTCTTTTTAACTTTCTTAATTTGTTTAGGCTACAGTCCCAGCACTGAAATCTTGGGATTAAAAGGATTCTATCAGTTTTATAATTTACTGTATAGTAACAAATTTCCCCCCCCCCATTTGTATCAATAAGTTAACAATCCCTTCAACAGTGTAATAAATGTTAATAAACTTATTGTCTCATCAACATTGAATTTGTATATCTATTTATACATACGTATTCGCTATGTTGAGTAGTATCTTAGAATTTTTATTTTTATTTTTCTGATTATTAGAGAGTCTGATAAACAGTTAGGGAATCTGAACAACTTTTTCTGTATTTATTAGCAATTTTTATTTTTATAAAACTTGCAAATTCATGTCATTTTACCGGTTTCCACTTTTTCTATACCAAAATTTTCAGATGTATTTGTGATCATATCAGTTGTGGAGTTCCTCCAATGTTCCATATCTCATCTCTGCGAGCTCATTCTGAGCAGCTCTTGTCCATTGCCCATCATTTTGCCACAGGGATCCACCTGTGCTGCCTTTCCACCTGTCATCCATCATTCTTGTCTTGCCTTTAGCCCAATTTTTCTTCCTATCATGCAGTGTCTTGGAAGTTTTTTTTACTCTTTTTCTTCAGAGAAGAATACTCTATAATAATTTGTCTAAAAGAATTCATACTACCTACCTTGAGGTTTTTAAACATTTTTGGTATCAGATAATATTTACTACAAATAATTTTTCCCAATCTGTTTTTTTGAGACACTTTATTCTATACAATTCTTTCATTTTTTTCAAATCTATGTGTTATATTTTGAATAATTTATTCCATTTGATAAACATTTCTCTCCTCCCCACAACTGGAGAAAAAGGCCATTCCTTTTTCTTCCGTTTCTTTTTTATAATTAAAAGAAAGTATAGATCCTTGGTCCAGTTTTTTTAGTATATGGAATAAGACATTACTTGGCCTGTACCAACAGGGTGGTCCATTGATTTCAACTTCAATATTATAATGCAGGATCCTTAAGGACCCTAAAATGCAATGAAAATAACTTCACTGATAAAAGAGACTAAAAAGGACATAGTATCTGATTAAATTTAAATAAAATGCTATTTTGGTCAAAAAGATGTCATCATATCCCATAAGGTAGTGAAATCTCCCTAAAGTCTCCAGAGTCTGACTCTGTAGTCTCAGCTTGATTAACCAAGTCCTGAGGAATCGTTACTTACTTGTTCCCTTAAAGGGAAACCACCCTAGCCTATATAAAATATATTGTTTCTACTATAGATGTGGCTGTTTATCTCATTTTCACCATGTAGCCATTCAGTTGGGGTAACAGTTTTTGTTTGCTTTTTTATTCACATCATTATCAAACATGAATCATTTATAATGGATATTCTATTGTGTTAACGTTATTTACCTATTTTCTCTATAGTATTTGTCTATTCAGTAACATAAACTTAACAAAGTAGATTGAATTAATACTTAAATTTAGAAAACTTTAATTTCTTTATTGAAAAACTGCCTCTTCGTATCCTTTGACCATTTATCAGTTCTTATAAATTTGACAATATTCTCTATATAGTTGAAATAGACCTTTGTCCAAGAAATTGTCTATAATCCTCCCCCTCCCCCCAGTTTTCTGCTTTCCTTCTAATTTTGGATACGTGGGTTTTATTTGTATAAAACCTTTTTAATTTAATGTAGTCAAAATTATTCATTTCACATCTTGGCCTCATTTTCTCTATCCGTAAAATGGGAACATTAATAACGCCTACCTGACAGGTTTGTTGTGGGGATCAAATGAAATATTTTTTTTTTTTTTTTTTTATCATTGTAAGGTTTACTCTCTGTGTCTTTATTGGACAGAAAGGAAACTGAAAGCACATCTCATCACCCAGGCCAGGTTGTCATGTGGCCTTTAAATAGTATCTATGAATAGATGTTCATGAGGCATCATGAGTCAGGGATATCCAAATGAAATATTTTTAAAGTGCTTAACAAACCTTAAAGTGCTATTATAGTTTGCTAGCTATTATCTCTTCTCTAAAATCTTTTCTTATCCCTCTAGTTATTGTTGCTTTCTGCCTTCTTAGATTATTTTATGTCTGTTTACATGTGTACACTTCCTGAGGGCATGGACTACTTAATTTTTGTCTTTGTATTTATCCCAGCACTTAGCACAGTGGCTAGTAAATAGGGACTTAATAAATGTTTGTGAAATTAAAATAAATTTGCTGAATTATTTTCCATTTTCTCCTAATGTTAAATATCTTCTGTTTTTAGCTTCAATTCTTCCTGTGATTTTTTTTTTTAATTTCCACAAAATTTTTTTTTGGGGGGGGCAGGGCAGTGAGGGTTAAATGCCCAGGGTCACACAGCTAGTAAGTGTCAAGTATCTGAATCCACATTTGAACTCAGGTCCTCCTGAATCCAGGGCTGATGCTTTATCCACTGTGCCACCTACCTGCACCGATTTCCACAAACTTTTTGAAAATTTCCCTTTGTGATTTTTTTTTTTGGCCACTACTTATTTTTACTTGAGTAATTTAAATGTGTCACTTAGCCATTCGGAATATCTTTTAGGATATCTAATGTTGTTTATACATCTCAGACTATTTCAGATTTTCTATGATACTTGCAAAATTTTTTATATCTATCCTTTTGTTTTTTCATTCTCCTTTTGGGTAAATTTTCATTTCTTTGTATATGTTTGGGGAGTTTTTTGCATATTTTTTTTGGAAGAGACTATCTTCTTTAGCAGCTTTTTATCTTCTCCTGATAGAAAAATAATGTGACATAATGGAAAGATCATTGAATTTTAAATCAGAGGAGACGCTTATTCGAAACTCACTTCTGTTCTGTTTGTTTGACATTGTTCAAGTTGCTTCGCTTCCTGGCCTTCAGTTTCCTGATCTGCATAGTAAGGGGTCTAGATTAATAACTTGTAAACTGACCCTTCCAGTTCTGAGGCCTGTGATTTTTTTTTTGAGGGAAATTTTGTTGGGCTCAGGAACATGTAATATATTAGATCATGTTTTCTGATGTATACATTTGTTCACTCTTCAGTAATATCATTTAAAACACTTCTTTCTTGCATATTGTTGGTAATATTCCCTTGGCTTTTTATGCTGATTTTACCTAAGCCAGTATACACTAGAGAACCAACCACAGAGTCAGTAAGACCTAGGTTTGAGGCTTCTATGACTCAACTTGTCTCAGTCACCCAGGACACTGGGCACACACAGAGCACTTGTGCTCTAGACAGTTCTTTAAAGCTCTGAGTTGTGGAGAGTTCTGAGCTGTGCAGAGAGTTCTCCCCGGGACAGTTACCCACACCAAAGAAATCACTCCTCCAGTCCCTGGCCCTATACCTAAACCAAGCACAGTCAAGGCTGCTCTTCTATAGGAAAGTCTTATACATTCCACAGTAAAAATGTGGAGATTGTCAACAATACCGTTTTTCTCCTTTAATCTGGCTAAATTAAGAGTTGGCTATAATTTAAGTAGTTTGGCTCCTTTTTGCTTTTCTTCATTCTTCTGTTAAACTAGAGCTTCTTGACTTACGTCTGTAAACTTGTTTTTGAAAATCTTTTGTTAGCTCTATATTAGTATAGTTGGTTTCCTTGACAAGTATATGTATTTTTTTTAATGCATTTACAAACACTCTGAGAAGGGCTCCATAGACTTCACTAGAAGACTGCCCAAGTTGTCTGTGACTCATAAATTTTTTTTTTTTTTTAGTGAGGCAATTGGGGTTAAGTGACTTGCCCAGGGTCACACAGCTAGCAAGTGTTAAGTGTCTGAGGCCGGATTTGAACTCAGGCACTCCTGGCTCCAGGGCCGGTGCTCTATCCACTGAACCATCTAGCTGCCCCGACTCATAAAAATTTTAAGAACCTTTATTTTAATTCTTTTTTTTTTTTTTTTTGGCGGGGCAATGGGGGTTAAGTGACTTGCCCAGGGTCACACAGCTAGTAAGTGTCAAGTTTCTGAGGCTGGCTTTGAACTCAGGTACTCCTGAATACAGGGCCAGTGCTTTAACCACTGCGCCATCTAGCTGCCCCCAGAACCTTTATTTTAAAACAAGTCTTGTGGAGGAAAAAATGGTAAAGTATTTTTATTTTTACCCAATTACATGTAAAAATCATTTTCAACATTCATTTTTGTAAGATTATGGTTCCAAATTTTTCTCTCTCCCTTCCCTCCTCTATCCCAAAGCCAGCAACCTGATATAGGTTATACATTATAATTATATTGTGAGAGCAGAATCAGAACAAAAGGGAAAAAAAACACAAAAAAGAAGAAACAAAAACCCCAACAACAACAAAAGTGAAAATAGTATGCTTCAATCTGCATTCAGACTCCATAGTTCTTACCAAAAGAGTGATGATGGATGGCATTGTGTTGGATCATTGTATTCCTTAGAAGAGTTAAGTCTATCACAGTTGATCGTTACACAATATTGTTGTGACTGTGTACAGTGTTCTATTGGTTCTGCTCATTTGCCTCGGCATCAGTTTATGTAAATCTTTCTAGGTTTTTCAGAAATCTGCCTGTGTGCTCATCATTTCTTACAGAACAATAATATTCCATTAAATTCATATACCACAACTTGTTTAGCCCTTCCCCATTTGATGGGCATCCCCTCAACTTCCAATTCTTTGCCACCACAAAAAGAGCAGCTATAAATATTTTTGTACATATGGGTCTTTTTCCCTTTTTTATGATCTCTTTGGAACATAGACTTTGTTGTGGCATTGCTGGGTCAAAGGATATGCACAGCCCTATAACTCTTTGGACACAGTTCCAAATTGCTCTTTAGAATGGTTGGATCAGTTCACAATTCCACTAACAATACATTAGTGTTCCAATTTTCCCACATCTTCTCCAACATTTATCATTTCCCTTTTTTATCATGTTAGCCAATTGGATAGGTGTGAGGTGGTACCTGAGAGTAGTTTTAATTTGCATTTCTCTAATCAGTAGTGATTGAAAACATTTTTTCATATGGCTGTGGGTAGCTTTAATTTCTTCATCTGAAAACTGCCTGTCCATATCCTTTGACCATTTCTCTGAGGAATAACTTGTATTATTATAAATTTGATTGAGTTCTCTATATATTTTAGAAATGAGACCTTTATCAGAAACGCTGGCTGTAAAAATTGTTTCCTAGCTTTTTCCTTCCCTTCTAATCTTGGTTGCATTGGTTTTGTTTGTACAATACCTTTTTAATTTAATGCAATCAAAATGATTCATTTTACCTTTCATAATGTTCTCTATCTCATCTTTGGTCATATATTCTTCCCCTCTCCATAGATCTGATAGGTAAACTATTCCTTCCTTTTCTAATTTGCCTGTGGTATCACCCTTTATGTCTAGATCATGTACCCATTTTGACTTTATTTTGGTATACCGTGTAAGATGTCTATGTCTAGTTTCTGTCATACTGTTTTCTGGTTTTCCTAGCAGTTTTTTTCAAATAGTGAGTTCTTATTTCGGAGGCTTGAGTCTTTGGGTTTATCAAACAGGAGATTGCTATATTCATTGACTACTGTGTTTTGTGTGCCTAAGCTATTCCATTGATCCACCACTATATTTCTTAGCCCGTACCAAATAGTTTTGGTGATTGCTGCTTTATAATATAATTTTAGATCTGCTACAGCTAGGCCACCTTCCTTTGCTTTTTTTTTCATTATCACTTAGCATTTTGTTGTTGTTGTTGTTGTTGGGGCAATGAGGGTTAAGTGACTTGCCCAGGGTCACACAGCTAGTAAGTGTCAAGTGTATGAGGTCAGATTTGAACTCAGGTCCTCTTGAATCCAGGGCCAGTGCTTTATCTACTGAGCCACCTAGCTGCCCCCATCACTTAGCATTTTTTAAAGGTAATAATTTCAAGTGTGTTTTCCCTTTTTTGTAGGAATTGTATCTGTTGTGGATTCAAAATATGGATTGAAGGTAAGATGAAAAGGCAAACCAGACAATCATAATCTGTTGAATAACTTGAAGTATACTTGATTTCTAAATCATTCATTTTGCTTCCAAGAAATCTAAGAATATGGAAAAGATCTAAAATTCTATGATAATATTCAGAAAAATTCCATCTATTGAAGGACTATTTTGAATTAATGATACCGTAATAAAAACTTTGTGGCAAATGCAAAAGCAGTGAAATGTGTAGGCTTTAATATATGCTACAAGTATGCTTGTTTTTATTATAAGGTTGGAATGTATTGATTTGTAAACCTATACAGGAAACTCATTCTCCAAAAGATTATGTTCCAAGGATATTTATTATCCCCCTTGTGTATTTAGTAGAGACGTGCCATCATACACTCTGTGTGCTTCATAATTGTTTAGTGGTGTAGGTATGCCTCATAACTGTTTAAATTTGGATCTATATCTTGGCAAGGAAAAGGGTCAAATGAGTTATATTGGTAGGGCAGCTGTTGGGGTCAAGTTTTGAATCATGTATAAATAGAGTAAATGTTTAACATCTTTGCCACCTCAATAAAAACCTCTTAAATTATTAAAGTAATATCCCTGCACAAAACTAACATATTATAGGATAATAGAAACTTTGGATTTCCTAAGTTACATGCCAGAGAAATAACTTTTGCTTCGTATAAAGAATTTGCCAACTTGTCCAATTCCTCCAGTTGCAAAGCTTGACCTCAGCAGCTGCTTGTAATTCAAAGAATTCTGAGGCTCTACCAGTAATGACACTGGGATAATAGGCAGCAATTTAAGGGTGTCATGCTTCACAGACCTGGCCCATCACCAGTATAGCAGAGAAATGGTACCTTGTGGCCAGGCAGCCAAATTGAAACTGAAGTGGTAATTGATATCATGGGCTATCACTCTAATGGGATTGTCACCCAGTGATCTGAAATATTCATTTTTTAATCATGGGCAAAGGAATGGACAACTTAAAATGACAGCTCTCTACTCTCAGGACCTGCCACCCAGGCCACTGACATTGTTCCTTTCAGTTCTACAAATCTGACAACATTTAATGCAATAGAATCAATAAGTGGAGAGTTCTAGAGAAAAGGTCAAGAGAGGTTTCTTTTTAGTTTTCTTGTTATTGCACAAGCTGTTAAAACAATTCAGTCAGAAAACAGTTTGGATTAGAAAAAAGCAGGAAAATAAACGGATATTATGCAGTAGGGATTAAAAAAAAACCTCAAGTAGTATTAGATAAATAACTAACCTATTTGAAAAGAAAGGTTTCCTGTTTTTTTTGCTGACATGTTTGACAGTTGATTTCTTTCCATTGTAGTCAACTGTATTATTAATCAAATCAATTTTAAATTGGTATGGATTTTTATAGTTGGCCTGGTATCTTCCTGACAGTGTTGAAGACACCATTGTAGTCTTTCCTATTTTAGTTGCCTCAAAGTGGTTTTCCCCCCTTTTGTTAAGATGAGATGATAGACTGAATTGAATGTGGTACATTCTCCATATGGGATAATGGATCACTTTTTGCCTAAGAAATTTCTTTCTCTCTTTTTTAAACCCTTTGGCAAACACCAGAACCTCTATACAATGGGGAGAAATCTTTTGGAAATATATCTTCCAGTGGTTGGCAAAAGATGTTATTTAATATTGTCAGCATAAGTAGAATTCTTTTTTAATCACCTTAAAAGATTGCCAGCATTGTTCTGTTGTGTCCATTTAAAACTGGAGGCCTGTGGCTATAGTATTCAAATTGGTTACAGTTTACTATTATGGTTTTATTGTACATAAAGTAGACATAAATATGTCCTATAGTTTCAAATCAATTATTTTAAAAGAAATTGGGGTGAGGGTTATGTGAGGAAAAAAATTATTTTTCTGATATTCTTGGTAATGATAGTTGTGCCTGTATTCACCCCTTTTACCACAACTACATTTAAATAAAATATTAAAAATCCCTGATAAATTTTACTTGCTCTTTAAAGTATTTTTTAAAGTTCTTGATTTATATTTTTAACACTTTAAGACTAGACTTTTCTGATTTATTGGTTTCTGTATAATGTGTTAGGGACTAGGGTACTCACAGGATAACATTAATCTCTTTTGGGATAGTGAATATTTCTGTAATGAAAAAGCACTTCTTGAGCAAATTGGGGGGGGCAGGGCAATGAGGGTTAAATGACTTGCTCAGGGTCACACAGCTAGTAAGTGTCAAGTGTCTGAGGTCGGATTTGACCTCAGGACCTCCTGAATCCAGGGCCATGATTTATCCACTGTACCACCTAGCTGTCCCGAACAACTTTTTTTTTCTTTTTGCAGAGCAATGAGGGTTAAGTGACTTGCCCAGTGTCACACAGCTAGTAAGTGTCAAGTGTCTGAGGCCAGATTTGAACTCAGGTCCTCCTGAATCCAGGGCCAGTGCTCTATCCACTGTGCCACCTAGCTGCCCCTTGAGCAACTTTTAAAAATGAAAATTGTTAAATACTGTATGCAAAGCACTATGCTAAAAGCAGACGTTACATGTGAAACTAGTTGCTTTGGAATTTTGCATTTAAAAAAAAATTTTTTTTTTAAATAAAAATCTGTCTTGTTCCCCTTCTTCCTTCCCCTCTTGCTTCCTGAGTGAAACAAAGAAAAATAAAACCCGTATTGTAAACATGCATGGTCAAGCAATATAAATGTTCGCACTGGCCATATCCTGAAACATACCTCAATCTGCGCCCAGAGTCCTCTACCTTCTTATCAGGAAGAAGGCAGCATGCTTCATCATGAGTACTTTGGAACTGTGGTTTGTCATTTCCTTCATCAAAGTTCCTAAATGTTTCAAAGTTTTTGTTTTTACAGTATTGTTATTAATAAATTGTTCAGATTCTGCTCACTTTACTCTGCATCAATTCATACAAGTCTTCCCAGGTTTCTCTAAAACTATTCTTGTCATCATTTTTGTAGCACATCTACATGCTATCACTTGTTCTTATTCCCCAGTTGATGGTCACTGACTCATTTCCAAATACTTACATTCTTTTTTTAAAACCTATTTTTTATTTATTCTGAACTTACACACCAAAAATGAGCATACACATACAAACCACATACAAAGCAGAAAAAAAGGATTGCCAATATAGCTGTGAATCTCTGCACCATTTTGCTCCCCCCCCCCCCCCCGCTATACAACAAATTGAATGCGTTACTTTTGAAGCTGGCCTTGTTTCTTTACTCCTGATTAATTACTGTTTTCAAAATGCTATTACTACTATAACTTTGTGAATGATGTGCTATCTCATTAGCTCACTTTCTATATAATAATTCACAAAGCAAAAGATATTACTTCATAATTTGTTTTACACTGAAATAATCTTTGTCTTACTGATTAATACACAAAAGCTAAGAAAAAAAGGGGATTGAGAGTGGAAAAAGTTTAAGAAGCCTTGATGTGGTCCAACCCCCTTATCTTACACATGAGGAAATAGAAGCCCAGAAAGGCAACATGAATTGTGTAAAGCCGCACTAATAGAATCGCACTTGTTAATATATGTGGTGTTTGTCCTCCAAAGAAAGGTAATCTGAAGTCAGCAGAGAATTTGACAGAATTTGGGGGGAACAATTCCATACTTATCCCAAGTCAATAAACTAGAATATTAATTTTATTACTACATAATAAGTGGCAAACTAACCTGTGCATCTCAAACCTGACTTAAAAATATTCTATATTATGTGAAAGTAAGCTCAGATCCAGTTTGTTTAGTATTTGTAAATTTGAATTATTAACATTCATGTAATATTTTATAAATGTGACTAGTTTTCAGTGATTTGTTTTTATAGTCTTCTCATTTTAATCTGTTCATTCATTTAGTGAACTCTTATTATTTCCATAATATGGAGTCCTTTCTGGGTGAAAAAAGGGCTTAAAGTATCCCTAACAAGTTTCTTGTGATTTGTGACTTTTAGACATGTGAAGATAGGTGAGAGGTAAAACTTACCTTCTCCCTGGAGAAAAGAATGTTATTCCATAATCTATTGGGCAAATGCCTAAATGCTTTCTGGAGATGTTATGACCCACAGGGGCACAAGGGAGTCACCATACTGTCTTTTTTTTGGGGGGAGGCAATTGGGGTTAAGTGACTTGCCCAGGGTCACACAGCTTGTAAGTGTTAAGGGTCTGAGGCTGGATTTGAACTCAGGTCCTCCTGAATCCAGGGCCATTGCTTTATCCCCTGAGCCACCTAGCTGCCTCCATACTGTCTTTTTAATAAATAATGCTACAAAGCAGGTCATACAATCATAGGATGCTAGATTTAGGATTGGGAGGAACCTTTGAAGTCATGTAGTTCAACTCTTATTTTACAGATGAGGAAACAGGCTTTAATGAGTACCTCTTAATGAAACCTCTTGACTAGAATCATATCCTTTGTCCAATCCTTGTGTATTGTGATAAGATACGCTTCCATAAGATATTCTGCTTATTACAAGTTCCAGAGAGTCTTTAATCTCTAATATAGGTTGCATCATTTTAGCATGGGAATTTGAATCAAAGGAACTATACATTCAGTGGTGTGCTGAAGCCAATTCATACCCAAGACTTATTATTAAATATTCATTGTGAGCCTCAGAAATCAGCAAATGCTACAGATCATCTTGATTTATTGTTTTGTTGATTATCTACACTTAAGGAAATGTTAATAACGCAGATTAAACTTAAAGGTGTGAAGTGATTTTTTTTCTGAAGAGTTGGTTTTTAAACATTTGTCAACACACTCCTGGGTATACACCTTCCTAAAGCCTATTTCTCCCTTCCATAAATAATGAGTTAGAAATATTTTATTTGTTGTTGTTGTTCAGTTGTTTCATTTGTGTCTGATTATTTATGACCACATTTGGGGATATCTTGGCTATGATACTGGAGTGATTTGCCATTTCCTTCTACTGTGACTAACATCAAATATGTTATAGGTTGTTTTTTCCAGTTCAAGGATAACTCTCCTCTCCCTCTTAAAAAAATAAAATGGGGGCAGCTAGGTGGTGCAGTGGATAAAGCACCAGCCCTGGATTCAGGAGTTCCTGAGTTCAAATCTGGCCTCAGATACTTGACACTTACTAGCTGTGTGACCTTGGGCAAGTCACTTAACCCCCATTGCCCCACAAAAAACAAAACAAAAATAAATAAATAAAATGAAGTCCTACATAAAAAAAAGACTAACCCAGAAGTCAAGTCTAATACTTTTATATATGTGAACAGTGTTAATACTGGATAAGAAGTCCTGGATTATGAAAAAACCCCAAAATAATTTGGGAATAGGATAATTATCAAAAAAAGTTAATGAGCTTGGAGGAAGGAGGGTTTGATAGTGTAAAAATATGTTAACAGATATTTTGGGGATAATGAAGGAATCTAAAATAAAATATCTTGTATTGACATTCAGATATAATTTTTTCATGTAAATGACAGATAAGTAATTTTAAACTTTGTCTCTTTTCTTCTTAGCATTTAACAGAAGAAAAAGCAGATGGCCTGATCAATGAAGCAATGAGGTACTCATTTTTTTTTTTTTAGGGGCAATGAGTGACTTGCCCAGGGTCACACAGCTAGTAAGTGTCTGAGGCCAGATTTGAACTCAGGTCCTCCTGAATCCAGGGCTGGTGCTTTATCCACTGCACCACCTAGCTGCCCCTCAATGAGGTGCTCATTGAAGGAGCAGTACATGTCTTTAAAAGATGCTCAGATTGGTTGGTAGTTAAATTAAAAAAACATTCCTTAAAATGAGAACAAAAGCACACTATGAAAAGTCAAGTGTCAACAAAAGCATATATTCTTATTATTTTCTGTTCAGACTAACACATCTTTAGGTAAAGGCGTCATAGTAGGCTTTTGGCGAACAAAACGAAATATTTCCTACTCTCAGGGAGCTTGCTGTATTTCTGGAGACAGGTATAATACAAATTAGGGAATGAAGAGCAAAGTGCCCTAAGATTAATTAAAGTTGGAGAGCACATTAACAGGGGTTTGGGAGGAAATGGATCAAGGAAAGTTTCATGGAGGAGATGACACCTGAGCTTTGACTTGAAGGAAGGAAAGGAATCTGGAAGGTAAAGATGAAGAAGGCTCTACATTTGAGGCATGAGGAAGGCTTGTTTGAATGTTCCTTGGAAAGAGTTAGGAAATTGCTAATGGTCCACTTTGGCTTGGATGTAGAATGCATAAAGGGGAATAATGTGAAGTTAAGGTGAGAAAGAAGGCTGTGGGCCTTAAAAATCAGAAGTTTATTTCATCCTAATGGTCATAGGGAGCCAACAAAGATTTTTTAGTAGAACTGCCTTAAGATGATGATTTGGCAGCTGGATTGGAAAGGGGCTTACTAGGGGGCAAATACTGATAAAACTACAGTTTAATGGTGAGAAGGGTCTTGAACTGACATGGTAGCTTTATGAATGGAGAATATGGCCAGAGATGAGAGCTCTTTTTGAGATTGTATTTGGCAACTGATTGGATATATTGGATATCATTGAAAAGGGGGAAGAGTCAAAGATTAGAAATCTAGGTAACTTTGAAGGTGATGATGCTCCCTCACAAAAACAGAATTGAATGAAGTATAGGTTTTAGGGGAAAGATGATGAATTCTGTTCCTGATGTGCTAACAGGGCAGTCAGTGGGCAATCAGAAATACAAAACTGGAGCCCAGTAGTTTTATAGAGATTTGGGGAAAGTCTGCGTCAAAATGGTAATTTAATTCATGGGAACAGTTGAGATTGTCAGTGGACAGAGTAGAGTCAGGCAAGAAGGAAGCCCTTGAACCTTGGCAGGGCACAAGATAAATGATGGCATAGCAAAGGAGACTGAGAAGGAATAGTCAAGACACTTCCAAGGAGAGCCAGGAGTCATGGAAGCTAGAGCAAGGGGGTGAGGAAGCAGGAGCTCTGAAAAATGGCCATTGAACTTAACAATTAAATATTCATTGCTAATCTTTGATAAAGCCAGTTGAGGTAGAGTGATGGGATTGGAAGCCTGATTTGGGAGATTTAAAGAGCAAATTAGTGGAGAGGAAATGGCAGCAGGAATTTTGAATGCTTTTTGGCAGTGAAGGGTAGGAGAGAGCACAGTAGCTTGAGGGTGTTCTTTACTGATGTCTTAGGAGTCCTTTGGAGTGCATTTGTTTGTTTGTTTGCTGGGTTTTTTGGTGAGGCAATTGGGATTAAGTGACTTGCCCAGGGTCACACAGCTAGTAAGTGTCAAGTGTCTGAGGCTGGATTTGAACTCAGATCCTGAATCCAGGGTCAGTGCTCTATCTTCTGCGCCACCTAGCTGCCCCTGGAGTGCGTTTTATTTTAAAACATCAAAATATTACCAGGTATGTGTCCTATACAATTAGATACTCAAATTTTTTGTGATGATGACAAAGAGCCTACAGTATATTTTTGTTACTATTTTTTGTCATCTTATCCTCAAAATAGCTAATGTGGTCTCAGGAATATTACTTTAAAATGTAGTCAGATAACTAATCCATTGTTGGTGGAGCTGTGAACTGATCCAACCATTCTGGAGAGCAATTTGGAATTATGCCCAAAGGGCTATAAAGCTGTGCATACCCTTTGACCCAGCACTACCACTTTTGGGTCTTTTTCCCAAAGAGATCATGGAAGGGGGAAAGGGACCCACATATACAAAAATATTTATAGCTGCTCTTTACATGGTGGCAAGGAATTGGAAGTTGAGAGGGTGCCCATCAATTGGGGAATGGCTGGACAAGTTGTGGTGTATGAATACAATGGAATACTATTGTGCTGTAAGAAATGATGAGCAGGAGGAGTTCAGAGAAACCTGGAGGGTCTTGCGTGAGCTGATGATGAGTGAGATGAGCAGAACCAGAAGAACATTGTAAACAGTATCATCAACATTGAGTGTTGATCTACTGTGATGGACTATATTCTTCTCACCAGTGCAATGGCACAGAAGAGTTCCAGGGAACTGGTGATGGAAGAGGATCTCCAAATCCAAGGAAAAAAAAAAAAGAACTGCGGAGTATAGATGCTGAATGAACCATACTATTTCTTTTGTTTTTGATGCTGTTGTTTTTTTTCTATTTTGAGGTTTTTCATCATTGCTCTGATTTTTTTCTCTAAACATGACTAATGCAGAAATAGGATTAATGTTATTATGTATGTGTGTGTGTATATATATATATATACATATATATATATATATATATATATATATATATATATATATATATATATATATATATATAACCTATATCAGATTACCCGCTGTCTAGGGGAGGGGGGAGGGAGGGGAGGGAGGGAGAAAAATCTGAAATTGTAAAGCTCGTATAAACAAAAGTTGAGAACTATCTTTACATGTAATGGAAAAAAATAAAATACTTTATTAATTAAAAAAAAATAAAACAAACAAAAAAATGTAGTCAGATAACCATAATTTGTTGCTTTCTTAAGTATTACATTTTAGCAAACACAATTTTACTGTTATTTTTAAAACCAATTTTGCAGACAACTAAAGATTAATCATTGTTATTTGCTTAAGTCCATACTTTGATTTTTTTTGACATATTTGTACTTTTCTTGGGCCAGAATTTTTGTTAAAATTATTTTTGTCTAATTGATAGTATATCAATAGTGATGAGAATGAGTTGTATAAAGAAAATTGTTATATACTGTTTTTCTACATCATAAGCTCCTTGAGGGTAGAAACTGTGCCTTGTTCATTTTTGTATTCCCTTCAAAGCCTTGCAAGTGTGTGTACCACATGAAGGACTTAGTAAATATTTGATGTGATCTGATTTTTAGTTTATAATAATCAGTATTACTCACTTTGACTAAAGAGTGATAAATCAATAATCACAGATTGCATAATAGGCTAATATTTTTTAAAACTGGGAATGATGATTTGAAGAAGCTTCTCATACTTAAGTATTTAGTTTTTTAATTCTTGTTTTCTCTCTTTTTAAATTTAGGCAGGTTGCTTTGGCAGATATCATAATAATCAATAAAACCGACCTAGTTGCAGAAGAGGAACTAATTAAAATAAGAACAATCATCAGGTACAGGATTTATATGCTAACCACTCACTATTTGAAATGTGTTTCATTTATACACCACTTAACACTGTTGTTTTTGTTGTTGTTTTTTTTTTGGTGGGGCAATGAAGATTGATGAGGTGTGTCCTGGATCGTACCACTAGTGTCAAGTGTCTGAGGCAGGATTTGAACTTAGGTCTTCCTGAATCCAGAGCCTGTGCACTGCTCCACCTAGCTGCCCTCAACCACTTAACATTGTTAATTGGATTAGTCGCATCCTCAGAAACATAGTGTTAGGCAAAACTATCAGTCCATAGAATCTTAGATTGAGAATTGGAAGAAACCACAGAGATCATCTAGTCCAATCCCCATCATTTTACAAATGAACCGAGGTTCAGAAACTTTGAGTGATTGGCCAAGGTTACACAGGTGGCAAAGCCAGGATTCACACCCTGGTCCTTTGTCTCCAAATTTTAATTCCTCAGGAATTATGTCAGTAAGTGGATTGTTGGACAGAAGGTGTTATAGCAGAATTTTATGTGGTCACAGAGTTTACTTATGATAAGTTGATGTTGATTGAAAAACGTCGTTGGTTGATGCAAAATTAAGTCTGTTTGTAAAACATTCATAAGTTATAGCCTATTAGAATGAATTCATTGTGTATTATGTGTTAGACTGAAATATGCATATCTTGCAAATAAAAACATTTTTAGCTTTCTTAGTATTATAGATTAATCCTTAAGATAAGGAGTAAGATAATAAAACTTCAGTGGCTCCTTTCTATGATGACTCCTTTCCTGCATCATCAAGACCCTTTTCTTTTGCCTGGTACTCAAGGCCTTTGGTAGCCTATCTTCGACCTACCTTTCCAGTCTTTTCTTCCCTTACCCTAACATTAATCTTCTGCTCCAATCAGGTTGATTGACTTACTGTTTCATGAGCATGCCTCATCAGTTTTTTCCTTAGGTTTTTGCCTTGTCCCCTGCTTATACAGCCCTCCCCCTCCTCTCTTTTTCCTTCTCTCTCTTACTCATTTTTTGAGGTCCAGCTCCAACTCAGAATCTTTTTGCGAATCTTTTCCTGACTACTCTTGTTTAGAAAGGTCTTTCATTCCACTAATATCCTATAAGAGTTGTCTGTTACTGTCCAGGGCCTCTCATGATGTTTTGTACTGTTATTTAACTTCCATTTTTCTTTTTTCCTTTGTTAGATTTAAGTCTCTCAAGAGTAGGGGCTATTTCCATCTCTCTTTATATGATCTTAGTTGTGCCTCTTCTGTTCTTTGGAGGTCATAAAACGTGGCTAATTTGTTCAAGAAAAATAAACTTAGGCGTTACTAGATTTATTGACTTTCTGTTTTAGACTCTGTGAAAGATATGAAAAATCAGAGCAGTGGGTAGCCAAGTTGTATAGAATAATAGCAAAAGTTATTTGTAGAAACACGAAATTGAGATTATCAAGGGAAGTGCTGAAAAGAGAGTGGCCTGAAAGGAGCAGAGAATTTCCAGATCTCAGACTGGTTTATAAAGCAGTAGCCATCCAAACCAGTTAGTATTAATTGAGAGAGTAGAATGGAAACAGTGGAACTGAGTAACTCATCATTCCAGCTCTTTGAAAACACGTGTGATTCTTTAAAATATATGTTCACGGAAAACGAGGGTTTAATTTTTTCCTGCACATTTAATGCAATTTTTAAAGGTAGTCACATATTAATAATTTACATTTTGAAAAGTTGTGCTTATCTCTCCTAAGAAAAGAAGTATACTGAATGTCTAATAGCATAGAGACTTTTCCTTGTACTGTAGTGTCAGAGAGACTAGGAGTCTGGCCGATGCTGTGATGCATTGAGACAATTGATTATGTCTCCTTTGATTCTGAACATCTGAATAACCCAGTTTCAGTGCCATATTTTAAAGTAGTGGGTAGGGGGCAGCTAGGTGGCGCAGTGGATAAAGCACCCACCCTGGATTCAGGAGGACCTGAGTTCAAAGCTGGCCTCAGACACTTGACACTTACCCCAATTGCCTCACCCCCCCCAAAAAAAAAGTAGTGGGTAACAGTAAGATTTTTGAGAAAAACATATAGCCTGTATAACCAAAAAAGAAAGAGGTGACCAGTAATGCTTCCACTCACACCTCCCATGCTCATAATTGGGGTGTCTAAGCTGCAACCCAGCAAGATAGCTGTCATTTAATTGTCAAGCACTCAGTAGTTATGCCATTGTTAATCATTCAGCTTTCTGCTGTTCTCTCTTTTTTTTTTTTTTTTTTGCGGGGCAATGGGGGTTAAGTGACTTGCCCAGGGTCACACAGCTAGTAAGTGTCAAGTGTCTGAGGCCGGATTTGAACTCAGGTACTCCTGAATCCAGGGCCGGTGCTCTATCCACTGTGCCACCTAGCCGCCCCTCTGCTGTTCTCTTAAAGGGTACTGGATAAGAGTTTTGGGGGAAGGATTTGGGAAATCACTTGGGTCTCTTAGCCTTTTGCTTCATTAACTCTTCACATTAGTGTCCTGCTGAATAAAACTTGAAAGAGAATTAAAAGTGTAGAGGGGAATGTAGCCTTCAGGTCGTCCAGTAAAGAAAGCAAAAAATATTGTTTTTGTAAATTGTTAGAAACAGAAAAGTTTGCCTTTGTAGCTTCATAGGTGGGATACTCAATCTGTAGGCAGAGATTAGAGTATATGGACATTGTCTAGGGCATGTAATCTTATTGTCAGGGATGGTTATAAAAGACTAAAATTTAAAACAAAACACAACACTTTGGGTCTCATCGGCATCTATAAAATGAGGGGTTTGAATAAGATGATCTCCAAGGTCCCTTTCACCTCGAAGTCTGTGGTTCTAAGAAAAATGGAGGATTAACTTGTGCTGCTTCATCATCTTCATTGAAAGTGCATGGTGAGAAGATAGATGGTGTGCAACTTGAATAATGTGAATGAAACAAAAACCTCTTGACCCCCAACAGTGAAAGTGACACACAGGTTAGAAATTACAGCCAGGGAAACTATTCATAGAATACACATAGAAAGGGACAGAGGTTTGCTGTTTTTATGGATGTTGACGGTAAAGCTGAGGTTTGAGTGAGTTTTCAAGCAAAACTGAAGGGCATGGGAAATGTATGAAGTCTGAGTAGGTAGGTTAGAGACAGCATTCATTGGTCATAGACACAGAGATATAGTCAGGGTTTATAGGTGAGGCATCAGTGATCAGAAGCTTAAGGTAACCACAGAAAGGAAGAAGAAGAATCTGAGTGAATAGATTTGGTTCATTTACTAGTGGGAGCTAACAGGAGGAAACTTGAGAAATAGGCCTCAGAAGACTGAGAGCAGTACTTCATATAGTGATGTAAGGGGACAGATCCATATACAAAAGTCAAATTGGCTTATAGCCATTATCCCAAGGTAACTTTTAACTCTGCCAACATTTAAGTTCCTTTCTGAGGGAAGGTAGATAGGGTAATTTCTGTGCCCTAGAACAGAGAGCAATGTTCTTCAGGTGCTGATTTTGCTAAGGAAAGCCTATGGAACAGTGCCCTTCAGTAAGCCCTCAGATAGCTTAAAAATGATGGGGCTACTGGCTATTCAGAGAAGAACCTGTCAATGGAAAAAACGTTTCCAAGAATGGTAGGTTTTATCATTATTATCAGCTGGGCATAAATTTATTTCAATTTTCAGGAAAAAAAATAATTTCAGTATTAGGTGTGTACAATTTTCAGTTGTTTTTTTCCTAGTCCTGAGTCAGTGTTTGTGCTTATTTAGTCCTTGTTTCAGCTGTAATATTCATTGCTTTTTTGGTTTTGCTTTGGATTTTGAAAGTGTGACATTACTGTTTTTTAGTTTATTTCTGTATTTGTTTATTTCAGATCAATAAATGGACTAGGAAAAATCTTAGAGACCCAAAGATCAAGGTATTTTTAATTCTTTTATTGCCAGTACTGTATTGTATTCTAATAAACTGATTATCATTTCTTAGTATGATTGAAGCATCTGCAGATAATATATTATATTGGTCTGATTCAAGTCTACATTCTCCTCATTACCCTTACTCCAATTCTAGCTTATATCAAACTATAGTGTTGTCTGTAATCAATTATTTTTCAGTGTATGCCTGTATATTTCTATTTTCCTTTAAAATAAATCTCATTTTAGGGATACAGCTTATATTTGAGGGTCTCCTATAATTTGGACAATAATGATGATTCTTTTAACTATTTGAATTTTACAAAAACCATGACTTTCTTTAAAAAATACTTCTTTAGATGCTTAAAAAAAAAAGATCCATTTTGTAAATTGAATTGCCACACCTGAGCTTCAGTATTGTTATAACTATAGTTTGGAAACCATCATTGGCTACATGAGATTAAGTTTTTCTTTAATGAAAAGTAAGATTAAAAAAAAGCCTTAGTCATTCAAGGTTAAATTAGTTCTTTAGCCTATAAATGTGTGATTTTGAGTGGGTCATCATAATCTAGGTATTAAAAGTACATTTAGGGGGCAGCTAGGTGGCGCAGTGGATAAAGCACTGGCCCTGGATTCAGGAGTACCTGAGTTCAAATCCAGCCTCAGACACTTGACACTTACTAGCTGTGTGACCCTGGGCAAGTCACTTAACCCCCATTGCCCTGCAAAAACAAAAAAACAAAAAGTACATTTAACTTTCAAATTTATTTAAATCCTAATGTATAATTTAATTACTTAAATCCTAATGTTTCTTGGTTGCTTAAAAAATTTCTCAGTACTTGGAGTACAACAATCAATACTACGAAAGGTTGGTGCCTTAATCTCAGGTAGTCTTTTAACTTATATAGTGTAAAGAATGAAGAAATTGACAATTAATCAAAGATGGTAAAAGCTAGACCAATTCAAATAGTAACTTTCCATTAGTCCGTAGGTATTTTAAGAATCCAGAAGTGGTCACCAGTCTCTCTATTGTGGCATTTTGCATGGGTCTGTTCAGTTTAGTGAACCTTCCCCATTTTTGTGGGGAACATTTTTCTTTTTTCTTCCAGCATACTGACAATTCTACAAGTTCTAGTGAGTTAAACATTTGAAACGTTTTTGTTTTCTTGCCTTATCACTTTTAGTGTTCATTTAAAAAAAGAAACAAACAATCATAAATTTGTCTCTTTGTGAGGAGCAGCATTGTGGGATAGTGGAAAGAGTGCTCTTTCTGGAGTACTAGGACCTAGATTCTTACCTCCACCCAGGAAAGTCATTTTACTTTTTTAGGTCACAGTTTTCTCATTTGTTCAATGAGGGGCTGAGGTCCCTTCTGGAGCCAAAGTTAAAATCCCACCATGCTTTGATAAGCTTTCATCATCCAAACTAGTGTTTAGTGTTCAACAAAATAGGGTGTCTGTGTTCATTTAATTTTCTCATACTTAAATACAGTAGACCAGAGAGCAAAATGTACTTTAAAGTGAAAACAATCTTTTTGTTAATGTTTGCTGAGAATGAGCAAAATGAGATTGCTGAGAATGGACAAAACTAACAACACAACTGGTAATAAACTAACACAGGCTTTTTATCTTGTAAATTCACAATTTTAATCTGACAGACAGGTTTTGGTATTTTGTCTATTTGGGAAAAATTTAATCATTGTTTTCTAAACTCCAAGAGCCTGATTAAAATTTAGAATTTTAATTACATTTTTGTTATTTCTATTTTTATATAATCCTTTGGTATTTTTTTCTAAAGAAACAGTTTTTTGTTTTTCCAATTTAATTTGGTATTATTAGTTGGGTCCTTACTGTATACTGGCCATTGAGGAATATAAAAAATTTAAAAGGGTGATTGCCTTCAAAGAACTTATGATATATTTTTAAAAGTTATTATATTCTTAATATTTAAAACAAATATTAATCAAGTTGAACAAGAGAGATTGAATATCCAATAAAACCCCCCAATTTTAATTATTTTAAATTTTAATGGAATAAGAAAAAAATAGCAAGTATAATATAAAATTCCTTGCCAAAATACATTTGCTCTCATGGGGCAACTAGGTGGCGCAGTGAATAGAGTACTGGCCCCGAAGTTGGGAGGACTGAATTAAAATCTCACCTCAGACACTGACTAGCTGTGTGACTGGGCAAGTCACTTAACCCCAGTTGCCTCAAACATCCGGACCCATCTCCAGTCATCCTGATCTATATCTTGCCACTGGTCCCAGATGACTCTGGAGGAGAGAGTGAGGCTGATGAGTTTGCACAGCCCTGTTTCACCTAAAATCCAGTTCACTGCAAGTCATGATATCACCCAATGTCACCGTCCTCTTCGAGAATGAAGTTGAAACAACAACTTTAACTAATGATTTTTTTTTTTTTAAGTGAGGCAATTGGGGTTAAGTGACTTGCCCAGGGTCACACAGCTAGTAAGTGTTAAGTGTCTGAGGCTGGATTTGAACTCAGGTACTCCTGACTCCAGAGCCAGTGCTCTATCCACTGCGCCACCTAGCTGCCCCCGAAACAACAACTTTAATAACCTGTCATTTCATCAATATGAAAACTCTTGTTATCAAAGAAGATGATACCTCCTGTGCCTAAGTTATGCCTTAGTTCTTTGGGAGTTGCTGTGTCTAAAAAAACATCACCTTGTAGGCAACATGATAATAAATCTCTCAGAACTTAAGACATCAATATTTGGGTGACAGATATACAGCCAATCACTCAAAAACATTTCTGACTTGATGGGACCTGCTTCATGTTGCTATGATGGCATAGTTTTCAGGAATCCAGGGCCATCAGTTTTTAGAGGTACTGGAGTAGGAACTTTGGTGCATGATTTCTTTCTCATATTGCCTTTCTTTTGATCTTGTGTGATCCCCAAATAATAATTTTTCCTATATCGTCTGTGTAAAATTTATTTTTAGAAATAAAACTGAAGCTTATAATGCTGACTATACAATGCAGGCATTGTCAGGTTTGAGTAGAGAGATGATTTTTAAAAAGTTAATAAGGATGGATTAATATCACAACAATTTTGGCAAATTAGAGCTAGGTTCTAATAAATAAAACCCATCAGGACTTCTTTTCTCTCTAGGCCCAGTTGTTTTGGTTTTAAAAATGCCACTTGGAGAAGACTTTTGAGAGAATCATAGGATTATAGATTTAGAACAACCTGTTAGCAGTGCAGAATACAAAAAACGTAATAAATTGTACAAATTGATGACTGATGTATGTGAAGGGCTATCATGTGGAAGAGAAATTAACATTCTCACATTATTTTTACTTTGTATTATTTTTTTTTGCGGGGCAGTGAGGGTTAAGTGACTTGCCCAGGGTCACACAACTAGTAAGTGTCAAGTATCTGAGGCTGGATTTGAACTTAGGTCCTCCTGAATCCAGGGCTGGTGCTTTATCCACTGCACCATCTAGCTGCCCCTGTGGAAGAGAAATTAATAGCTAATAACAGCTCACACTTATAAAGCGCTTTGAGGTTTGTAAAGCGTTTTAAATTCTCATTTTATTTCTTTTCTTTTCTTTTCTTTCTTTTTTTTTTTTTGGTGAGGCAATTGGGGTTAAGTGACTTGCCCAGGGTCACACAGCTAGTAAGTGTTAAGTGTCTGAGGCCGGATTTGAACTCAGGTACTCCTGACTCCAGGGCTGGTGCTCTATCCACTGCACCACCTAGCTGCCCCATAAATTCTCATTTTAATTCTCACAACCACCCTGTAATGTAGATGCTATTATTCTTATTTGACAGAGGAGGAAATTAGCTTAGAGAAATGAAGTTATTTGAAATTAAGTAACTGTCTGAGGCAGGATTTGAACCCATGCCCTCCTGAATGCAAGTCTAATATTCTCTTCGTTGTGTGTATCACACTATCTTTCTACTTAGGCTTGTTTTACTTGACCCCAGTATTGGAATAGGAACGGTGGGAAGAAATTGCTGGAATTATTCAGGATCAGTATCAGAAAAAATTTTGTAACAAATAGGAGGCCTCCAGAATGGACTGGACTGTCTGAGGAGGTATTGGATTTCCCCTTACTATAGATAGAGGTCCTCAGATGAAGGTCATCATAAGATCAAGGATTGAGAGTCTGAAAGGGCCTAAATCATCTGGTCATATAGTCAGCAAGCATTTGCTCTCTGAAAGACTAGATGATCCCTAAGGCCTTTTCAGACTCTAAATCCCCAGCTCTGGAGGTAGAAATGCAAACAAAAAGAAAGGCAGGCCCTGCCTTCTAGAAGCTTAGACTCTAGTGGGGCAAGATAGTACTGAAAAAGGGAAGGGGAAGGAAGGAGCTCCGCTTCCTTCATTTTCTAAATGAGGGACTGAGGCACAAAAGACTTAATTTCCCCAAAGTCACACCATAGTAGGTGGCAGAGGTGGAATTTGAACCCAGGTGCTCTGGCTCCAAATCCAGAGTTCTTTTCTTAAGCATTGTGGTCTCGTAGGACTCATAATGGGGGACATCTGGGGTCCCTTCAAACTGAGATTATCCTAAGCACACTCTTACAAACCATGATGCAATAAAAAATGTAATCATTAAAGGAAATAATGAACCAAAGATTCAGACTCAAGAAGAGACTAAACTATTCTAAATAATGAGTGGGTCAAAACTAAATTCTAGAGACATTAAAATTATATTAAAGGGGGCAGCTAGGTGGCGCAGTGGATAAAACACTGGCCTTGGATTCAGGAGGACCTGAGTTCAAATCCAGCCTCAGACACTTGACACTAGCTGTGTGACCCTGGGCAAGTCACTTAACCCTCACTGCCCTGCAAAAAACAAAAAAAAAATATATTAAAGAATGTAGGTAAATGAGATTTACCTTGTTGAGTTCAAATCTGGCCTCTGACACATACTAGCTGTGTGACCCTGGGCAAATCACTTAACCCTGTTTGCCTTAGTTTTCTCATCTGTAAAATGAGCTGGAGAAGGAAATGGCAAACCATTGCAGTATATCTGACAAGAAAACCTCAAATGATGTCACAAAGAGTTGGACATGACTGACATGACTGAAATGACTGAGCAACAAATGAGAGAACAGGCCAAAATATAATGGGATGCAACTAAAGCAACCCTTAAAGGAAAATTTTGATTCCTGCACACATGTTGACAGAGAGAGAGAGAAAGAACTGATGAATAGAATATGTGATTTAAAAAGACTTTAAAAGACCAGAAAACGACCAAGCCTCAAAGATGGGTCATTTTCATATTTCAGCTACATTAAAAAGTGTTGCAGTACAAGTTAATGCTTGCACAAACTGTGACATGGTTTAAATATCATGTCTTGGTATCAGGTTTTTATATTAACTGCCTGTTTAATAGGAGGGGAAAATAATTTGATGTTGAGGAGTGAGGAAGAATTCCAAAAGAACTTTGACCATGAATACTATTTTGCTTCCCCCTCAGCCACTGAAAATTTCCATGTATTCCTTTTTATTTTGTACTCCAAGGAGTTAACTTTTTCATAGGAATTGTAAATCTTGAAATTGATTTTTGTGTATAGCATTAAAATAACTCAAATTACTTTGTGAATATTTAAAAATTTTACTGTGGGGGCAGCTAGGTGGCGCAGTGGATAAAACACCAGCCCTGGATTCAGGAGTACCTGAGTTCAAATACGTCTCAGACACTTAACACTTACTAGCTGTGTGACCCTGGGCAAGTCACTTAACCCCAATTGCCTTACCGGAAAAAAAAAAATTACTGTGATGAAGGCCTACAACTTACCCTTAAAAAAACATTTGAAACTATGCCCTTTTAAATTGTATGACTTAAGCATTTTTCCTTACCAGCGATATTCTAATGCAATAATTACACCATTTTGAACTCATACTGTCCACCATTTTTATGACATTGTTTCAATTTCAAAATATCCACCACAATATTTTGATTGTGCCTACAGCTTACAACTGTATGTTTGTCGGAGCTCCTTTGCTAACCCTTATTGATTCATCTGTTGTATTTGTGTGTCTCCCCCTCCCCCCCCCCTTCTCCACTCATGCAGCTGCTACCCCTAGATTCATGTCATCTTGCCTGGACTATTGTAGCAAGCAACAATTTCCTAACTGGTTATCCTACCTCTTTCCCCTCTCTCTCCTTCATTCAGACCATGTATAGCTCTGTACAGCTGCTAAAGCTCATGCCTGATAATGTCATTCTTTTGCTCAGTAAATACCAACAGCTCCCTATTACCTCTAGGATCAAATATAAACTCTCTGGCATTTAAAACCCTTTACAATTTGTTTCCTCTCCTGCCTACCTCTCCACTTTTAGTGTATGTCACTCCCCTTCATGCATTTGATGGTTCAGCCATGCTTTCTTTGCTATTTCTCACACACAGCTTACTCTTTTTTGTCTCATTGCCCTTGTGTAGGCTGGCCCCCAAGCTGAGAATGCAGCAGTCCTTATCTCTGATTCTTAGTTTTGTTGTCTAGTTGTTGTCTCTGATGTCTAGTTTTGTTCAAAGCTTGGCTCAAGCACCTCTTCTTACTTGGGGCCTTTTCTGATACTTGCAGATGCTGTTGTTTTCTCCTTCCCCCACTTGCCTTGTATTTATTTTGTGTATATTTGAATGTATACATGTTAAAGCTCTTTGAAGGCAGGGACTGTTTGATTTTGGCTTTTGTAGCCCCAGAACCTAGCACAGTGCTTAGTCCATAGAAGGTGCTTAATAAATGCTTGTTAATTGATTGGTATGGTCTTTGGAGGTAGGATATACTGGTATATACTATACTGTTTCTGATTTTTTTTCCTTTTTTTTCCTTTTAGAGTTGATCTTTCTAATGTACTGGATTTACACTCTTTTGACAGTCTCTCTGGAATCAGGTAATTTCTAGTTATTTATGTGTTTTTTATTAGTTCTTATATAAAATCCTGATTTTGAAGGGCTAATTTCAGTAATCATTGTCTTTTCTTTATTTCTATAATGATTTTTTTCCAATTCTGATTCCATATTTTCATGGAGCCTATTATATTTTAAGCTTCCCATCATTTCTTTCACACTTATAATTCCAGATAGTCTACAGTTTGTGAATGGGTGATGTTTCTGAAGTTAATTTGAAGTTATCATTAGGAACTCAGAATTAATTTCTGCATAGAAACACTATTTTAAATGGCATTTATGTTGCCAAGACAGCCCACAGAAGCCTATATTAATTCATGAGGAAGTCTAGTGCTAATAATATTATTTTCATCTCTACCTATTTGCCATTTTATGACATTAGGTACATGTGGAAAGGCCTTTTGAGTTCCATCTTTGGATGCTTGGAGTACATTTCTTTCCTCTTAATAGCAGATAAAGTAATTTCTTTGGCATTGCCATTCAGGTACAGAGACTGTGGGGAAGTAATATTGAGTAGATGATCCTGGGAATCAGTGATTTGTTAATCAGTAGTTCTCTTTATACCTGCATAAGAGAAGTTACTTCCTTGGGTTAGTCACTTCCCAGGTGTTCAGAATTGGGACACAAAACACAGTTTTGTTTCAGGGCCTCCAGATTAATTCACCAGCTACGTATAAGGAAATGGGTCATAAATCCGTTGTTCCTAAATTAGGGATTGCCCAGAAGGTATTTTTCTCATTTTCTTAAAGTAGAGCTTAAAGAATTATATAGTGAGTATTACTCATTCTGGCCTCATAGCTTTACTTTAAAAAATTATTTTCATTTTTCAACCAGTGTTGTTCTTACCTACTGGCCAGTTCATAGTTTATTTTCCAGGTTTCTTGAACTATCCCCCTCCTCACCCTCTGAAAAATGGAAAGGTTTGTTGGTTTGACAGGCCCAGCAACCTCAACAGTTATGCATTAAATGAATGCAGAGAAGTTTTGAAGACAAGCTGATTTTGCTTTCTATGTAGTAAGAAGCTAATAATAAAATACTAACATTTATATAGTGCCTGCTATGTGGCAGGCTTTACAGTTATTACCTCATTCCATTCTCCACAACAATCCTAGAGAGTGCTTATAATCCCCTTGTTACAGATGAGGAGACTGAGGTAAACCAAGGTTAAGTGACTTGCTCAGGGTTACAGCTAGTAGTAGCTATGTGAGGCAGAATTTGAACTGGGGTCTTCCTCACTCCAGGCCTGATGTACCACCAAGGCCACCAGTCTTTGCAGTTACACCAAAAAGTACCACAGGGCGTGACTTGGGTTTGGGGAGCAGGTGTAATTGAAGGTAAACTGAGCAGTCCTGGACAAACTTGAGTTTTTTGAAGTCTCCTGCCTTCATCCTTTTTCTATCCTTTTTACATTTTGCTGCCCATTTCAAATCCCCAATATTCACAGAATGTAGGGGGTTGGAAGAGGCCTCAAAAATCAAATCACTGGCCTTGTTCTTGATGGGGAACCTTTCTACAGTTCCCCTTACAAATGGCCACAGACACTCTGCTTGCAGCAGTCCAGTGATGGGCACAATATTGCTTCTCTGCAGTTTGTTCCTCTTCATTCTTCACTCAGGGTTCCAGGAGAACAAATCTCATCTCTCTTCCATGTGACTGTCCTTTGTCCTCTTGAAGACAGACCTTCCCCTCAGTCTTCTGTCCTCTCATTCCTTCAGCTCTTAATCTCATGGTATGGGTCCCAGTTTCTTCATCTGGATGACCCTTGTTTAGACCCACTCCAGTTTATCTGTGTTCTTACTAAAGAATATTACCTAGAACTGAACACAGAATTCCACCTAGTGGGACAAGGGCACAATACCTTGGAACTGTCACTTTCTTTGTAGATCCTGTGATGCTTCTAATGCAGCCTGGCACTTAGGAGACACTTAATACATGTTTATTGACTGCCAGATTAAAGGAAGAAACATGTAGTTTATCCAAAATTAGAGCAGGGGAGTTGGGGGTAGGGCAGGTCTATCCTTCATGAGGGCGTGCAATGTTGAGTCATCCTCTTATGCACATGCTCCAGGTTTGTGTCCTGGGGGGATTTAAGAATTACATAGGGTTATGTATGGATTTAGCCAAATCCTACCAGTATCTCCATGAACCCTCATTACTCCATGTATAGACACAGGAGACCTAATACCTAAAAGCAAAGCGATGCAGTAGGTGGAGTGCTGGGCCTGGAGTCAAGAAGACATGATTTCAAATTCAGCCTTGGACACTTAGCTGGGTGAGTGACAAGTCACTTAACCACTGTTTGCATCAGTTTCCTCATCTGTAAAATGGGGTTAATAATAGAAGCCTGCCTCCTGGGGTTGTGGGAGAATAAAATGAAATATTTGTTAATTGTTTGCAAACTTTAAAGTATTTTGTAAATGCTAGCTATTAGTATCAGTTTGTATACTTTCTGACCCTCATCTCATACCCATTGATGCATCCCGTTGGCCTCCTATACTGTTGCCACCTCAGGTCTTGACATTTTTGGCACAAATTATTATGGGAGTGCATTGTCTTCTTTCATATATTACCATATTTAGTAGGGTAGGCACTTAAGATAATTCCAGATTCCATGTACTTTTAAAAATTGATTGAATTTTAAAGAAAAAAGGCTTTTAAAGGAATTTGAACTCGTGTCTGTGATATTAAATAAGCTTACCATATGTTTAGAACTTAGAAGTGATTTGTGTTCAACATTATGCCTATCATAAAATGTTCGTTCTAGAAATTTCTTTGTAGAATAAAATTTTTACTCTAGGTCCAATTTCTTGAAGTCTTTCTGTTTTGTTCTTATTACTGAAATTTTCTTGTTCATCACTTTATGACTTTTAATTCCATTATATGATCATTAACATGATAGGGAGCTCTCATTGGCCTTGTTCTTTACAGGATAATAAATAAAAATAAAGTCACCTGAAAATGGCAGAGTGAAAGGGGAAAAGGTTGGGAACATTATCTCTCTTGTGAGTTTGATAGAGATTTGAGATGAATAAAAGGATTGTTATTATACATTATGTGAAGTTACATAGCTTAAATGCATAATGGACATTACAGCTCTGAGACATTTTCCAGCAGCATAGGAAGAGACTACAGATGTTGGGGGTTGCTTAGAGTCGTGAATTAGCATGTTGGGAAAGTTTCTATATAAAGGGATTCAGGTGTGGAGACCAGGGCATTGATTAAATGACTGGGTAGAAGGAGAGTGAGACCATAATAATAATAATAATAATAATTAATATTATTATTATTATTATTAGTGGGGCAGTGAGGGTTGAGTGACTTGCCCAGGGTCACACAACTAGTAAGTGTCAAGTATCTGAGGCCAGATTTGAACTCAGATCCTCCTGAATCCAGAACCAGTGCTTTATCCACTGCACCACCTAGCTGCCCCCCCAGCTGTCCCCGAGACAAGAATTATGAGTAATGGAAAGGAGTCATGGAACTAGACTTCACAGTAAAGAGCAGTGTCACTAATGGTGTGGGATCAGAGAAAGGAGGGGAATTTTAGAGCTAAAGAATTTGGAGATGGAGAGAAGTCCTCAGTGATAGGGATAGTGGCTTTTCCAGCTAGGTAACTGAGTAGAGTTGAGATGGAAACTGGACAGGAAAAGTCTGGGGTTCCACAAGTCCAGTTGGTTAAATGGATTGTCTATTAATACTGAAATTGTTGAAGATAATGGCAAGGTAGAGTAGAAAGCTATGAGCTGGTACAAATGCCATTTAGAAAGGTCAGAGAATATCCTGAACCAAAAATGGTTTGATTCAATAGCATATTTTGGGGTTTTTTAAAAGTTTTATTGATGCCTTTTGTTTTTCTAGCATAGTCATTTGCAGATATACACCCATAACAACCAATGAATCCCTCCTTTATAACAAAATCAGCTGGGAAAATGACCTTTATATGTAAAGATTTCTTCTCTTGATGTCATGAACTCTAAAAAGGAAAGATTACTGAGTGATGAGAACAGGCCAGTGGTCTCATCAAGGACCAAGGAGTATGTGTGAACTTCTTCTTGTCCTGGAGTTTGAGGGCCTAGAAGACAAAGTCATGATTGGAGAAATTTCTCTGAGCTGTGATATCTAGGGAAAAGTCAGATTTCCAGTAAGTTAGGTAGAAGAAAAGGTCACAGTATAGGAATGTGTAAAGGGATAGTGAGAAAGCTGTTTGTTTTAAAGAATGAGGTGTAGAGGTGTAGACCAGGGAGAAGTAGCTTAAAAACTGGAAGAGGGAGAAGGATTAAATTTATGATTGGCCCTGAGGCAGAACTAGCAGCAATTCGTAGAAGGTTCTGGGAGGCACATTTTGACTCAGCCTAAGAAATAACTTTCATGCCCAAAGTAGGATGAACTGCTTCAGGAGGGGTCTTGAAGTGAAGGCTGGATGACCACTTACCAGAGATGTCAGATGAGTTACAGGTTCCAATTCAGAAGGTCCAAGAGAAGCCCATCATTTATACAAGGCTTTTTATTTTTCAAAGATGTTTCAGCACAGTCTTACACAGCACATATTTATAACACACTGGTGACAACTATTTAAAGAACTGACTATCACATAAGTATTGTTTCACTGTGTAGAGTAGATGAGATATTTGAATAACTTTGTTTTGTGTATAGCTACTAAACAGAAAAATCCTTTCAGGATTAGCCAGCTGGAAAGGATTTAATCTGACACCCCCCCCTTACCACAACCCCTGGAGAGACTCATTCATTCCTAAGTTTCTCAACATATATATATATACTTCCCTCCTCTCTGCTAAGCCCACTCTTACTAATTTACCCCTTACTGTTCTTCTTAAAACTTTGCAGATGTTTTGTTTTGAAGTCTTCACTCACCTTTCCCTCATTAGTGTCTGAATATATACCTATATACTGTAGCTGTTAAGTATAGCATTTATCTTTGTTGCTCAGAATAATGCATTTTTAACAACTTAAGCCTCTTTCTCTCTCCCTGATGAATGCAAATTTTTATGAACATTGGCCAAACTTAAAGTAAGAGGAAATATGGATGAAGAAACTTCATGTTTCTGATTCCCCATTTATATGTAATTATGCTTCAACTCTAGAAAATATAGGGAGAGTTGATTAAATTTTTCAGGGTAGAAAGTGTTTCTGTACTGATAGATATTTTTGTAACCCTGGGTTAAAGTCATTGCTGTTATTAATACTTTACAATTGAGCAGTGGCAATCAGCGTATTTGTGAATCCATAATTCCAACAGCAAATGTCGTTTGTATATGCCTAATTTTCCTCTGATCATACTGCTTCAAATATGATTTTATCCCTTTAAAATTAAATTTTATTATAGAATAAAGGAACAAGATATATAATGGGCAGCCTTACAAAAATACATTCCTGTTTATGTTATTTCTAAGTAAGGCACAAAATATCTGTTATACTGATGGTTTTTTCCAATTTTGTTGCCAGTTTTGTTCATATATATGAGAAGCAGCTTAAAGTAAGAACACTGGACTTAGAGGGAGAAGGTCTTGCTGCAAATCTTAGTGGGGGTAATTTACTTGCTTCATGAACCTAGGGAAGTGTCATTACTTCTGATAATCATCCTTGCCTGTCTGACCTCACTATGTTTTTCTGGAGAAAAGCATTGTGGAAATGGAATTTGCATTTGTGTAGGATACTGAATTGGAATTTGAATGATCTCTTTTATATTTAGCTTTTTCCTCCAAAAAACATAAGTAGAGCATTAGTCTCTGAATGTGTCAATATTTTCAGTTTACAGAAAAAACTACAACATGTGCAGACAACACAACCTCACCTTGATAAGGTAAAAAGCAAAATTTATTTTAAGTTATTTAAGTTTTCTAGTGTAGTTTCACTAAAAATCTGTGTAAGAATATGTTTGAGAGCTAGGCTACAAGTTGGTTCATGACATAAAGTTCATTTTTAAGCCATCTTGGACTAACTACTTAAAAATTTTAAGTTCCAGTGATTCATTTAAATAAAAATTGTCTTGAACTCTCCCATCTTCATGTAGAAAAAGTAGATTTTTAGTTCCCTGAGTCAATTTTTCTGAAGTTCTAATTCCCCTTCACCCTTCCCCCCCACAAAGAGCTGGTACCTGAAGCTGATAGGACAAAAAACAAATAAGATGCTATGCACATTTATCCTTTCTTTAAGGTTCTTCTAAACAGACTTCTCAGAACTCTGGGATACTCTGACTTAGTATAAAAACCAAGGTCCACAGCAGACCCTCTAGTGGGTTTGGAATGGATATGTGGATGGACTGTGTTCTTGTTCCTCCATTTGTCTTCTGGGATCATTACTTTTTTTTTAAACATTCGTGGTGGTCATAAACCATGCCAGAGTAATAGCAACTAATTCTCTAATTCATTCCCTTCTACAGAATTTGTAAGAGATAGAAGGGGGCAGCTAGTTGGCACAGTAGATAGAGCACCGACCCTGGAGTCAGGAGGACCTGAATTCAAATCCGACCTCAGACACTTGACACTTACTAGCTGTGTGACCTTGGGCAAGTCACTTAACCACAATCTCTTCACTTTAAAAAAACGAGAGAGAGAGAGAGAGAGAGAGAGCTGGAGGTGATGTCAAAGTCCATCTCAGAAAACTGGGAACCAGAGAGGGGACCTTGGCCAGGGTCACAGAAGTAGGAAAGTGGCAGAGCCCTGTACTCCAAATCCAGCACATTTTACACTATACCACCATGTTTCATCCTCTTGTTGTAAGAGGATCTTGCTTTTATGTCATGCAGAATTTTCTTTGAGGGACTCAGGTTTTTTTTTCTCAAAATGACTTTACCCATTAGTAAAGTGAATAGGTGAGATAAGGACACAAGTCTCTGACTGTAGACTGCTCTTGGAGAGAAGCAACTCTTTCAGAATGCCTCACATGTCAGTGTCTTCAAGAAGAAAAGGTCCAAAGAAAGAAGCATTTAGAAATGTTTATGGAGAGGTACTATTGCTTGCAAAATAAACTGGAATATTGGGACAATTACATTGATAATTAAAACCTCAACATTGTTTACTCTTGTCTTTATATCAGGATAATGGCTTCAGTTGTGCTTGCAGCTTTATAGCCTTACTATGAGAAAATCAACTGTAGATGTAGGATAGAGTAGCAGCTAGGCAAAAAAAGGCTAGGTGGGTTAAAATAGAACATTTTGTTCATTTGCTCATTCCTTACTTTTCTCAAATTCCTTGTTTCCTTGGAGAAGTATGAGGACCACAGTAGGATTCCATATGTAGTCTAGAAGAGCTGATTCAGGTATAAGCAGTGGTCTTTATTTCCTGCATTGTAGACTTAAAGATTTATAATCTCTTCCCCCTTCCCCCCAGCATGATTGGAATACTATGAGTATATAGTTTTTTTTCTTTTCTTTTGTTTTTTTTGAGCATATAGTTTTTTGTTTTTGTTTTTGTTTTTTTTTTGCAGGGCAATGGGGGTTAAATGACTTGCCTGGGGTCACACAGCTAGTAAGTGTCAAGTGTCTGAGGCCGGATTTGAACTCAGGTACTCCTGAATCCAGGGCCGGTGCTTTATCTACTGCGCCACCTAGCCCCCCCCCCCCCAGCATATAGTTTTAAAAGGTTATTTTTAAAAATATGATTGGGGGCAGCTAGGTGGCGCAGTGTATAAAGCACTGGCCCTGGATTCAAGACCTGAGTTCAAATTTGGCCTCAGACACTTGACACTTACTAGCTGTGTGACCCCGGGCAAGTCACCTAACCCTCATTGCCCCACAAACAAACAAAACAAAAAAAATATAACTAACTATCCCTGTGATAAATTGTCTTAATTTTTTTTGCTCTTAATTTTTTTCAGTCAAAAGAGTAGTATCATTATATTAATCATTATTCTTTAATTTTTAATTTTTTTTTTTTAACGGGACAATGGGGGTTAAGTGACTTGCCCAGGGTCACATAGCTAGTAAGTGTCAAGTGTCTGAGGCCGGATTTGAACTCAGGTACTCCTGAATCCAGGGCCGGTGCTTTATCCACTGCGCCACCTAGCCGCCCCCTAATCATTATTCTTAGTTCCAGTAAGTCTAATCTCTTAACTGCTACAAGTAAATTAATCTCTGCTATCAGATTTTACATCTACTCTAGTTAAAAAAATAAAGCAATGTTACTATATTTTAAGGCATTCCTTTTTGAAAGGTCTGTGTCAGACTTTTTCTACCTAATATTGATGAGTTTCAGGCTGTTTTACCATTTTTCAAGGCACAAGCTCTTGAAATCATAGTATCTCATATTGACCAAGCTTTTGCTATACTTTATATAATTGTAAATTCTTTGGTGCTCTTTACAATGAATTTCTGAAGGGAAATGTATCAAGTAGACTAAATAGCCCTAATGCTTTCAAAATGTGTATTTATTGTGGAAGGAAAATTTTGTGGGTTAAAAGATGATAGGGCAGGGACAGCTAGGTGGCGCAGTGGATAGAGCATTGGCCCTGGATTCAGGAGTACCTGAGTTCAAATCCCGCCTCAGACACTTGACACTTACTAGCTCTGTGACCCTGGGCAAGTCACTCAATCCCCATTGCCCCGCAAAAAAAAAAAAAAAAGAGATGATAGGGCAGCTAGGTGGCATAGTGGATAGAGCACCGGCCCTGGAGTCAGGAGGACCTGAGTTCAAATCCGACCTCCGACGCTTAACACTTACTAGCTGTGTGACCCTGGGCAAGTTTCTTAACCCCAATTGCCTCACCAACACAAAACAAAAAAAGATTATGATATTTAAATATCTGTCAGTAGTTTGTTGGAGAACAAAATTTTTAAGATTTCCAAATGTTAATATTAAGATATTAAAATATTAAGATTTCCAAATATCAAATACTTTTCTCTGATATCAGGCATTATGCTATGAAATAACTTATTCAAAAGTCTGCCTTTAACTACTTCATCATAAACCTAGTAAGAAATCAATGGGAACAACATATAAAGCCCTTTTTGTAGTAGCAAAGAACTAGAAATAAAGTAGATTATTTAGGTAACGGTTAAACAAATCGTGATACACAAATGTAATGGAATAGTTGTTATTGTTGTTGTTTATCCTTTGTTCTTGAAGAGAACCATGACATCAGGAGGTGATGTCATGGCTTGCAGTGAATTGGATTTAAGTGTCTCAGGGCTGTGCAAAGTCACCAGCCTCACCCTTTCCTCCAAAGCCATCTGGGTCCAGTGGTAAGATATACATCAAGACAACTGGAGATGCCTTTGGATGTTTGAGGCAATTGGGGTTAAGTGACTTTCCCAGAGTCACAGAGCTAGTGTCAAGTGTCTGAGACTATATTTGAACTCAGGTCCTTCTGACTCCAGGGCCAGTGCTCTATCCATTGTGCCACCTTGCTGCCCCAATGGCAAAATGTAAAGAATACAGAGAAACATGGGAAGACTTCGGAATACCCTTGTTCCCATTTCCTCTTGTCTTCTCTACCATGTTGTTCTCGTCACAAACATCCCCTTTTCTCTCTAATTTTCATTGTCTCCCTAGCTGCTGGTTTCTTCCTTGTTAGCTTACATATATGCTTAAGTCTCCCCAATTTTTAAAAAACCTTGTCTATTCTACCATTTTCACTAGCCTGTCATATTTCTCTTGGCCTCTGCTAAATTGTCTTCACACTCAGTACATCCACTTCCTCTTGTTCCCTTCTAAGCCCTTTGTGTTCTTGTTTCCAAACTCATGGATTAACTGAAGCTGTTCTCTCTAAAGTTACCAGTGAACTCTCTCTCTTTTTTTTAAATACCTTTTATTTTGTTTTGGGTGGGCAATGAGGGTTAAGTGACTTGCCCAGGGTCACACAGCTGGTAAGTGTCAAGTGTCTGAGGCTGGATTTGAACTCAGGTCTTCCTGAATCCAGGGCTGGTGCTTTATCCGATGTGCCACCTAGCTGCCCCACCAGTGAACTCTTAATTACTAAATCTTTTTTTCAATCCTCATCTTTCTTGATTTCTTTGTAGCATTTTACTCAGTTAACTACCCTGTCCTCTTGTAATGGGGGGAATGGGATACGAGTTAGGGTTAGGGGTTGGGGTTCTTAGGAATTCCTCTTTAAAGAATTACACCCTCTTGCACACAAAAGTAGTTAGAATAAGGTGGTAGTTTATTTAGGAGCAAGGGAAGGGAAGGGAAGGGTGGGGGGGAGGGACACCATGAAAGAAATCCTTGGACTTCTCATGGGGAGATAGGCACAAAGCACATGGCTCAGAGGTACCAAATCTCCTCGAACAGGAGACTGGCAGGTACTTTTATAGAGGACTGATGGGGGTGGACCATCTGCCCATGAAAAGTTCCTTTAGTGAGGGAGGACCATCCCCCACTGGTGGTAGCTGGGGGAATTGGGTGAGGAGTGGAGGACCATCCCCCACTGGTAGTGACTAGAGGAATTGGGTGAGGGAGGGGGTGGCTACAGACCTCTCTTCAGGACCCAAAGGCCGCAGCCACACCCAAATTTATCTCCCCAGGGTAAGGGAGACCAGAATGAAGGGTAGGAATCCCAAGCTAGCTCAGTCCGATTTGGTTCAGCTTATCTCTCTAGGTGTTATCTGTCCTCTGGTTTAGTTTCTCAAGGAGAAGGTTCCTTGATGTGCCCCAGAGAATTTCTAGGGTGCTCTGCACACTCTGGAATGCTGGTTTTTTATGACACTGCTTTCTCTCTTGCTTCTCTTACCCTCTGACTGCTCTTTCCTACTCTACTTTGCTAGATCTTCATTCCTGTCATGTTACTCTCACTACTTTAGGCTTAACCCGGGGTTCTGCCCATGACCCTCTTTTCTGTCTCCCAGTTTGGGATCTCCTCCCTTTGTTTCAGTTATCATCTCTATGCAGATAACTCCCAGATGTATATATATCCAGTCCTGCTCTATAGCCTGAGCTTGTCTTGCATCATTATATGCCTGTTGGCCATTTAGAATTGGATTCTCATAGATATCTGTCCAAATCAGAACTCATTAACTTCCCTCTCCCCTCCATTATAAACTTTATTATTATTGTCCAGAGCACCATCATCCTTCCAGTCACTCAGATCCACAACCTTGGTGTCATCTTCCACTCCTCGTTCTCCCCATATATAGTCACTTCCCAAATCTTATCATTTCCTTCTGCACCAAAAGTCTCATGTCTCCCCTTTTCTCAAAACACTCATACAGTGACCATCCCAGTCCAGAGCTTCATCTTTTCTCACCTGAACTATTGCCACAGACTCCTGTTTTAGTCTTCCTGCCTCAAATATCTCCCCACTTGAATCCATTTTCCACGTATCTGCTAAAGTAATTTTTCGTAAACTGTACACCCCACCACAAATCCAGTGGTTTCTTATAAATTATTTCTAAAATAAAATATAAACTCCCGTTTGGCATTTAAGCCTAGCCCCTTCTTACAACATTCATGCAGACTTACTTTCTCTTCTTCACTCACTATTTGCCTTGCCAATCCCTTTTTGTGGTCTTAAAGAGTCCAGATTTCCCCAAATGCTAAAGTGTACTGTGCTATCCCTTCTCTCCAAAAATTACACTGTATCAATTTTGGAGGCATCTTGAATGTACCTATTCATCTATATGTTGTCTCCCCCACTCAGATGTAAGTTTAGATTTTTCTTTATGCCCCTTTGCACTTTACCTGACTCATAAACAGTGATGTGCTGTGAAATGAACAAAAAGAAGCAAACACTGGTCGTCATGACTATAACTGTGTAAGTGGAAAGAACCAGAAGTTGGATGCTAGCTGGATAATCCAGTTTGGTCTAGAAGAAGAGAAATGTCCCTTCCTCTACCTTTGAAGAGATGCGGGGGCGGGTGTCAGGGTGGATTAGATTTATAGTCAGACTTGGGTTGATTAGTTTTCCTGGACTTCTTTTTCCATCTTTCTTTTTTATTTGTGGCTTGGGAAGAAGAATTGAAGGGACGTACAAACAAGATAAAATAATCATTTAAAAATACTTTTGTTCCCTTCACCACAGATCCAGATTGAATTCTTAAATTTCACCTTAATGTTTGTGATTAACTGTCAAATAATTCTCCCCTCTAGATATTTAGCATTTGATTTAAATCTTTTTTGTTTTCCTAATCGTTAATAGATTGGCTGGAGGGTAGGCAGTTGTGAAGAACCTGAATATAATTATAAAAGTCCCTTTCAACTATGGTACACATACCTTCCTTTGTAAACTGTTCTCTTCTTTTCAGTGGCCCTCCAGCTTTTGCTTTTTTAAGGGAAAAATACTTCTCCCTTATCTGCTTAAGCTCTTTAGTACCCACAAATGCAAAATGTAAATACCGACTAAAATCTTTGGGAAAAAAAACTTAGCATATGAATGCACTGTTGAACACTTTCTGTTGCTGTTTTGTCTGAGTTCTATGTGTTGTGGATTTCTAAAACACTAAAGAAGAGAACTGCTTAATTAACCATTAGAAATGAATGAAGATGTGGTTTCACTTGTTACTTACTTAGCTTCTTTCTCAGCCTCACCTGGGAAAACATTTCATGATTTCCTTAATTTTTTTTTTTAAGTGAGGCAATTGGGGGTTAAGTGACTTGCCCAGGGTCACACAGCTAGTAAGTGTTAAATGTCTGAGGCCGAATTTGAACTCAGGTCCTCCTGAATCCAGGGCCGGTGCTCTATCCACTGTGCCACCTAGATGCTCCGATTTCCTTAATTTAAAAAAAATGTTGATATTTAAAATTTTTACCTCATTGTCATTTCCAATTATATCCCTCTCCCTTGTCTCCTTCAAAGAACCATTCCTCCTTAGAAAGAATAAAAAAGAAAAGATGAAAAAAAGCAGTTCAGCTTACAGCATACTCATACTCCACCACTTTGGCAAAGAAGGCAGGGAGTACATTTTCTCATCTCTTCTCTGTGTCCAAACTTTCTCACAGAGTTCAGTTTTCATTTCTGTTCTTTCCATTTACATTGTTATGGAATGAGTATGTATTTTGTTTTCTTGCTTCCACTTCATAAGAAGTCTTCCTATTTGTCATTTCTTATAGAACAATAATTACATTACATTCGTGTACCACAGGTTTTTTTTTAGCTGTGCCTCATTCAAAGGACACCTACTTTGGTGTTTTATTTTTTGGGGGTGGGGCAATAAGAGTTAAGTGGCTTGCCCAAGGTCACACAACTAGTAAGTGTCAAGTGTCTGAGGCCGGATTTGAACTCAAGTCCTCCTGAATCCAGGGTCAGTGTTTTTTCCACTGTGCCACCTAGCTGACCCAAGGACACCTACTTTGTTACCTGTGCTTTGCTACCAGAAAAAGTGGTGCTGAGAATTATTTTGATTCCCTTAATTGTTAGTATTCCCTATGGTCTTTTAGGGTTTGCTTTTGTCCTTGTATGGCCAGAGTCTAGCCTGGTGTTCTGTACATAGTTGGCTCCTGATAAATTCTTGTTGAATTGAATTATTGTGATCACCTGCTGGTTGGTCTCCCAGCCACTGGACTCACCTGTCTACAGTCCATTCTCCACTAAGCCACCCAAGTGATCTTATTAGGGCACAGATCTGACCGTGTCATCTTCTTACTCAAAAAACTACAGTGACTCCTTATCACCTCCAGGATCGAGCATATACAATCTTCTGTTTGGGTGAGAGCCTTTCTTAACTTCCCTCCTTTGCCCCACCATCTGTCCAGTCTTCTTACACCTTAAATACCCCATCCCAGCACAGACACATCCTCTGGCCCGTGGCACTGGCCTCCCGACTCTCCTCCCAGGCTCTATTTCATTTCCTGACTGGCCATTTGCAACACCATCCCCTTTTCTTCCTCATCTCCACTTCCTGGCTTCCTTGGCTTGCTTCAAGTCCTAGTGAAAACCCCCTTTCAGAGTGTTGTGGGGAAAATAAGGTAGGGGGTTTGGGATAGGGATAGGGGTTGGGGTTCCTCTTTAAAGAATGACACCCTCTTGCACACAAATCCAATAGAATAAAATAATAGTTTATTTACGGGCTGGGGAACGGAAACTAAGAGATATCCTTGGACTCATGGGGAGAAGGCATGGCACAGAGCATGGCTCTGAGATACCAATCTCCTTGAGCAGGAGAAAGACAGATACTTTTATAGAGGTCTGACTGTGGAAAGTTCCCCTATTGAGGGAGGACCATCTCTCACTGGTGGTGTCTGGGGGAGTTGGGTGAGGGGTGGATTCAGATCTCTCAAAACATCTCTCTGCTCCTCATGCCACAAAGGCAGCAGCCACAACTAATCTTATCTCCCCATGGGTGAGGGAGACTGGAATGAAGGGTGATGGTCCCCGAGCTAGCTCAGTCCTGATCTGTTTCCACTTATCTCTTTAGGTGTGTCTGTCTTTTGGTTTAGTTTCTCAAGGAGAAGGTTCCTTGATGTACCCCAGAGAACTTCTGGGGTGGCCTGGGACCATAACAAGAGGAAACTGTTCCCAGTCTCCCTTAATTCTAGTGCCTTCTCTTTATTAGCTATTTCCACTTTATTTTTCCCACAGCTTATTTGTACAGAGTTGTGTCCCTGTTATCTCCCCTTTAGATTATGGAGCAAAGACTTTAGAACAAAGACTGTTTTTTGCCTTTGTATCCCCAACACTTAGCACAGTATCTGACACATAGTAGGCACTTAATAAATGTTTATTGATTGACTGAATAGAATTAAATACTTATAGTAAATAAAGGACAACTTCACAAATAGGTTACAGAGCAATAGCTCTGTAAATCCTTTCATTTGTTGTGAGTGTACCTCATAGACTTGGCTGTTTGCCCTTCTTGAGATGCCTATTCTAGGAATCTGAAGGAAAATGTACTGAGTTTTTATTTTGTGGAAGGACAAATTTAGCTGCACAGGCCAATTCTTATGCAGAAGTGATTAAAGTAGTGTGTATTTGATCTCATAATAATTTTGGCTGTGGTGTGTGTCAAGAGAACTGGATTTGTTATCAAAGTACCTTAGTTCCTATCCTTGCTTTGCTCCTTACTCCTGGTAGATGACCTTGGGCAAGTCACTTAACCTGTTTGCCTGTTGATGAATGAGGAGTTTGGACTCCAAGTGCTATCTATGATGGATCCAATGATTCACTCTCTCCTCCACCCTTAAGGAGGGAAAAATGACTAGGTATTTGGTTTTGAATAAACAGACTTAAAAATTAATTATTTTGTCTTGGAGTAAAGTAATAGGAAAGACATCCTTACTTTTTATACAATACCTGGGAGAAAATGGGTAGTTGTCTCCTCTCAATGAGAGTATAACAGTCAGTCATATTCCTCCTGACCTGTTTGTAGGACAAAGGTCTCAGATCCCCTCCCCCCCTCAGGCTAACAAAATCACATGGTTCAAGGAGCCCTGGTCTCCATAAGGTCCACTCCAGAGTTGTGTCCATATAAGGAAGAGGGGTGGGAATACTGCGTTCCAATTAGCTAGTTTTTGCATGCAGATTGTAACCCTTGAGTAATCAGACCAATGATGAAAAAGGGGAGGGTCCATTGGCATTAGGCACTGGGGTATAAATTAGGGCCTGTGAGCCCCCTTTCTTGGCACCCACTAGCTGCACACTAGATAAAAGCCTTTGTCACATGGATGCTGAGTTCCTGAGAATTATTGAGAAGAGGATTGTTTTTCCCTCACAATACCTAATAAGGAAGGGCATCCTTCTATTCACCTAGGTTTTCAACCTCAGTGATGATATAGTGGAAAAATGGGGTATGGGTTGGGGTTGGGGTTCTTGGGAATTCCTCTTTAAAGAATTACACCCTCTTGCACACAAAACTTAGTTATAACAAGGTGATAGTTTATTTAGGAGCAAGGGAAGGGAAGGGTGGGGGGAGGGAAACCATGAAAGAAATCCTTGGACTTTTCATGGGGAGATTTGGCATAAAGCACATGGCTCAGAGGTACCAAATCTCCTCGAACAGGAGACTGGAAGATACTTTTATAGAGGCCTGATGGGGGTGGACCATCTGCCTGTGGAAAGTTCCTTTAGTGAAGGTGGACCATCCCCCACTAGTAGTGACTAGAGGAATTGGGTGAGGGGTGGCTACGGATCCCTCTTCTGGACACAAAGGCCACAGCCACACCCAAACTTATCTCCCCAGGGTAAGGGAGACCAGAATGAAGGGTAGGAATTCCAAGCTAGCTCAGTTCGATTTGGTTCCTCTAGGCGTTATCTGTCCTCTGGTTTAGTTTCTCAAGGAGAAGATTCCTCGGTGTGCCCCAGAGAAATTCTGGGGTGCTCTGCGCCCCATGACAGTATCATCTTTGATTCCTTACTCTCACCCCACATATTCAAGCAGTTGCCAGTCCGGTTTCTGTCAGTATCTCTAGCCATTCTCCCCTCATTGTCACAACCCTCATTCAGGTCTTCATTCCTCTGACCTATCATAAAAGCTTTCTATTTGGTGTTCTTGCCTCAAGCTTTCCCATACCCTTAGGCCATCACACAGCTGCCAAAGTGATTTTCCTAAGGCACAGGTCTGACCAAATCACCTCACCCTACTCAGGAAACTCCACTGACTCCCCTTCCCATATTCTGCAGTTCAGTCATTCCTGCCTTCTTCACACTGACACACACTTTTCCATCTCCTTTGCAAATGAGGTCTCCCATACCTGCAGTGCATTCCCTTTTACATCTTCCTCACAGATTTCCCTCTCTTCCTTAAAGAGAAAGCTTAAGTACCACCTTCTATATCAGTTCTCCAAATTTTTGGTCTCAGGACTCCTTTACTCTCTTAAAAATTATTAAAGATCATAAAGAACTTTTGTTTATATGGCTTATATAAATCAGTATTAGAAATTAAAGCATGTTAGTGTTATGAAAATAATTTTGGCCTTGCAGACCCTCTGAAAGAGTCTTGAGGTTCCTGGGAAACCATGGACCATATTTTAAGAACCAGTATTCCACATAAAGTCTTTCCAGATTCTCCACCCCCCCCCAACTAGTTCCTTCCTTCCCTCTCTCCCAGAATTACCTTGTATTTATTTTGTGTGTGTGTGTATATATATTTGTACCATGCATGTGTATGTATGTATATATGTGTGTGTATATGTCATTACCCCTTTTAGATGGTAAAGATCTGTGAAGACAGGGATTGTTTCATCTCCATATCTCCAGAACTCAGCACTGGACCTAGCAAGTAGTCATTTTCCATTAATTATGGAGGGAGGGAAATTTTTGAACAGCATTAATGAAAGGGTAACTTGGAAGTAGCATCTTGTTTTTCTTAATTCCCTGGAAAGGGTATCAAAGATGAGATTTCTGATCATGGTTTGAGCAACACCCTTCTGCTCACACTTTGCAATTAAAATTAGACTTTCAGAGAAAAGAAACAACTAATTTTCTTGTTCAGTCATTTCCTACTCTTTGTGACCCCTTTGTGGAATTTTCTTGGCAAAGATACTAGAGTTGATTTGCCATTTCCTTCTCCAGCTTATTTTACAGATGAGGAAACTAAGGCAAACAGGGTTAAGTGACTTGCCCAGGGTCACACAGCTAGTGAGTGTCTGAGGTTAGATTTGAACTCAGTTTCAAATGACTTCAGGCCTTGTGCACTGCTCTATCCACTCTGCCACCTAGCTGCTTAGCTAGGCAATTGTAAAGGAACAGGCAAATGATTTTTATTCATAAGAGTTTATTTTTCCCACATGAAAAGGTTTTGGTTTTGATCCTCCTAAATGGAACACCTAACAGTGTTTAAACATTGTGATTGGGAGAGAATAAGCATTCTGTTTGGAGACTTCTTTGCTCTTCTTTGCTCTTCATAAGTCACTCTCTTCATTTCCTGCTGCTTTTGTGCATCACTGTTTCCCAGAGGTCAACCATGGGAAGGAAGGTTCATCTTACAATGCCCTTATAAAGGCTTCTTTCTCCTGTCTTTGAGGAATTTTCAGCTCAACTTCAGCATTCTTTTTTTTTTCTTCTGAGAGGAAAACAAACACATTTATTAGTACCCATCCTTGATTCATGCCTGTCATTTATGTTGAAAATATTGATTATAGTAGCAAATTGACACTTGAATTTTTACCTTGAAAAGGTGAAACATTTAGTTTCTTAATGAAGTATGTCAGAGTATGGGTCAGTAGAAATCTATTGCTACTAATTATGAACAGCTTAGTCATCATTATCATCATCTCAAGAAACTTTTAACAGAAATCTCTCAATTTTCACTATTTCTAGAATGCAGGAAAAATGATTTGGTTACTAACTATATACACACTGCCTTTCATTTACAAAGATGAAGTTCATTTAATTAGCAACCTGTCTGCTTTCAGTCCACTTCCAATCTGATAATTACCATCAAGATATATAGACTGTATCACAAAACTTCAGAATTGGAAGATATCTTAGTGGCCAGAAGACCAGTCACCAAATCATCCTTCTTTAGAAGTGTGTCTTACCCCAGCCAAGGTGGCAGCCCTGGCACATTCTTGAGTTTTACAGTGAATTAACAACTTTTTTTTTTAACAGTAAAACTAAATATTTTCTGTGGTTGCCTCCTTGAAGAAGTGGTCAGCAGACAGTAAAAGAGGAAAAAAGGAAAAGGAGGGACAAAAATGAGAAAAATCTACAAGGAGATGGAGGAGAATAGTAGGAGGCATAGGTTGCATCTGCCATAATTACTCTGGGCCCCACCTTTCTTAGTAATTGCAGCTTTTATAAGATATTTTTATCAAAAGTGATGATTAAATATTTCTCTGTTTACAGAGTATTGTTACAGTCACGTTTGAAGTACTAGGAAGTGCAACCGAAGAAAATCTACATACATTTATTCAAGTGAGAGCTGTTTCTTTTACATTTATTATTAAAATTCCCATGTAATTATATTATTATTGTTGTTATTATTGCCATTGGCGACATTCTCCTTAAAATATGTTCTTGTGTGCAGAATCTTCTGTGGGAAAAGACTGTGAAAAATAAGTCAGGCAGCACCATGGAAGTCATCCGACTAAAGGTGCAGTATTCTACTTTGAGATGTGGTCACTTTCTTAGCTAGAAATTTTAGAGCCATATTTCTGGGTGGAGGGCACGTACTTTGTTTTTCTTTTTGTCTTATTCCTACTGGGTCTGAAAGGGGGACTTTTCAAACCACCTTATAAAGGATGATTGATTGGACAGCTCCTTTTTTGTGTTATAGCTAAAACAACCTGTGCACTTTGAAATGTCACCCTTTGCTCTAGGCTCCCAGGTGTCAAGACTCTTGTCTTGCTAATTAATTAATTAATAAGCTGTCCTGTGGTGAATTCCTTCCCTTAGCACTAGCTTTAGGTCTGTGAAGGAGGAGAATTCTGAAGTCTTCCTTGGGTTTTATTTTTTCAAGAGTCTCTTTACCAGAAATGTCAGTATTAAGACCTATGATACTGAGTTTTTTGATGTATCTGGCAGGTGTGACTACTGAGGCCCAGAGGAAAAGGAGGAAAATTGTGTTTATTCAGTCAACAAATATTTGTTGAGTGGGTGTTAAGCTTCTGTGCCTGAGATTTTTGTTACAGCTATTTAATATTATTCTTTACAGATCAATCAGGGGCTAGCTGGTATAGGAAGAAAAATTAATTTTCTCAATATTAAATTTTAATGTGTTTCATTCTGATAAGCTTATAATATTGAATGGTTAAAAGTTGAATATCAGATGATATATTCATAGTCTTCTTGAAAACCAGTGCAAAGATGAACTTTTGGACAGATTAATAGTTATATTCTTTACCTGTATTTTATTTTATTATTAAGTTATTAATTTATCTGGGGCCTTTGTGTGAAAACAGGATCACTTTACTGCCTGAAGCCAAAATCCTATAATCTCTCAGACTTCTCCATAGAAACTGTGAACAAGTAAAGGAACTTAGGAGTGGAAGAATAATCAGTAGAAGCAGGTGAACGTCTAACAAAGATCCTGTTTTGTGACATATGGTATCTCTAAGAGACTTGAGAGGTCGGGAGACAACAGAATCTGCCTGAAAAGTGGAGGCTTTAGGAAGTTTTATTTGGTTCCCCTAATTCCCTTGAGTATGGGAATTACCATTGATAGTTCCTACTGTTTAGTGGTATTTCCTTTTCAAAGGAGTATCACTTTGAAATGGAATGGGAATTCCTGTGCCACTGACATCGGTATTTATGTACTTAATTTTAGATTAGAACTGGAATTGATCAGTCATTGTCCTTATGAGCAGGGGCTGGTGTCTATCAAAGATAAACCACACCAAGTGATTGTCCAAGGCGTTCATGAGCTGTACGATTTGGAGGAGACTCCAGTGAGGTGGAAGGAGGACACTGAGAGAAACAACAGGCTGGTGCTGATAGGTGAGTGAGGGAATTACTGTTCAGCTATATAATTTAAGCAGGACTTTGGACCTAGGGCTTTGAACTGAATTATTAATTATGGGCTAGAACCTTCATCAACATAAAATGTGAGACAGGTTTTTTAAAACCTCATAAGATCTTTAGACTTGAAAAATCCAAACTCCCTTAAGGTATGCAGCTAAAAAATTATTCCTTTCTGACATATGAAAGGCTGTTACCCCAACACCCCTATTTTTATATTTATGTTGACCATGAGATATTAAGTAGTGTCTGATTAATATGACTAAATGTTTTAAAGTAAATATAAGGGAGAGTAATTCCATTGTATTTTGTTCTCTTTACAGGCAGGAACTTAGATAAGGAAATCCTTAAACACCTATTTATAGATACAGTGACTGAGAAACAAGAAGGCAGTTGACACTACATTTCAGAGAAGACCAAGTCTGTCCTTAACACTAGAAGCATTTCTAATCAAGACTCGATGATACACTTGGGAAATCAGTTTTCTCTGTTCATGCATCTATTTCTTGCCCACTGGTATGGATTCTAAGATCTTTTAAGTTTTTTTCTGCTATGTAATAAATTAAATAAATATTGCAAAATTTTCAGTATGCGTTATATATTTCCTGGGAAATGCATTGAATTTAACATGCATTTATTCAGAATCTACCTTGTGCAAAGCACTGATAAATGCAAGGAATTAAAAAATGGAACAAAAAGCTGACCCTAATCTTGAATCTTACTGTCTACTGGTAACAAATTTTATTTCAGACAGGTGTCACTAAAGCTGTCTTTCAAAATTGACTTTGAAGATGAAATTGGCTAACTGACACTTTGCAAATGAGTTACCTGAAGCTTATGTAATGTGACTTGTCCGTGGTTACCTAGTGTTGGTCAGGATTAAGTCTAAGGCTTTTTTGTTTCCAAATTCAAAGTTCTTCCCATAATGTTATATTTTAAAATAGCAGTGGTGACATTGATGGATGTAAATTTTTACATCATCCAGTATCTGGGGTTCTAGATGTCAGAGGTTGAAGAGATGAAGATCACTTTCTTACAAAGTCATAAGAAGTTGAAAGTAACTCAGATATATTCCTCACATTGTTTCTTTGCAGAAACACAGAAATGCCCCCAAAAGCTTAGAAATCATGACCAGGACCACAAGATGAACGTGAAACTGATTGAGGGTGTGTTGATGCTATAAAACATATAATAGAAACTCCAATTGAAAATATAGCAGTCTTTCCTATTTCACTTTTGGTCATTAAAAATTCAGTGACATTCCTTTCTAAATAGATGGCAATGTGATGAATTACCACTAAAAAATGAAAACACAACAAAGCACAATCACTTATTCAAATGAGCCAACTAACTAAATCCCAAAATGATGTAGAACAGTTGCTAAATCATGACTGCCTTTGACTCTGCCCTGTGATGTATTCCCATGTCTGTGGAAAGCAGGTATCAGTAGATCCTCAGCAAAACTTTTCTTCAGGGTGTGATTTGAGGCTGGATTGTTGTTGCTTACATAAAGCCAGGCTTCTGACATTACATATCAATAAAGTCTTGCTTTTTGCTTTTCTGGCCTTAGAAATTTTACAGGGTGCTAAATGCCCACCCAGGGTATGTATAGCTAAGCTCATGATATCTTTCTGATGTCAAGATCAATCTTCTGGGCAGATTTGTTACATATCACCCACAGTGGCTTCAGGCACGGGGCAGGGGGGGGGGAGGGGGGCTATTCAAAAAGAGGCTTGTGTTGTTCAGTTTCTCATATTTAGCCCAAGAATAACCTACATTCTTTAATGTTGGGAAGTGGTTATCTTGGCATAGTTAGTTTGCCCAGGGTACATTCCGAGAGTCATTTTAGATGAAGCTACTGTTAAATTAAGTGTAGTACTTCTTTAAAAACCAAAGGAGAGGGGACGGCTAGGTGGCACAGTGGATAAAGCACCAGCCCTGGATTCAGGAGTACCTGAGTTCAAATCCAGCCTCAGACACTTGACACTTACTAGCTGTGTGACCCTGGGCAAGTCACTTAACCCCCATTGCCCTGCAAAAAACAAAACAAAACAAAACAAAGGAGAGGCAGCTAGGTGGTGCAGTGGATAAAGCACCAGCCCTGGTGCTCATCATTACAGTGTTGCTGTTACTGTGTACAATTATCTCCTGGTTCTGCTCACTTTATTCTGCATCAATTTATTTGTCTCCTTGGGTTTTTCTGAAATCATTCTTTTAATTTCGTTTTTAAAGTAGGTTATTGTAGGCTGGGGAAAAAAATCCTCTCCTCCCTTTGGCCATATTTATGTACAGAAACGTCTGTGGTATTAAAGTCAGGAGGAGCTGAGTTCAAATCTGGCCTCAGACACTTGACACCCATTAGCTGTGTGACTCTGGGCAAGTCACTTAATCCTCATTGTCCTGCAAAAAAAAAACAAGAAAAAGAAAAATAACAGTTGAACTTTTAATGGGTCAGCTAAGAGACTTTAAGGGGTTATGATCTACTTCAAAATAAACTACTCAATGTGAAAAGGATTATGTGAAAGGGATTATAATAGACTGTGTACAAATATTTCTTTTATATTTAATATTTCTCACAAAATGAGTTGTATTGGCAGTTTTAGTAATAAATGGATTAATTTTTATACAAGGACTTGGACCATCATTTTAGTACCTCAAATTGTGAGGTAGGTCACAGAAATCAAAAAAACTCCATCTCACCTCCTTCCCCCAAAAGTTAACCAGAATACCTAGATTTACTAAAAAGACATCCTGTGACATAAATACATTTTTTAAATTTAATTTTTAAAAATTTTAAATTATTTTTAACATTAATTGAAAAGGCAAGCAAAGCCACTGGACTTCCATGATTCTGATGAAAGAGTGAGGCTGATGATTTTGAGCAGCTCTGCCTCCCTTAAATCCAGTTCACTTGAAAGTCAAGATATCACACTTGTGATGTCACTGGTACTTTTCAAGACTGAAGGACAAATAACAAAAATGATATAAGTTACACATATGAAATCATACAAATCATGTTAGCCATGTTGCAAAATTTTAAAAGAAAGAAAAATAAAGTGAAAACTTTTCATCATTCTTTCCCTGGAGGTGGGCAGCATTTTCCACCATGAGTCCTTTGAACAAAATTGTCTTAGATCATTGTATTGATCAGAGTAGCCAAGTCTTTCACAGTTGCTCATCATTACAGTATTGCTGTTACTGTGCACAATTATCTCCTGGTTCTGCTCACTTTATTCTGCATCAATTTATTTGTCTCCTCGGGTTTTTCTGAAATCATTCTTTTAATTTTGTTTTTAAAGTAGGTTATTGTAGGCTGGGGGAAAAACCCTCTCCTCCCTTTGGCCATATTTATGTACAGAAACGTCTGTGGTATTAAAGTCTGGACCCTAAGGGTACCTTTCCTTCACCATGAAGAAAGTAGCTAAAATAATTGGTTCCTGTGCAGGCAGATGGTATAGTATAGGTTTACCCACTTAGAACTGTCAGGGACCTCAGAGGCCATCTTGTCCAATTCCTTCACTTTGAACATAAGGAACCTATGTCCCAGGAGTTGTGACTTGCTAAGGTAGTACAGGGTTGAACCCAGGTCCTCTCACTCACAGAGCCAGTGTTCTTTCCACTGATCCTATGTTGAATATTTATGAAGGAAAGTTGGGGATATACATTAAACTCTGGATTTTTCTGGTTAGAAAACAGGGTTTAGTCCCTTCCAGACTAAGGGGAAAATTGGCAGGTGGAGTGCGGATAAAGTCAAGTAGTTTAAAAAACAAAAACCACAACTCTTTTAATTGAGACAAGCTTCTCAATTCTTACCTATCCTGACTTTAGTCACAGTAAATGCAGGGAGAAGGAAAGAGCAATAGTTACTTTTAACAAGACAACCAGATCATCAGGCGCTGTCCATGGTTAGGCAGAGGTGAACAGGTGGAATGACACCCTGAAAATCCTTGGCTGCTATCTCCAAAGCTGATGAGTTAGAGGTGCTATCTCTCCCAGGCTGCCTGCTTTTCTTCCAGTTTTAATTATTTTTTGGTGATGCCATCTCCACTTTCCCAAGTTGTAAAGACTACTCTTCCTGGATCTCTCATTCTTGACATCTTTCACCTTTGAAAAACAAAGTTTGATAAGGACTACTCCAGGGAGAAGTTAACATAGCACGTCTGATTTAGTGGAAAGAGTATTGGATTTGGCACCAGGAATCTTGGGCCCCAATTCAGGCTGCATGTTCTTGGGCAATTTACTCTTGCGGTTTAGTCTGTTGGGCTACAGGTACAATAATCACCAAGTTCCCTCCTGGCTCTAATTAAGCCAAAGCCGATGACTGTTACCCTTCTATCCATTCCTAATCTCTCTCTGTCTCTGTCTATCTTGCTTTATGCTTTATGTGGCCATTCCTATTTCAGTCCTGTGAGGTTGATAGTGTAAGTATTAGGGTTTCCATTTTACAGATGAAGATACAAGATCAGAAGCCAAGGGAACAACCCACGTTCACACAGCCAATAAATGTTAAGGGGGTAGGGCATTCTTACTTATTGCCCTCATCAAGTTGTGGTTACTCACTTTCCAGTTATTCTGTAAAATAAAAACCAAAATAGAGCATTCAGTTTTACCTTGGCTTTTCTAAAACTTCTTGGAAATTCCGCTCCCGGTCCCCTCCCTTAAAGTTCTACTATACTGTTGACACAGTATAGTAGAATTGTTAAACCTGTATCTCGACTCTTCTTGGACCACAGCACACCGGGCCCTTCTATCCTCCACTGTCTTCCGAAGTCTATCGGAGCTCATATTCTTTGCTTCCACGACACTAAATATCCATCTCATCCCCTGCCGTCTCTTCTTTCTTTTGCCTTCAGTCTTTTCCAACATCAGGGTCTTTTCATTATCCGGCCAAAGTATTTAAGCTTCATAGTCAGTATTTGTACCATCTTCCAAGAGAGGAACTATATCCGAAGATTGCTAGGCTTAAAAAAAATTTCTCTTTCGTTAACTGGATTGCTCTTTTTAAAAACTCTAAGTGCATTCCACCCCCACCCCCCAGCATGTAAAGGAAACGAGAACTAACATTTTTTTCTTGCACCTTCAGTAGACCCTAACCCACTGCAGCAGGAGAGAATGGGACAGAGCGGAGAGGAGGGAGGGGGGAGGGGGAGGGGTAAAGTAGGAGGGGTGGGAACCAAGGAGAGAGGAAGGGACTCCGTCCGAGCCCAGGAGCTATAATAAAGACTAACCCACATCTTCGCCAGACTGTCGTGGAAAGGAAGAAAAGAAAATAGGAAGTGGGTAGTTGGCAAGTCGAGAGAAAAGCTCCTTTACTTAACGAAGCCCCCGGTCCCGCACCGTCGTAGGTAGCTTAGCCAGACGGTTCCCCGGCACCCGCTTCTGTGGAATCCCCAGAACCAAATCCTCCATGGACTTGCAAAGAGCCGAGTGTCCCCTCTCCCAGAGGCCGCAACGCAGCCCCCGGGGCTCGGAAAGAGAAGAGGAGCCGTTGGATGTCCTGCCCGAGGAGGAGGAAGAGCGGTACCTGCGGCGGCCCCAGCCCGGCCGGCGGGGGGCGCCGGAGAGCAGCAGCGGCTGCGACGGCGCCCGGTCAGGGACCAGGGACGGCGCCCCGGCCGGCCCGGGCGAACTCGAGGAGCTGGGGGCGCCGCCGGCGCCGGCTCCGGCCCCGGCCAAGCCACCCTACTCGTACATCGCGCTCATCACCATGGCCATCCTGCAGAGTCCGCACAAGCGGCTCACGCTGAGCGGCATCTGCGCCTTCATCAGCGGCCGCTTCCCCTACTACCGCCGCAAGTTCCCGGCCTGGCAGAACAGCATCCGCCACAACCTGTCGCTCAACGACTGCTTCGTCAAGATCCCCCGGGAGCCGGGCCACCCGGGCAAGGGCAGCTACTGGAGCCTCGACCCGGCCTCCAGAGACATGTTCGACAACGGCAGCTTCCTGCGCAGGAGGAAGCGCTTCAAGCGGCCGGGGCCAGGCGCGCCGCTGGGCCCCGCCCTGCATCCCTCGGGGCCCGCGGGGCTCCTGCTCTGCCCGGCCGCCGCCGCCGCGCCGCTACCGGCCCGGCTCCGCCCGGGCCCCCTGCTGCAGCCGCACCCGCTGCGCTACATCGTGTTGCCGGCCCCCGCCAGCCCCGCGTCGCCGCCGAGGAAAGGGGGCGCCGCGCCGCCCCTTGTCGGAGCTCCGGGCCGGGAACACAGCCGCGGGGCCAAGGGCGCCTCATTCAGCATCGACAGCATCCTCCGGGGAGGAGGAGGCGCGGCGGGGCCCCCAACGGTCCCGTGGGGGCACTGCCACCTGTGGCACGCCCCAGCCGTGGCCGCCTCCCCGTGGCTTCAGGTGTCCGCGGCCGCCAGGACGCTGTTGCAACAGCAGCCGGACACCGCGATCAGCCGCTTCCCCAGCAAGAGCTCGCTCCTCGGCCGGCCTTTGACCGCTGCACCGCTGCGGTGCCCACCCGGGGCGGGTACCGGGCTGCTCTCGCTGGAGGCTCCCACGGGCGGGGAGGCGAACGCTCCTGCTTTCTGAGCCACCTGCATGCCGCGCCACGCCCCCCCCCCGGCCCCCCCGCCCCACGACGGCCTGGGCTCCGGCCGCTGCTCGAAGTCTCTGTCTCTCTTCACCCCCTTATTCTGCTTCACAATCGTGACCGGGAAACGCTCTTAGAGTCTAGTCCGGTCCCCGCTATTTTAATTCGTAAACTGAGATCAGCGGCCCTGCCAGCTTCAAGATGACTTACTCCCCCGTTAGAGATTCCCTTTATTTATATATAGATATAATTTATATAGATATATATAGATATATAGATATATAGATATCCGCAAGATGTTTACAAGCGAAATGACCCGATGTTGCTTTTCTAGGGCAACCTGGGAGTAAACAGACAATTGCACGGAATATGACTTGACTTGGTCACCTTTCCTCTTTCGGGTTTGGTCCCAGTGACCAAGTGTTGGGTTATCCATTTTGCATTTTTCTAAGCTGCTTAAAGATTTTTTTTTCTGGAATCGAAAGAAAGAAAAAAAACCGTCCAGGGTACAAGAGTTTCTTCTTCCAAAGCCCTCTTTGAACCACTAGAGTATTTTTTCAAAGTGTATTTATACTCTGTTTCTTCCAGTCACCCATCTGTAATATAACTAGAATTTTTGAATTTCGAAGTATTTATCTCTTGTGAAAGTGTTTTCGCCATCTTGCATACACGCTGAGATAGTAAACTTATCTAATAAAATATCATCCTCCATTCTTTTTTATGTTTCATTGCTTCTTGCTTGTCCTTTCCCTTAAGTTACTCCAGGTTAAAAAACACACACACACAACAAAAAAGAAAATTTACAATATTTATTCACTTTAACACAGTTTAGAGATTCCAGACAATTCAGTTTACAATTGGAAGTAACTATTCACACATCACTATTTAAAATGGTATTGTTTAAAAAAAAATTTGAGGCTTGTGTGGTTTATGAGAATAATAACGAATATTTTAAGGAAATTTAAAAATATTTCTTTCCAAAGACCTTGTGCTGTTTTGTTCTTGCAAACTACAATTTGGGTTTCATTTATTGGAAGAGAACAAGATCCATATTTTTTCCTTAAAGTTTATGGGGTAGGTTAATTTATTCTTTTCAAAAATGAGTTCCCTATTGCTGACAACTTTCTAAGAAAAAGTCCGGGGACAGTGTAACTATACCATTCATATTGTTCTTGCCCTGCAGACATTTCTAACTGGTTTGATGAAGAAAAAACAAGCTTAAACCTACAACTACTGTAATTAATTTCTCAGCCACCTTTTTCACAATTGAAACCGTAGTAGTTTGGCATTTACTTAATCCTCGGACATTCAAAAGCCTATTCCCATTTGAAGATACTCCTGCTCTTATCATAAATTTCATGTCTGGTTTCTTTGGGTTCCCCTTAAAATTTCTGCAGCACCATTAGTACAAAGTTTCTGCATTATGTCTATTATTCCTATTATCACATCAGATTTCAAATACCCCAATTTCCCTTGTAGGAAAGAATCAAATCTGAAGCTCCTTTCATGAATGGAAAGCTGGGGGGGATTTGAGAGATTTTCCTGTACTGTGCCTTTTTATATGGCTTGCCATGTAAAAAGACTGCTGTTTAAAGGAATGGAATATCAGTTTATAGGATAAGGGGAAAGGTTTGTCCTGGAGAAGTCTGAGCCCTTCTCCAACTATCTTTGTAACAGCAACCCACCCACTTTACAAGAAGTCATTCTAACATGATGAAATTATTCCATATCCTCCTTCCCCAATGAATTTTGCCCACAAGGGGAAGAAAAAAACAACACACTACCTTGCCAAAGAAAGATACAGTCATCCTCAGCATCTCAAAATTAAACTGACTATTATCACTAGATGATATTGCTCTTTCCAGCACCAAAGGAATCAAGCTACTGCTATTCAGTAGGTGAGTTTCAGTATCATTTCACTTCCATGGGCAGGATTGTCTCTTCCCAATTCTTCCCCTGCAATTTGCAGACAACTTTGGTACTTTTCTGCAGTAGGAAAGACCCAATTCACTTTTTGCATATACACCTTTCCCTGTGCCGACTACTACCCTTTGAAATATGACTCGACCCAATTCACTTTTTGCATATACACCTTTCCCTGTGCCGACTACTACCCTTTGAAATATGACTCTTGACCTTGCAAAAGTTTCTCCACTCTGTTCAAACTCCATCTCCTCATTTTTAGTTAAAAGTTGTATCTCTCCTTTAAGATGTGCACAAATAAGTTCAGCTAGGGGATTACTAAATTTAAGGCTTTCAAAATGTCTTGGACTTTATAAGGCAACCCAGTACCCCTCTTCAGGATCTTCTTAGTTCATAGCCCTAGACAAACGAAAAGGCTAAGAATGAAGATCTCTGCTCCTCCTACCCCCTACAAACCCCATCTTCTCATTACGAAACACTTCCTGCTCTTTCCTTACCTATTTTCCTATCTCCAGCAATACCCATTGAAATGCAGGTTTTACTGCCTTTAACCAGAAATTCCAAACTCCTGATTGTCCTAGTTGAGGGACTGATTCTTCACCCATCCCCAAACCACCACCACCTTTGGCCTACTTTTAGAGATTGTACTCTGGGAAATGTGAATGTTGTCGGCCGGGGAAGGTGTAACACATCCTCTGTAAACATTTTTTAGCTAATGTGGTTTTTGAAACTTTTCTTCTTTACCTCAAGTTGTAATTTTGTTCTTAGCATTTTTTTTTTTTGCGGGGCAATGGGGGTTAAGTGACTTGCCCAGGGTCACACAGCTAGTAAGTGTCAAGTGTCTGAAGCCGGATTTGAACTCAGGTACTCCTGAATCCAGGGCCGGTGCTTAACCCACTGCGCCACCTAGCTGCCCCTATCTTAGCATTTTTTAAGTAGTCTTTTGTAGGGCAGAAATTACTTGAAAATTTGAATCTGGAGGTACAAACCAACAATCATTTATTAAATACTTACTAGGCACCAGGTACTCTGCTAAAAGCTGAGAATACAAATACAAAGAATAAAACAAAGCCTATTCTAGATGAGCTTGCATTGTATGGGGAGAGATAAGTTCTTATGTAAATACATACAGAATAAATATAGAAATGAAATACATATGAATACAAAGTAGGTAAACAGAAGGTGTTTGGGGAAGGAGGATACTCCAGAGTAGATGGATGGGGCTGCAATTGAGTCTTGAAAGATGTGAAGAAAATCTTAAGAGCAGGTGATAAGGTGCTAGTGAGTGCCTTCCAGATGTGAGGGCCAGCCTGTGCACAAAGCACTGCTGAGTTAGGTTTGTTTGTCTAAAACATGGACTTCAGAAAGGAGAGCTGGGTGTGCAGTAATATATAATGGAGCTAGAAAGAGAGTTTACATTTTATCCCAGAGGCAAGAAGGATTCACTGGAGTTTACTTATTAATACAGAAACTCCATAGAGAGCAGGGACCTAGTCTTGTTCCATGTTTTTAAAGTCTATAATAGATATTCAATAACAGTTTACCGACAGCCACCAAAATGCCCAGATGAAGATTTGATGCTACTGAGAGTAGCTAGAAATCAGTGCCAGGCTAGGGAACAGCATCTCCTTGTGACTTTCCCTCCTATTTCTGCTCCTTTCTGATGGGTGTAGAAAAGGGTCAAGTTTAGGAGAGTCAGCCTGCAGGGAGTTCTAGTCTATTCCATCCTTCTTTTTCTCTCCCTGCTCATATTCTCTCACCCTGGTATCTCAGAGATCCTGTATGCCTTTCTGAAGCTCACAGCTCGAGGTGGGAACTCAATTCCCCTTGGACAAGTGTTCTTTGCTATTCCAGGGGAAAATGAGGGGAGAAAAAGGGAGAGAATGGGAGAGGAGAGGGGAGGAGGAAGGAGCAGAGAGGAAGGAGCATACTCTAGATGACAAAGTAAAATTAAGCTATCTTATCCCCTCAGCTTCCCAGCTTTGGGAGGTCTCTGTGGATCAGAGAGGACCAGAGAATCAGTTAGTCTCCTTCAGTATATGTCTAGTCCAATTCATACTAACCCATACTCAGACAAGAATTCTCTTGACAATTCACTGGTCAAATTGTAACGATTGGAATGACGCCACCTGCTGGAGACTTACTGTAGAAGAGTTCCGCCCATGAAGCGAAGGTCTTTGAGGGCAAGACCAGGAGTCTCTTCTTTGGCGTCAGGAAGTGACGCTGGCTAGTGGGAGGAGGAAGGAAGAGACTGGCGCTTGGTCTCAGTCTCTTTCCTGGGGACTCTGGCGGAGAAGGGAGCTAAAAATGTGCTCTCCCTTTAATAGATAGGAATCTAGGCCTTTCTCTCTCTCTTTACCAAATTCTTATTCTCCTTAATAAATGCTTAAAAGTCTAACTCTTGCTAAGGCTTGTAATTTATTGGCGACCACTCATTAGATATTTTAGACAGACTAGCTAGAATTTTAGCCCTTAACAAAATGGTCATCCAGTCTTTGCTTGAAAGACCTCCACCTCCTTTTCTGATCATAAATCTCTTAAATTATTTATACACATAAACATATATACACATGCATGTATAAGAACATCCCTTACAGAGAAAAAAGTATGTGTGTGTATATATATATGTACTTTTTTTTCTCTGTAAGGGATGTTCTTAGTGTCCCCCAGTGCAATATAACTGGCTAGCCAGTGACAGAGCAAAGACTAGAAACTGGGTCTCAGTTTCCTTCATTTGTAAAATGAAGGGGGTGGACTAGATGGCCTCTGAAGTTCCTTTCAAATCTAGAGTTATGGTCCTAAGATTCTATAAATAGAAGCTAATTTTGAAGTAAAGGCATTAGTAGCTGGGACAGGGAATCAGTAAAGCTCCATGAGGTAGGTGGGTACCACATTGCCCTCAAACTCTCCTGAACTGTAGGATTCCCTCCCAAGCCCTCCTCTGTGATGGCAGTTTTCATGAGATGGAACCACTCAATACATATTGATGGATCAATGATAAAGCCACACCACACAAAGTACATCATAGAGTTACCCAAATGGAAAGCACTATGGATGAGTGGGTAGGTAGCTTGAAGGCAGGAAGATGCTACTCAAATACTGTCTTCTGCATAAAGTTTTTCCTGACCCCTCCCACAAAAAAAAACTACTTTATATACATTTGTATTCATTAACTGGTTCCTAGTGTGGTAGTGGTAGTGGTGGTGGTGGTGTATATGTGATGTGTGAAAGACAGACAGAGAGCAGGGAGAGAATAAGAGTGAGGGAGAGAGAATGATCAAGGAATCAGGGAGGGAAGGGGAGAAGGAAAGAACATCAGGGAGAGATATTATCCAGGAATCAGATGAGAGAGCACAATATTAGAAAGAGAAATAGAGAAATATCTGGAAAGGGGTGGGGGAGAAAGAGAGAGAGAGAGAGAAACTAATGCGGAACAAAATAAGCAGAACCAGTAAAACACTATCCATAGTCACTATAAAAATGTAAATCAAAACATTAGACAAACAAAATGATAATTGTAATTACAATGACTAAGCTTGTCTCTGAAAAGGAAGTGAGAAAATTGTCCTCTCCTACTTCTTTGTAGAAGTAGACTATGTGTGTGGGATAGTGCATATACTGTTAGACCTATTGATACTTTGCTAATTTGATTGAAATGTTTCTCTCTCCCCTTACTTCACTTCATTCATTCATTCATTCAGACAAAGGTATAGTTTCTTGGGTAGAAGATAAAAGAGAGAGACATTCAGAAATGAAGGTGGTGTAAAAAAAGAGACATCAATAATGTTGATATTAAAAAAAAAACCTCAGATATGGAGTGGTATTAGTGGTTTGAGCATCTCACTTAGAATCTTGGTTACCACACTCACTAGGCAATTCATTTCTGATCCTCAATTTTATCATCTTAAAATAGGGACAAAAATTTATGTACCGTTTATGAAAGGGTTTTTGTAAAGGAGATGCTTTGTAAGCCTCCAAATGAGTTAGAAATATCAGCTTTTTTTTTTTTTACAAGGCAATGGGGGTTAAGTGACTTGCCTAGGATCACACAGCTAGTAAGTGTCAAGTGTCTGAGGCCAGATTTGAACTCAGGTACTCCTGAATCCAGGGCTGGTGCTTTATCCACTGAGCCACCTAGCCAGCCCAATATCAGATATTTTTATGATAATGAGTGTTAGTTGCACTGTTATCCACAGTATGCTCTTGGATAGGTTCTCCATGGAGAACCAATGAAAGGACAATGACAAACATTTCAAAAGATATGCTATGGCTGAATTGTAATGAGCACATCAATTAAATGAAAACATAAATACACTGAAATATTAAAGTTAGGAATTTTTTAATAGTTCTTTTCTACTTAAGGATATTGGCCAATTTTTGTATGATAACAGCTATCTTTGTATGTGGATATTTGTATATAGTTATAATCATAGCCTTATATAAACTTATATGATATCTAAGGGAAGCTAGGTACTTCATTGGATAGACTGGAATCAGGAAGACCCAAGTTCAAATCTAGCCTCAGACACTTACTAACTGTGTGTCAGTTGGCAAATCACTTAACCGCAATTTGTCTCAATTTCTTCATCTGTGGAATAGGGATGGATGATAATAATAGCACCTGTCTCCCAGGGTTGTTGTGATGATCAAATGAGATAATAATTGCAAAGTACCTAGCATAGGCCTTGGCACATAGTAAGTACTATATAAATATTAGCTATTATTATTGTTATATAAATTGATATAAGGTGAAGAAAGTTGAATATGGATAAAGGATATATAGAGAGAATAACTACAACATAGTAAATATGACAAAAAGAAAGAAACTGAATGCTTATGTAATTATAATGACTTGGCCCAAAGAAGAAGTGAAGTCTCCTTCCTTTCTTTGTAAAAGTTGGAAGATTAGTTAGGAGACTGTGACTGTCTCCTAATCATAGGACACACAGGACACATGTCATTATCAGACTCATACTATCAGATTCAGTTCACGAATTGGTTAGTTTTGTTGAAGTGCTTTTTTCTCTTTTTTTATTCTTTATTTCAAGGGATCATTCTCTGGAGAAGTAAGAAGGAGATGTATATTTGAAAATGAATGTGATATAAAAATAAAATGTATCAATAAATTTTTAAGCCTATAGTGTAATCACCTTTATCCAATAGAGTGATAATGAATTTTCGGACATGGCCATTATGGGAGTTTGGTTTGCTGGAGTGTGCATGTTTGTTATTGGGAGAAGGCACAAGAGAGAGAAACTAAATGCTTATGAAAATAAACAATTAGATAGATAAATGGACAAATAAGCATTAAAAATAGGGAACTGTTCATATCCTTTGATCATTAATCAATTAGGGACTGCCTGTCATATAAATTTGAATCAGTTCCTTATTTATCTTGGAAATGAGACCCTTATCAGACAAAATTTGCTACAAATCTTTCCCCAAGTTACCTGTTTTCCTTTTAATTTTAATTGCACTGTTTTTATTTGTGTAAAACCTTTTTAATTTTAGAAGACCAAAATAGTCCATTTTATCTTTTGTGATTCTCTCAGTCCCTTGTTTGGTCATGAACTATTCCTCTACTCATAGATCTGAAAGAATTTTTTTCTTGCTCCTCTAATTTATTTATGATGTCACACTTCATATCTAACTTTTATATCCATTTGGCATTTATTTAGGCATGTATTTAATTGGAGATATTAGTTTATACCTATTTTCTGCTATATTGCTTTCCAGTTTTCCCAATGATTTTTGTTGGGAAGCTTCATTAGCTAGTATTTGGGGGTTTATCAGGCTACTGTGTTCATTTGTTTTTGTCTGTTGAGTACTTAATTTCTCTCTATTTCTTTTTAATTTAAAAAATTTTAATTCTTTTTTTTTTTTTGGCACTGCAGTGAGGGTTACATGACTTGTCCAGGATCACACAGCTAGTAAGCGTCAAGTATCCAAGGCTGGAGTTGAACTCAGTTCCTCCTGAATCCAGGGCTGGTGCTTTATCCACTGTGCCACCTATCTGCCCCTGCTCCATACCAGGGCAGACACTGCTTCTCTTAGTATGAGCTCTGTCATCCACGCTGTTTGACCGCTCCTTCTCAGTCTTCTTTGCTGTATATTTATGCAGATCTCCAACCGTGGATGTTTCCCAAAGTCCTGTCCTGGAATCCCTTCTGTTTCCTGGAGTCGTGCAATGGGTGACTGCCCTGTGTCTGAGGCCAGGCCTTGGCTGGGATCCCCCTGGGTCCAGGGTGGATGCTCTGTCCACTGTGTCACCTAGCTGTCCCCAATCTCTCTGTTTCTTAACCAATGCCAAATTTTCTTTGGTGATTATTGCTTTGTAGCATAGTTTGAGATCTCATATTGCTAGGCCACCTTCCTTCTCACTTTTTTTCAGTACTTATCTTGAGATTCTTGAATCTCAAGAATTCTTGAATCTTCCTGTAGAAGAATTTTTTTTTTCTAGCTCTATAAGGCAATGCTTTGTTAGTTTCATATAGCATTGAGTAAGTAAAGTAATTTAAGTAGTTTTATCATTTTTATTATGTTCACTTGGCCAACCCAGGAGTAATTAATATTTCTCCAAGTATTTAGGTTTGTATTCATACAGTTTCTATATGTGTCATGGCAGGTAGACTCATAAGTATTTTGTATATTCTGTAGTTATTTTACAAGGAATTTTTCTTTCTATCTCTTCCTGATGAGTTTTTTTTGCAATATACCAAAATACTGATGATTTATGTGGATTTATTTCATATCTGGCAGTTCTTGCTGGAAGTTATTGTTTCAACTAATTATGGTTAACTCTATAGGTCCCCCTAAGTAAACAACCCTATAATCTGCAAAAAGCAAAAATTTCGTTTCCTCTTTGCTTATTGTGAGAATCAGGGTGCCACCCCCCTGCTGAGAAAGACATTGTGAGAACCAGGGCAGTGCTGCCCTGAGGAGAAAGCATGTGACTAGCATCCGGAAGTTACATCTATTAATAGAAACATCTGTAAGTCATGTCAATCAGTGCTACCAGCCAATTAGCTTGGAGCTGTGTGTGGGGACCAAGCCTGGGCTGGCCCGAAGGGAGCTTCTGCTCATGGGTACTGGGATTTTCCTTTCCGTTGGAGATCGTGGTAGGAGCAGCAGGTTCTTTCTTTCTCCACATGTTCTCTTTATTAACCCCTATTATACTTTAATAAATACTTAATGCCCAAAAACTGGTGCTTGAGTTTCTATTTTAAGGTGACCACACGTTAGATTTTTTTTTGGTGAGGTAATTGGGGTTAAGTGACTTGCCCAGGGTCACACAGCTAGTAAGTGTCAAGTGTCTGAGGCTGCATTTGAACTCAGGTCCTCCTGAATCCAGGGCCAGTGCACTATCCACTGTGCCACCTAGCTGCCCCCACACATTAGATTTTTAACCATAGCAATTAGATTTTATACATCACATTATACATATTCCCTCAACCCCCCTTCCCTCTTATTGATATAGCTAGCATTTCTAGCACTATATAAAATAGCATTGGTAATAATGGACATCTTTGCTTTACTCCTCCAGTTTATCCCCATTATATATAATACTATATTTTGTTTTTATATAGATAACTATCAAATTAAGGAGCATGTCTGTTTATTCTATTATGTTTCTAGTGCTGTTGTTTTTCAAAACCTTTTTTTCTTTATTTGGTGATAACAATAATTATTTTTGTTGTTCACATTATTAACATATTCAATTATATTTGTAGTTTATCTAATATAAAACAAAATCTGCATTCATAATAACCCTAACCTGGTCATAGTGTAATATATCCCTGTAGTCTCCATGATAATGTTTTATTTGAAATGATTGCATCAGTGTTCTTTAGAGATATCGTTCTATAGTTTTTGTTTTGCCTCTCCTTGGCTTAGATATCAAGATCATATTTATATCATAGAAGAAATTTTATAGGATCCCTTCTTTTTAATTTTCATTCAGTTTCTGTTATCTTGGAATTGTTTGAACATTTGTATGAATTTAGACAGCATAATATCTTTTTTAATTGTAAAAGTATTTTATTATTTTCCAGTTACATGTAGAGATAGTTTTCAACATTTGTATTTTTTGTTTGTTTGTTTGTTTGTTTTTGCGGGGCAATGGGGGTTAAGTGACTTGCCCAGGGTCACATAGCTAGTAAGTGTCAAGTGTCTGAGGCCGGATTTGAACTCAGGTACTCCTGAATCCAGGGCCGGTACTTTATGCACTGTGCCACCTAGCCGCCCCCTCAACATTTGTTTTTATAAGATTTCTAGTTTCAAATTTTTGTCCCTCCTTCCCCTCCCTCCATCCCTCACCAAGACAGCAGGTAATCTGATATAGGTTATATATGTACTATCACATTAAACATATTTCTGCATTAGTCATGTTATAAGAGAAGAGTCAGAGCAAAAAGGGAAAAACCTCAAAAAAGAAAAACAACAGCACCAAAAACAAGAGAAATTGTATGGTTCAATCTGCATCCATATTAAACAGTTCTTTTTTTTTTCTGGATTTGGAGAGCCTTTTCCATCATGAGTCCTTTGGAACTATCTTGTACCGTTGTATTGCTGAGAAGAATCAAGTGTATCACAGTTGATTAACACATAATGTTGATAATACTGTGTACAATGTTCTCTTGGTTCTGCTCATCTCACTCATAATCAGTTCAGGCAACATAATATCTTAAAGAAAAACAAGACCTGAAAATGTGTAGTAGCTTTATTAGTTACATTGTGAAATGATGAGAGAGACATAGAACAAGACTATGCTTCAGGAAGAATTAATTACAAAAACAGGCCCTTTCAGTCATCAGACAGTTCTCAACAATAATTCTTTAAGCACTCCTTACTATGTTTAAAGCTCAGGGTATACAAATAAAGGGGAAAACATGGTCCCTGCCCTCAAGGAGTTCAAATTCTAATGAAAGAGACAATAAATAATTATGTACACTGTATACATATATATGTGTGTATGTATGTATATGTGTGTGTGTATGTGTGGGGTGGGAAGGTTTATATAATCGGCTATTTTAGAAAGTGAAGATTCACCATGAAGAAGGTGGAATTTAATCTGAATCTTGAATAAAGTCAGGTAAGACAGGGTAAAAGGTGAAGGGGAAGATCATTTTAGGCATGGGGGAAGCCAGTTAAAAGGGACTGGAATGGGGAACCATGTCACTAGATCTTAAGAGTACGGGGAGGGGAGCCAGATTGTGAAGGATTTAAAAAACTAAACAGGATTTTATATTTCATTCCTGGAGGTAATAAGGAGTCATTGGAGTTTATTGAGTGTGTGTGTGTGTGTGTGTGTGTGTGTGTGTGTGTGTGTGTGACATAGCTAGACCTGCACTTTAGGAATAGTACGTTAGCAGCTGAATGGCGGATGGACTTGAAAGAGCAAAGACTGAGCAAGGAGACCAACTTTCCAGCTATTAAAATAGTGTAGGCACAAGGTAATAGGGTTGACAATTGTGTGAGTGAAGAGAAGGAGATATATACTAGAAATGTGAAAGTAGATATGACAAGACTTGGCAACAGGGTATGTGGGCTGTGAATGAGGAAATGGGGATGAGGCCAAGGTTTGTGATCCTGAGTAATTGAGAGGATGGTGGTATCCTTGATGGTAATAGGGAAGTTTGGAAGAGTGAAATATCTGAAAAGAAAAATGATAAATTCTGCTTTGGACATGTTGAGTTTGATATCTCCAGGGAACATTAAGTTTGAGATCTCTAAAAGTCAGTTGGTGATGAAAATCTGGTGCTCCAGAGAAAGGTTAGTGCTGTATAACTAGATCTGAAAATCATCTTTATTGAACTGACAATTGAATTCATAGAAACTGATGAAGTTACTAAGTGGGATAGTATAGAGGGAGAAGAGAGTCCAGGACAGAACTTTGGGGGACACCTAAGGTTAGTGGGCCTGACCTAGATAAAGATCCAGCAAAGAAGATTGAGGAATAGTCAAATAGGTTGAAGGAAAAACAGGAGAATGGGGTGTCACAAAGACCTAGAGAAGAGAGGAGAAGAGGGTAATCAACAGTATCAAAAGTTGCAGAGAGACCAAGAAGGTTGATGATGAAGAAAAAGCCATTTTATTTAGAAATTAAAGAGATCTTTGGTAACTTTAGGAGAGGAGTTTCAAGTGAGTGATGAGATCTGAATGAAGACAGATTGTAGAGTGCTTAGAAGATAAAAGAAGAGGAATTGGAGACATTAATTGTAGATGGCTTTCTTAAGGAGCTTAGCCTTCTGAAAGGGAAGAGAGCTATAGGATAATAGCTATCTGGGATAACAATATCAAATCAGCTTTTTGTTTTTTTAAGAATAGAGAAGTTATGGATATGTTTGTAGGCAATAGGGATGCAGCCACTAGATAGAAGAGTGAAGATTGGTGAGAGAGTGATGATAATAGGAGTGATTGGCTGGAGAAGAACTGATGAAATAGATCAAGAATGCTTTTAGAGGGGCTTTCCTTTGTAAGAAGAAGAGCCACTTCCTTCTGTGAGACAGGGATGAAGGAGGATTATAGAGGGAGAAGGCATCTGAGTAATGTGAGAAGAGGAGTGGAGGAGAGCTCTTAAATAGCCTTAATTGTTTCTGTGAAGTATCAAAGGTAGAGATAAGGGGTGCCTTAGGAGGCTGGAGAAGCAATGAGAAAGTTTGTAGTAACTACTATAGTGAGTGGGATAGTGAATCAATTAAGGAGGTTTTAAAAGCATTGCCTTGTTTCAGTGAGGGCCCAGTTGTGATTATGGAGTATAAATTTGTATTAGACCCAGTCAGAATGTCTTTGTGATTTTGTCCAGCTCTACTCAATAGCATATGGATAGGAACAAAGGCGGGATAATCTGAGGTTGGGGCTTTATAAGGCATGACTGATGAAAGGATAAGGGGACAAAGGACTTGTGTATAGGAAGAAAGTACTTGTACTTTCATGTGTTTTTCAGACAACCATTGAGATAAATTAAAGAGGCCCATTAAAATCAGTCATTTCTGTATTACAATTATAATAACCTGACTTCTGTAAGCTAGTACAATACTGTCTTATACACACTACATCCCCTATGTTCCAGAATTTAGAACTAGACCTTTGGGGCAGCTAGGTGGCGCAGTGGATGGAGAACCGGCCCTGGAGTCAGGAGTACCTGAGTTCGGGTCTGGCCTCAGACACTTAACACTTGCTAGCTGTGTGACCCTGGGCAAGTCACTTAACCCCAATTGCCTCACTAAAAAAAAAAAAAAAAAAAAAAAAATAGAACTAGACCTTTGAATGACATCACAGTATTAAACCAAGATTCTTTTTTAAAAAAATGAAGCTCATTCAGCTGCATTGCTTTAGTTGCATTAATATTTTTAGTTAAAGCCAAAAGTTTTTTTTTGGTATTGTAAATTAACAAGGTAAAACAAAAATATTAAAAAATATCTCTATTCCAACTTTTTGCAAAGTCTTTCTTATGTTTTACAATGATCATAATAATTAATATAGGTATATAATTTGTAAATGTATACATTGGAAGTATATACCCAAATTTTATTTGCTGATGGGGTATTCAACCATAGGATCATAGATTTAGGGCTAGAAGGAATTTTAGAGACAATAGAGTCCAACTTCCCTCATTTTATAGATGAGGAAATGGAGGAACAGAAGTGTTAAGTGACTTGCCTAGGGTTACACGGATATTAAATGTCGTAGGTAGGATTTGAACCCAGGTCTTCCAGATTCGAAGTCCATTGACCTATACAGTATATCACACTGCAATAGAATTTCTTTTCTTTCTTTCTTTTGCTGAGCAATAAGGGTTAAGTGACTTGCCCAGGGTCACACAGCTAGTAAGTGTCAAGTGTCTGGGGCCAGATTTGAACTCAGGTCCTCCTGAATCCAGGGCCAGTGCTTTATCCACTGCACCATCTAGCTGCCCCTAGAATTCCTTTTATTGTCATTTCTTCCTGATGTTTATTCCTATTGTTTAGATAGCTGATTATGGATTTATTTTTCTTTATATATATGTATATATGTATACACACACACGTGTGTGTATATATATATATATATTTGTTTATTTTTGGATTTGTTTTTTATCCTGTAACCTTGCTATAATGATCAATCAACTACAATTAACTACAATCATATTATTTTAAAACTAGAAGTCTAGTCCAGCCCCTTTATTTTTCAGATGAAGAAATCAAAGTTCAGAGAATTCCTGTGATTTGCCCAAGGTCACATAACAAATTAAGCACAGAGTCAGTACTAGGAACCAGATTGTCTCCTTCCACTACACAATAATGCTCATTTCTTTCATGGGTTACAGGGGGGGGAAAAGAAGATTAATTATGTCATGTCCAGATTGAACTCTAGATTCCTAAAGAATGATGGATTAGGGGGCAGCTAGGTGGTGCAGTGGATAAAGCACAAGTCCTGGATCCAGGAGGACCTGAGTTCAAATACGGCCTTAGACACTTGACACTTACTAGCTGTGTGACCCTGGGCAAGTCGCTTAACCCTCATTGCCCTGCAAAAATAAATAAATAAAAAACCAAGCCAAAAAAGTTAAAAAAAAGAATGATGGATTAAAAATTTTAAATGTTATACCCATCTTATTTGTGGTTTGTTGTTGTTGTTTTTTGGTGAGGCATTTGGGGTTAAGTGACTTGCCCAAGTTCACACAACTAGTTAAGTGTCAAGTGTCTGAGGCTGGATTTAAACTCAGGTCCTCCTGAATCCAGGGCCGGTGCTTTATCCACTGCGCCACCTAGCTGCCTCTGTATTTTTTTTTTACTTCAAGAATACAAGTAAAAAAATTTCCTCTGTCTACCTGTGATTTGGGGGCGTTTGTTCCTATGAATTAGAAGTGTGTTAATATTAAGTGGGATAGATTGCTCCTTGAGGTTGAGTGGGGTTTTCTTGCTGACAAGCAGGAAACAAGCTGACCCATTTAGCATGATTCCTAGAAAGTTTTGGGTCTTTTTGTATGAATTTGCTATTTATTGTTGTGTTTCTTTTTTTTTTTTTTTGCAGGGCAATGGGGGTTAAGTGACTTGCCCAAGGTCACACAGCTAGTAAGTGTCAAGTGTCTGAGGCCAGATTTGAACTCGGGTACTCCTGAATCCAGGGCCAGTGCTTTATCCACTGCGCCACCTAGCCGCCCCCTGTTGTGTTTCTTATGGCCAGCATTTAACTAAATTTAACTCAGCTTTCTCTGGGTATGGAGATTGAGTTTTCTGGGTTGACCCTTGTGCCTCCCAGAGCTAGGGGTATTCTAGAACCTTTACTTACCCAGTCTTGCACAGGCTAGGTGCCATTTCAGTTTTACTCTTGAAAAGCTAAATATGAAATGCTGAGCCCATAGACCACATGGCCTAAGAAACTGTCGCACTGACTTTACATTTTCTGACATTTTGCAGGTCTCCCATATCCCACATTTATGGTTATTGGGATGAATTTAAGAAATATCATTCCACATCTTTGGATTTGTGCTGATGGATACAAACCTAAAGGAGGAATCTGTTTATTTTTTCTTGTACATATGGAAATTATAGGTTTTTAATGAAGTATTACCATGTGAGCCAAATTCTCCCCTTATGAGGTTTGGTGGGAGTGTGCCCTTTGGGAGAAAATCTGATTCAGGATTTATTAGTGTTATACACATCTGCAAGAATGACTTAGGAAAGTGTGCTCTGGAAATTTGCTTGATAAGAGAAATTTTTATCATTGTGGTGACTACTTTGTTTTTACTTTATAAACTTTATGGAAACCAAGATTAAGTGATGTCTTCACCCCCCCACCCTTTATTAAAAACTCTGTTCCCCACCTGGATTCTCCTAGTTTTAAAAAAAGGTTTCTCTTGCAATCTATGTGGAATCTCTTCCTTTTCCTCTCCCCTCTCCTTTCCCCCCACTCTGCCTCCTCCCCTTCTCTCTCTCTCTCTCTCTCTCTCTCTCTCTGTCATTTCCTTTGACATAACATATATAAGAAAGAGGAGCTAAGTAATAAAACTTTGTCAATGAGCCAAATTTTAGTACAAACATACTTGTGATGTTAAAGTAGACGACCAAAAGCTTGAGGAAATGAAAGGAAATTAGGACAGCTAGGTGGGTAGAATGCTGGGCTTGGAGCCTGGAAGACCTGAGTTAAAATCCAGCCTCAGACATTTACTAGCTGTATGACCCTGGGCAAGTCATTTAACCCTGTTTGACTCAGTTTCCTTATCTGTCAAATAAGCTGGAGAAGGAAATGGCAAAATACTCCAATATCTTTGCCAAGAAAACCCCAAATGAGGTCACGCAGACTTGGACATGAATGAAAAAATGAGTAAACAACAAAAATGCACAATGATGGGGTGGGGGGTCTCATTAGAATTAAAAATTTAAATTTATTATTAAAAATTTAGAGAACTAAATAAATGTAAAAAATTTAAATAATTAAAATGTCAAACAATGTTTTTTGTAAGTTTCTAAGCATTTAAATTTCTGAAGTTATTAAAGCTTAAAACTGCTCTAAAACTTTTGGCACATACCATATTTAAGACCCATTTCCCAGTAGTTAAAAAGGCAGCTGGGTGGCACAGTGGATATAGTGCTGGACCTGGAGTCAGAAAGACTCAAATCTGACCTCAGACACTCACTAGCTGTGCGACCCTGGGAAAGTCCCTTAACTCTGTTTGCCTCAGTTTGCTCATCTGTAAAATGAGCTGGAGAAGGAAATGGCAAATCATAGTATCTTTGCCAAGAAAATCCCAGATGGGTACAACTCCAACAACAATAACAACAACAACAACTTTCTGACTCCTGGCTTAGCACTCTATCCACTGTGCCACCCAGCTACCTTCAAGGAGAAGAAGGGCAGGCTAAGAAATGAAAATGAATGACCCTAAGGAGTAAGGTAATTGGTACCCTGATAGAATTACTAGTTCATAAGAATAGAGATAATTGATGGTACCTCTACCCATATGTAGGGCTCTACCAGTCACGGACGACCATGGATCAGTGCCTTGAAGAGCCACAGGCCACAGTGTGGCTGTGCATTCCAATGTGGGAGCCGTAGCTCCTGAGTGACTTATAACCGGTAACTGCCGCATCCCATGTTGTATCTACCCCATGAGGAATAGCTGGAGTGTCCTCTCCAGGGTGCTGGCCTGGGCAGATCACTATGGAAAACAAGCTGTTGCTCATGCAGCAGATTTTCCCTTTCCGTGACATTGGTGGATCCAAAGGAGAGGCAGAGCCAATACAGTTTGGCACCAGTGCCGCCGCAGGAGTTGCCAGGGGGATGTGATGTCCAACATACAACTGCCTAAGGGACTCTGACTCCTGATTTTTCTTCAGGGTTAATTCCTGAAGTCTTTCCCATATATGGGTATAGCCCCAAGGCAGCGGAGGTTTAAAATCAGGGTTTCCTTCCCCTAGGCGGGTTGCCTGCCAAGGCTAACGAGCCCTATCTGCCTGAAGTGACTGGTTTTAAGGTGCCAGTGACTCGCCTTTGCCCCTTCTCCTGTTAGTGGAAACAGTTCCGCCACGAGAAGGCCAGGAGTTGGGCTTCGGTTGTCAGAGGCTATTTGAGACGCATACTATTGGAGCATTTCATAGAGAATGGGAGCATATCCCCATTCCCACCTCAGCATGACAAACCTTTGGAACCTACCTCTACCCAATACTTTATATTAATATAATTGTGAATTCATTAATGGCAAAGCTAGAGTACAGTCCTTCTCATTTTCAAACCAATGTCTTTTTTTCTGCTGGACCATAACATCTCTCTCTCTCTCTTTTTGGTGAGGCAATTGGGGTTAAGTGACTTGCCCAGGGTCACACAGCTAGTAAGTGTTAAGTGTCTGAGGCCGGATTTGAACTCAGGTCCTCCTGACTCCAGGGCCAGTGCTCTATCCACTGCGCTACCTAGCTGCCCCATAACATCTCTTGAAGCTGTTTTGCTTTCAGAATTCCATGGGGAAATATTCTTCTATTTAGTTGGAAAATGCAAAAATGGCTTTGTAGTTTGAAAATGAAACTCAAAGCTAACTCTATAAAGTTAATTACTATTTTAGAGAGCTAGAATGGTTCCTGATGTCTGCAGCACCAGTGAACATCAGAGAATGATCAGCACAGGTGATTTCTAACTAATACATATCTCTGAACCCACTTTCAATTCTCCCCTGCCCTTCTGGAGGATGTTTTTAAAGTATGACTAGTAATTGAATTCAATTAAGCAAAACTTTATTGAATCCACCGTGTAAAGAACAAGAAAATGAAGCTGCTGAATATAAGGTATGAGCACAACAAAACAATGCAGTTTCAGGAGGAAGAGAGAGCTAACAAGTGGGGGAATTAGAAAGGGCCTTTTTTGGGCTGCAGAAGATAGAAGTTGAGTTGTCTTCAAGGTGACAAATGCTGAAATAAATCAAAGCCACGAGTTGAGGAATAAAGCACTTTTAATTGAGATAACAGGATTTCCCAACTAAAGACACCCATGAAAAAGTTTTTATAGTTTTTGGAGGAGATGGGGAGAAGATAGGTGAGGTAGCAAGGCCTGGTCATGAGTCCTCAGTGGCCTTTGGCAATCTGGGCAAGGAAAATCACTTCATTCTGGCTGTTTTGCTCCTCATGTCATGACTCTTGACAGAATGGGGCACGGGCATCAGGAGCTGACATCCAGGTCTAGCCAGGTCCCTTTATATGGTTAAATCCCAGATTGGGGTGGGGAACTTAGGGTATGGTTCAGTTTAACCTAACTGAGAGTAAATAGCTTAAGAGTAGGAATGCAAAAACATTGTTCCGACATTACTAGGCTCATTTAAGGGAGTGGAAAGTAATATTACATTTGTTTTTTTACATGACTTTTTTTGTTTTTGTTTTTGTTGGGCAATGAGGGTTAAGTGACTTGCCCAAGGTCACACAGCTAGTAAGTGTCAAGTGTCTGAGGCTGCATTTGAACTCAGGTCCTCCTGAATCTGGGGCCAGTGCTCTATCCACTGCGCCACCTAGCTGCCCCTACATTTGGTTTTTGTTTGTTTGTTTGTTTTTGTTTTTGTTTTTGTTTTTTTTTTTTTTTTAACAATTTCTGCCCTTCAATTAACAATTTTCTGTCAAAGGCAACCTGAGATTCCAAAGGTAGGAACACATTGCAGACATGGGCAACAGCCTCTATAAATACATGGTGGAAGGTGTTAGGGAATCTCCTGTACAGGCATACCTCTTTTTATTGTCCAATGTACTTTGTAGAGATTGTGTTTTCTACAAATCAAAGATTTGTGGCAACCCTGCATCAAGCAAGTCTACTGGGGGCATTTTTCCAACATCATTTGCTCACATTGTGTCTCTTACAATATTTCATTTTTTCATTATTATTATATCTATTGTTAAGGGTTAAAATTCTAGCTAGTCTGTCTAAAATATCTAATGAGTGGTCGCCAATAAATTATAAGCTTTAGCAAGAGTTAGACTTTTAAGCATTTATTAAGGAAAAGAAGAATTTGGTAAAGAGAGAGAGAAAGGCCTAGATTCCTATCTATTAAAGGGAGAGCACATTTCTAGCTCCGCTCTCCACCAGAGTCCAAAGGAAAGAGCCGAGACTGAGCGCCAGTCTCTTCCTTCCTCCTCCCACTAGTCTGCGTCACTTCCTGACTCCTGAAGAAAAGACTCCTGGTCTTGCCCTCAAAGACCTTCCCTTCATGGGCAGAACTCTTCTACAGTAAGTATCCAGCAGGTGGCATTATTCCAATCGTTACAGTCCCCCCTGTTGTTCCTCAAGAAACAAAATGTTTCCTTGACGGAACAGTAAAAAGAATATAATAACTATTGCTAACTAATAATATGTGAACAACAATATAGAAAAGGAAGAGAGGAAAGTTTTGTTCAGAGGGGCGATTTTTTTTTTTTTTTTGTCCTCATGAACCGACGCTTTGACATTAGTCTTGCAAAGGGAGGGCCTCTGCAGAGAATACATGTTACAGATGGTGTATATTATAACAGAAAGAGAAAAAAAAACAACAAAAACAACAAATCAAAACTGTTCATTTAAAGTCTCTGAAAGTCTTTTCTCAGATGTCCTCTAGGTGTAGTCCTGGAATGGAAGTCTTTTCAGGGGTTGATGTGTGGATGCTGGTAATCAGCCAGGAAAATTTCCTACAAAATTGAGCTTAACACAACTTTAAAATAGCTTTGTCAATAATCAAATCAAACAATGAAAGTTCTCAAAAACATGTCTAAGGGAATTCAGAATCTTAGTTGTTACACATGAAACATATAATAAAACAAAAATTGAACCATTCTTTAAAATTATAATATTACTATAGTCCCCCCCTTATGGAGGGTAATTGAGAAGACAATTGCTGCGATATTATTAAAAATAATTTTTTATCTTTGTTTCATCACTTTTTGCATCATCTGCCTAATTATCCTCATGCCATTATGAGAAATTAAAAAATCTAATATAATTGGTAACAGGTGTCAAGGCCAAATTCAACACTGTATTTATCATGACACCTGAGATAATTATGGGGGTTACCATAAAAGAACAGAGAAATGATGGGATATGAGCATTCCCACACTTGAGCAATATGTACTGCCCATACAGTATGCCAGGCTTAAAATAGGTGGATGGAATATATGTCCATGCCACCGAACATATTGGAAGAAACTGAGTCAGACTTAATCAGATGCATGGGATTGAGATGTCCATGGCATCAGGCATATAGGAGGGAGCATAGAAGCCAGGTGTAGAAGTGAGGTGGGTGGGATCAATACTTCCAGCCATCTGTACAATATTGTGGGGAAAAAGAGAATAAAATATTAAACCAAGAGAATCCAACCTCAACATTTGTCAAAAGCCGTTCCCTCGGCCATACCTTGACTTCATGCATGTCTCCCCTCATGTGACAGTTCAGTGTCTGCTCTTGCATGTATTCCTCTTGTGATTGGATGGCATCTTGGCCAACTGGCATCTGATAACTCAGAATAAAGGCAATTAATGTCTTAAATGATAAGTTCCCATAATCCAAGTCTCATATGGATTTAAAATTGAGGATAATAAATGATTGCAAAAAATGTGAATACATCTTGACTCAAAATATAATATATAATTATGCAACAATTTCAAATAATACCCTTTTTTTTTACTTAGTATACAATTACTTTTGTGAAAAATCAGAACATACTTAAATACAAGTTAAAGCACAACAGAATCTCAAAGAAAACTTTTTTTTTGAAAAAAGAAAACTTTTACAAATGTTCCCCTCTTTTTTTTTTTTTGGAATATGCTTATCAAAAATAATACTTCTAGAATCAATTTACACTTGCCATGGCAACCAATTTGCCAGGGAAATGCTTTAAAGAGTTTGATCAAATAATCAGTTGAGAAAAAATAACAAAAACAAACTCCTCAGAATATGGGAGCACAATACTCCTAGAATTAACATTGTATTATGAAATCAAAACCATCTCTCAATATTTTTTTAATTAGATAAATGAATAGAAGAAAATACACATGGAACAATAAAAAAACAGTGAAATTCAAACTAAGGAAATCTAAATGAGCATGAATTTAATATTAATAAGAGTATTATAAAATATAAACTTGATCACATGACTATAAAAAGCTTTTACAAATATTCTCCTTGTTTTAAAAACTAAGTATGACACAATCTCAAAAGCATGAAAATCTCTATGAAAATAAACCCATACCATTAATTTCAAAATGTATATGTAATAGCATAGAAATCCTATGTAACCTCTGAACTGACATTAATAATCTGAGTGAATTCAGAACACTCTTGATTCCAATATCTAAAATCCCCAATACTCATATCAATACCTTGCTGCTTACTTCTACATTTCTGTAAAATATATACCCTTCCATGGCAAAAGAAGCAGAGTCTTGAACTATGTTGATTGTCATTCTTATTCAGCTTAAGTTTTTCTTCTTTAACCCCTCTATATTGTCTGTCGGGCTTTTCACCATACAAATGCTTTATAAGATTACTAATTAAAGACAAAAGCAGGTTAGCAAAATTATGAACAAAACGAGTATATCTGGAATTTAAAGGGCTTTCTAAGGTTGTCTCAGAAGCACAGCCAGGCTGGGGAAGGGCTGAGCCTGAATCTGCAAATGTAGTTAGAGAAAGTTGAGCATGCGCATCAGTTCTCTGGACTTCCCAGGCAGGGGAAGCAATGGGCTTGGCCATGGGAGGAGTAGAGGGTGGGGTCTGGAGAGGAGGGGAGGGACCAGACAATTTGAATCAGACTTGATTTTGAACTCAGGCCTGGATTCCTCTTCCCCCACTTTGCCTCCAGGTGCTAGGGGATTAAAAGCTTCTAGAGGGTGGGTCATTGCCTCCAGGCATGCAAAATTAGAGCAACAATTAGTGTTAGAACTGGGAAAAGCTGCGGGAATCTCTACAGGTTTCTCTGAAAAAGCATGGTTGGGAGAGGGAGAGATATTTCCTTGTGTGAGTAAGTTGCTGGCTCTTTTAACAAAAATAAAAAGAAAAATAGAAAATCCACAAAAACAAAGCATTAACATGATCTTATCTCCCATTTGTCTGGTTAAACAGACTAAAATCAAAAATAGGATAATTAGGAAGTTTAAAAGGTCCATTCGAAAAAATTTAAAGGAAAACACAGCCAGTACACCAGTACTTAGCAGTTTAAAGGGTAGGGGAAATTTCTTACCCAACCGGAAGATCAGAAGTGAGGTTCAGCTTTCCTCTTCGTGGTCAGCCATCTGTTAAGGGTTAAAATTCTAGCTAGTCTGTCTAAAATATCTAATGAGTGGTCGCCAATAAATTATAAGCTTTAGCAAGAGTTAGACTTTTAAGCATTTATTAAGGAAAAGAAGAATTTGGTAAAGAGAGAGAGAAAGGCCTAGATTCCTATCTATTAAAGGGAGAGCACATTTCTAGCTCCGCTCTCCACCAGAGTCCAAAGGAAAGAGCCGAGACTGAGCGCCAGTCTCTTCCTTCCTCCTCCCACTAGTCTGCGTCACTTCCTGACTCCTGAAGAAAAGACTCCTGGTCTTGCCCTCAAAGACCTTCCCTTCATGGGCAGAACTCTTCTACAGTAAGTATCCAGCAGGTGGCATTATTCCAATCGTTACACTATTATGGTGATCTGTGATCTTTGTTGTTACTGTTGTAAACATTTTGGGACATCATGAAGGGCATCCATATAAGATAGCAAACTTAATTAATGTTGTGTGTGTTCTGACCATTCCTGTCTCTCCCTCTGCTCAGATTTCCCTATTCCCTGTGATGCAACAATATTGAAATTAGGCCAATGAATAACCCTACTATGGCCTCAAAGTGTTCAAGTGAAAGGAAGCAAACTTCACTGTAGTCTTATTTTAAGAAATTGCCACAGCCACCCCAACTTTCAGCAACCACCACCCTGATCAATCAGCAGCCAGCAACTTCAAGGCGAGGCAAGACCCTTTACCAGCAAAAGGCTCAGATTTTGATTAGTATTTTTTTTAGCAATAAAGTACTTTTTAATTAAAGTGTATATATATATATTAGACACAATACCATTTTACACTTAATATACTGCAGTATAATGTAAACATAACTTTTATATGTACTGGGAAACCAAAAAAATAATATGACTTGTTTTATTTCAATATTCAGTGATTTGGAATTGAATACACAATATCTCTGTAGTATGCCTATATAGGGAAAGGGCTATCAGGCCAGTTTGACTGAAGTATTGTATCTATGGAGAAGCATGAAACAAAACTAAGTAGGTAGTGGGAAGCCAGTCTATGGAGGGTCTTAAGTGTCAGCTGAGGATTTTGTATTTTATCCTAGAGACAGTTGGGAATGACTGGAAATTTTTGATGGGGAGAGGATAATAGTCAGATCTGTGTTTTAGGAATCTCAACTTCTCAACTGTGGGGAGAATGGAATAAAAATTGGAAACCAAAAATAAAGAGACCAACAAGAGGCTGATGTAATAGTTCAGATAAGAGGTGAGCAGAGTCTCAACTAGGTTAGAGATTCCATGAGAGGTGAGAAGGCTATTAGGGATTCAAGAAATCATGGAGACTTGATGGATGAAGTTCTTGACTTCTTTACATGGGATCCCTTTCTCCCTTTAAGACTCAACCTAAATGCCACATCTTCTCTCCTTAGTAACCCCATTTTAGTGCTCTGTCCCCAAATCACTTTGTATTTATTTTGAATAAAACCCATATTTGCTAAGTCATGTGCCTGTAATACCTCCTCAACAAAATATAAATTTTTTTTAAGTGAGGCAATTGGGGTTAAGTGACTTGCCCAGGGTCACACAGCTAGTAAATGTTAAGTATCTGAGGCCGGATTTGAACTCCAGTACTCCTGACTCCAGGGCCGGTGCTCTATCCACTGCACCACCTAGCTGCCCCTAAGATATAAATTTTTTTGAGGGCAAGGACTATATATATTTTTTGGTCTTTATATTCTCAGCACTTAGCACACAGTGAATGTTGAACTTGAGCACTTAGACCCCCAAGGAAGAACTTAACAGAGGAATTTTAAAACGGAGAGAGAAAGGGGCAGATGGTCAATTGTCAAATTGTAGATCTATATTCCTTCACTCACTTATCTTCACCCCCAATCCCAACATAGGATAATTGCATTAAAAGTTATTTAAGGGGCAGCCAGGTGGCACAGTGAATAGAGCACCGGCCCTGGATTCAGGACGACCTGAGTTCAAATCTGGCCTCAGATACTTACTAGCTGTGTGATCCTGGGCAAGTCACTTGACCCCAATTGCCTCACCAAAAAAAAAAAGTTATTAAAAAAAAAACTAACCAACTCTTAATGTCTTAAATAACACTTTACCTTTCTTCATGTATATTCTCCCCTAAATCTGCTCCAATGTTCTAAATAGTCATAGTAAGAAAAATATAGAGCTTATTTTCCAGCTGAGCAAACAGGCATAGGAACTGCCCAAGGTCATACAGGTAATGTCAAAGACAGAATTTTTGGGGGGGACTGGGCAATGAGGGTTAAGTGACTTGCCCAGGGTCACACAGCTAGTAAGTGTTAAGTGTCTGAGTCTGGATTTGAACTCAGGTCCTCCTGAATCCAGGACCAGGGCTTTATCTACTGTGTTACCTAGCTGCCCCCAAAAGAATTTGAACTCAGTCATATGATTAAAGGACCAGTACTCTTTCCACTATACCACACTGTTCCCTTAAAGCCTCTTTCACTTATAACACCCTATGTCTCTGCATCTTCTCATTCATTTGGGGGTTCAAATTCCTTTGCAAAGATTTCATCTGGGGCCTCTACAGGAGAAGTGAATTGGAGACTTTGCTTCATTGCTTGGTGAATTTGATCCACATAGGCAACAAAACAGGAAAACAGCTTCTGCTTAAAGCAAAAAAAGACAAAAAGTCTCCAACAACCAACCAAAAGACCAAATCAAAAGACCAAACCTCAACTAAAAACTACTCTTTCCTTAATTGCACCTGAATTATGCAGATAACTGCTTTAACTCTCTACTTGACAGCCTTTGTAGATTGAGCCACTGGGAGTAATTTCTTTGGCATTCTGCCCTAGTCTATGAATGAACCCAGTCATTTGGCAATGAACAACTGGGACTTATCTTTCTTGAGCCAAGAAGGAGCCAAGTTTGAAGGGGAAATGGAAGTCTGTGGAGACTTGGTTCAATGTTCTAAAGAAGAAAAGAATCCAGGTGACTTCCAGGGTTGTTTCTAAAGAGAAATTTCTTTGGAATTGTCTCTCTTTATGATCCAGTGGCCATGGACCCTGAAAGCCAGATGGCTGGATCCTGAGAGAGCTTATCTTCCATGGGAGAGTTTGGATTTGTTTGGACTGTATTAAGTGACTAATATCTTACTTGGATGCAAAAGAGAAGATATTTGATTTATGTACAGAAGGATAAACACAGAAAATCTGTTTATGCCAGCTTTCCAGGCCCTATTGATCTTGGTTGAAAATAACTCATGTTAATCATGATTAAAAGAAAAAAAAATTCGGCAGAGAACAATTGGAAATGTTCTCCTTCCCTGGCTTTCATTTGGGACTTGTTTTAGAAAATATTTTTCTTTGTTATCTCTTTATTAGATGACACATTAATAATTTAATTTTAGGAAGGATAGTGACAAATTGGAGAGAATCCAGAGGATGGAAAACAGGGTAGTGAGAGGACTAGAGACCTTGGTAGATGAGGATTGATGTTTAGCTTGAGGAAGAAAAGATGTGGGGAAGAGATATTAGCTTTCACCAAATCTTTGAAGGACTCCCATGTGGAAGATATATACTGTATATAGTAGAGGGCACCTCTCTCTTTTCTCCCAACCCCCACAGCATACTCAGAGTGACGATTTCTAGTTTTAGGTGGCCTCATGAAGTCCTATCGGATCTGCTTCCAGGCATATATGACTAATTGCTAAGATGATAAAGAGTCCCCTTATTGGCTACAGAGCTCAAAGAGCTGATGAATCAGTGTGCACAATTATAGATCAGCCTGTCCCCTCATTTTCACTTCTTTTCCAGCTATGAATCATGCAAGGTTGTTTCAAGCAGCATTCCAAGAGTCAGGTAAGGAAGGGGTAGTCTGTTCATTCCCTAGCCCTGGCATCTCCTCTCTTCCTTTTCTATATTGTTATTAACATATTGTTAGTTAGCATAGGTTATTATATTCTGTTATTTTTGACTGTTTCATCAAAGAAACGTCCCGTTTCTTGAGGAAACAAAGCGGGGAACTGTAACGATTGGAATGACGCCACCTGCTGGAGACTTACTGTAGAAGAGTTCCACCCATGAAGTGAAGGTCTTTGAGGGCAAGACCAGGAGTCTTTTCTTTGGCGTCAGGAAGTGGAGAGCGGAGCTAGAAATGTGCTCTCCCTTTAATAGATAGGAATCTAGGCCTTTTTCTCTCTCTTTACCAAATTCTTATTCTCCTTAATAAATGCTTAAAAGTCTTACTCTTGCTAAAGCTTATAATTTATTGGCGACCACTCATTGGATATTTTAGACAGACTAGCTAGAATTTTACCCCTTAACAGACCACGAAGAGGAAAGCTAAACCTCAGTCTTCTGATCTTCTGGTTGGGTAAGAAATTTCCCCTACCCTCTCCCTTTAACTAAGTACTGGCGTACTGGCTGTGTTTTCCCCTTAAATTTTTTCAAATGGACCTTTTAAACTCCCTAATTACCCTATTTTTGATTTTAGTCTGTTTAACCAGACACATGGGAGATAAGATCATGTTAATGCTTTGTTTTTGTGGATTTTCTATTTTTCTTTTTATTTTTGTTAAAAGAGCCAGCAACTTACTCATATAAGGAAATATCTCCCCCTCTCCCAACCATGCTTTTTCAGAGAAACCTGAAGAGATTCCTGCAGCTTTTCCCTGTTCTAACACTAATTGCTGCTCTAATTTTGCATGCCTGGAGGCAATGACCCACCCTCTAGAAGCTTTTAATCCCCTAGCGCCTGGAGGCAAAGTGGGGGAAGAGGAATCCAGGCCTGAGTTCAAAATCAAGTCTGATTCCCTCCCCTCCCCTCCAGACCCCACCCTCTACTCCTCCCATGGCCAAGCCCATTGCTTCCCCTGCCTGGGAAGTTCAGAGATCTGATGCGCATGCTCAACTTTCTCTAACTACATTTGCAGCTTCAGGCTCAGCCCTTCCCCAGCCTGGCTGTGCTTCTGAGACAACCTTAGAAAACCCCTTAAATTCCAGATATGCTCATTTTGTTCATAATTTTGCTAACCTGCTTTTGTCTTTAATTAGTAATCTTATAAAGCATTTGTATGGTGAAAAGACTGACAGACAATATAGAGGGGTTAAAGAAGAAAAACTTAAGCTGAATAAGAATGACAATCATCAACATAGTTCAAGACTCTGCTTCTTTTGCCATGGAAGGGTATATATTTTACAGAAATGTAGAAGTCAGCAGCAAGGTATTGATATGAGTATTGGGGATTTTAGATATCAGAATCAAAAGTGTTCTGAATTTACTCAGAGTAATAATATCAGTTCAGAGGTTACATAGGATTTCTATGCTATTACATATACATTTTGAAATTAGTGGTATGGGTTTATTTTCATAGAGATTTTCATGCATTTGAGATTGTGTTTTATACTTAGTTTCTAAAACAAGGAGAATATTTGTAAAAGCTTTTTATAGTCATGTGATCAAGTTTATATTTTATAATACTCTTATTGATATTAGGTTCATATTCATTTAGATTTCCCTAGTTTGAATTTCATTGTCTTTTATTATTCCACGTGTATTTTCTTCTATTCATTCATCTATCTAATTTTGAAACATGGTTTTGATTTCATAATACAATGTTAATTCTAGGAGTATTGTGCTCCCATATTCTGAGTTATTTGTTTTTGTTATTTTTCTCAACTGATTATTTGATCAAACTCTTTAAAGCATTTCCCTAGCAAATTGTTTGCCATGGCAAGTGTAAATTGATTCTAGAAGTATTATTTTTGATAAGCATATTCCAAAAAAAAAAAAGAGGGGAACATTTGTAAAAGTTGTCTTTGAGATTGTGTTGTGCTTTAACTTGTATTTAAATATGTTCAGATTTTTCAAAAAAGTAATTGTATACTAAGTTAAAAAAAGGGGTATTATTTGAAATTGTTGCATAATTATATATTGTGTTCTGAGTCAAGATGTATTCACATTTTTTGCAATCATTTATTATCCTCAATTTTTAAATCCATATGAGACTTGGATTATGGGAATTTATCATTTAAGACATTAATTGCCTTTATTCTGAGTTATCAGATGCCAGTTGGCCAAGATGCCATCCAATCACAAGAGGAATACATGCAAGAGCAGACACTGAACTGTCACATGAGGGGAGACATGCATGAAGTCAAGGTATGGCCAAGGGAATGGCTTTTGACAAATGTTGAGGTTGGATTCTCTTGGTTTAATATTTTATTTTATTTTTCCCTACAATATTGTACAGATGGCTGGAAGTATTGATCCCACCCACCTCACTTCTACACCTGGCTTCTATGCTCCCTCCTATATGCCTGATGCCATGGACCATCTCAATCCCATGCATCTGATTAAGTCTGACTCAGTTTCCTCCAATATGTTCAGTGGCATGGACATATATTCCATCCACCTATTTTAAGCCTGGCATACTGCATGGGCAGTATATATTGCTCAAGTGTGGGAATGCTCATATCCCATCATTTCTCTGTTCTTTTATGGTAACCCCCATAATTATCTCAGGTGTCATGATAAATAACAGTGTTGAATTTGGCCTTGACACCTGTTACCAATTATATTAGATTTTTAAATTTCTCATAGTGGCATGAGGATAATTAGGCAGATGATGCAAAAAAGTGATGAAACAGATAAAAATTATTTTTAAAAATTAATATCACAGCAATTGTCTTCTCAATTACCCTCTATAAGGGGGGGGGACTATAGTAATATTATATAATAGTAATATTATAATTTTAAAGAATGTTTCAATTTTTGTTTTATTATATGTTTCATGTAACAACCAAGATTCTGAATTCCCTTAGACATGTTTTTGAGAACTTTCATTGTTTGATTTGATTATTGACAAAGCTATTTTAAAGTTGTGTTAAGCTCAATTTTGTAGGAAATTTTCCTGGCTTATTACCAGCATCCACACATCAACCCCTGAAAAGACTTCCATTCCACGACTACACCTAGAGGACATCTGAAAAAAGACTTTCAGAGACTTTAAATGAAAAGCTTTGTTTTTGTTGTTTTTTCCTTTTTCTCTTTCTGTTATTATATACACCATCTGTAACATGTACTCTCTGCAGAGGCCCTCCCTTTGCAAGACCAATGTCAAAGCGTCAGTTCATGAGGACAAAAAAATTGCCCCTCTGGACAAAAACTTTCCTCTCTTCCTTTTCTATATTGTTATTAACATATTGTTAGTTAGCATAGGTTATTATATTCTGTTATTTTTGACTGTTTCATCAAGGAAATGTCCCGTTTCTTGAGGAAACAAAGCGGGGAACTGTAACGATTGGAATGACGCCACCTGCTGGAGACTTACTGTAGAAGAGTTCCACCCATGAAGTGAAGGTCTTTGAGGGCAAGACCAGGAGTCTTTTCTTTGGCATCAGGAAGTGACACAGACTAGTGGGAGGAGGAAGGAAGAGACTGGCACTCAGTCTCGCGCTCTTTTCCTTTGGACTCTGGTGGAGAGCGGAGCTAGAAATGTGCTCTCCCTTTAATAGATAGGAATCTAGGCCTTTTTCTCTCTCTTTACCAAATTCTTATTCTCCTTAATAAATGCTTAAAAGTCTTACTCTTGCTAAAGCTTATAATTTATTGGCGACCACTCATTGGATATTTTAGACAGACTAGCTAGAATTGTAGCCCTTAACACTGATGAGCACTGAGGTGACATAAAAATAGCACAAAGAAGTTTAAAAGAAGCCTCCTATCGACCATCAACAAAGAAGCATTTTGTAAGTGCCTACTATGTGCCAGGCACTGTGGTTAACAACAGGAAAGGAAAAAGACAGTCCCTGCTCTCAAGGAGTCTAATGGAGGAGACATCATGTAAACAACTTTGTACAAACAAAATATATAGAGAGTAAATTGGAGATAATTAACAGAGGGAAGGCACAGGTATTAACAGCAATTATGTTAAGTTACTGATTACTGTTCTGTCGTGAGCTTGTGAGTGGCCTATGTTTTGCATTTATGTGTCTGTTTATTTTTGTGTGTGCATGAGTGTGTGTGTGTGTATAGGAACAAATTACTAGTCTCATACCAGGATTCATATTATACATTAAGTACCTTTTTATTCCTCTTTTTTTTTGGGGGGGAGGGTGGGTACTTAATGTGAGCAATAAGTAAAATTATCTCCTTGTGTACTGCAGTGGGAGAACTAATTGAACATCTAGGTGTTGGAATGGATAAAGTATTGGGTCTGGAGTCAGGAAGACCTGAGTTCAAGATTAGTCTCAGATACTTCTTAACTCTTGGGCAAGTCACTTAACCTGTGCCTCCCTCAAGTTCCTCATCTGTAAAGTGAAGACAATAATAGCACCTATCTCCCAGGTTTATATTGAAGATGAGATAATTTTTGAAATGAGATAATAATTGTAAAACACTAATACATAGTAAGCATGTTGTTATTTTTATTATTAATGAACCAAAAAATGCAAAATTAGGGAGCCTAAACTCTCTCATTAGAGGCATGCTCCCCTAGGGCTGAATGTTGTGCCCTGGAACAGAATGTGGTGGGTATGAATACCTCAGACTTTTGGACTATCAGTGGTTTCTTCTTTCTTTCTTTCTTCTTTTTTTTTTTTGCAGGACAATGAGGGTTAAGTGACTTGCCCAGGGTCATGCAGCCAATAAGTGTCAAGTGTCTGAGATCACATTTGAACTCAGGTCCTCCTGAATCCAGGGCTGGTACATTATCCACTGCACCATCTAGCTGCCCCTCCCATCAGTGGTTTCTTAATGCTAGATATATGTTCTGCTTGGTCCCAAAGGGCAAAACAAGGGGTAGAGAAGGAAGCTATAGCTTGATATAAAAACTATTGAACAATTAGACCTAAAAAGAGATAGAAAGGACTACTTTGGGAGGTAATGGTTTCTCTTTCTATGGAGATCTTCAAGAAAAAAGCAAGCAGAAACCAGAGTCAAGATGGTGGAGGAAAGGCAGTGACTTGTCTGAGCTCTCCCCCAAACCTCTCCATATACCTTTTTTTTTTTTTTTGTGCAGGGCAATGAGGGTTAAGTGACTTGCCCAGGGTCACACAGCTAGTAAGTGGAAAGTGTCTGAAGCCGGATTTGAACTCAGGAACTCCTGAATCCAGGGCTGGTGCTGTATCCACTGTGTCACCTAGCTGCCCTCTCCATATACCTTTAAATAATGCCATAAGTCAATTCCTGAAACAGCAAAGCCCACAAAAGGACAGGGCAAAATAATTTTCTAGACAAAGACAACTTAGAAGATTGGCAGGAAAGGTCTATTGTACCAGGGTGAGAGTGGAACATAGTCTAGTGCAGGCTATGCCAGTGCAGACTGGGCCCCAGCAAACCAGGAGCAGGGCTTGGGAACCATTGAGTCAGTAGCAGCAGTGACAGCTTCCAGAGCTCTCAGCCCACAGATGGGAAGGGGGTTGAATGACTGGTCAGAAGGAGATTACAGGGGTCTCTTTGCTGGCACTGAGGCAGGACTCTGTGACTTTGCCCATATTTGGATCCAGCTTGCAGTCCTTGGAGGCAGTCCCAGGGCAGGGAGGAGCACTAGCACAGCAAAGCTTGGGCCCAAAGTAGAGCAGGGACCCTCCTCAATTCCAGGACAGAAAAGAACACTTGTGGTCACTCACAGACCATAAGACAGGCCAGGAAAGTAGTAAACAAACCTGCCCTTAGATCATACCATCTTGGAAGAACTGGAAACTTATAGATTCCTAGAAGTATCTCTGAAAACAGCTGCACAAAACCCCTGAAGGCTGGAGCAGTGTGACTTCACCTTGGAAGCAAAGCCCTACTTTAACAAAGAATAACTAGTCAAGAAGTAGACTGGAAAAATGATCAAACAACAGAAAAAAATTCTGACCATAGAAAGTTACTATGATGACAAGGAAGATTAAAACCCACCCTCAGAAGAAGATAACAAAGTCAAAGTTCCTACACCTAAATCCTCCAAGAAAAATATGAATTGGTCTCAGGCTATGAAAGGGCTCAAAAAGGGGTTTGAAAATAAAATAAGAGAGGTAGAGGAAAAACTGGGAAGAGAAACGAGAATGATGCAAGAAAATCATGAAAAATGAGTCAATAGCTTGGTAAAGGAGACACAAAAAGTACTGAAGAAAACAACACCTTAAAAATACACTAAGACAAATGGTAAAAGGTACAAAATGCCAATGAGGAGAAGAATGCCTTGAAAATCAAGATTGGGCAAATGGGAAAAGAGGCACAAAAATTCAATGAAGAAGGGGCAACTAGATGGTGCAGTGGATAGAGTGCTGGCCCTGGAGTCAGGAGGACCTGAGTTCAAACCTGACCTCAGAGACTTGATACTTACCAGCTATGTGACCCTGGGCAAGTCACTTAACCCCCATTTCCTCACAAAAAGAGAGAGAGAGAGAAAGAGAGAGAGAGAGAGAGAGAGAGAGAGAGAGAGAGAGAGAGAGAGAGAGAGAGAGAGAATAAACTTTCAATAATTGCAGAGACTGTAGGAGGAATTTCAGTTCCCTGGGCAAGTACTTAACCCTCATTGCCCCCCGCCTCCAAATCATTGAAGAAAAAAACTCCTTAAAGAGCAGAACTGGCCAAATGGAAAAGGAGGTCCAAAAGCTTACTGAAGAAAATAATTTCTTAAAGAGTAAATGTAAGCTAATGCTTTAAGAGAAATCAAGAAACAATAAAACAAAACCCCCAAAACCCCCCAAAATAGAAAATAATGTGATATATCTCATTGGAAAAACAACTGACCTGGAAACTAGATCTATGAGAGATAATTTAAAAATTATTGGACTATCTGAAAGCCATGATAAAAAAATGATCCTACACATCATCTTCCAATAAATTGTCAAGGAAAACTGCTCTGACATTCTAGAACCAGAAGGTAAAATAGAAATGGAAAAGAATCCACCTCTTGAAAGAGATCCCCAAATCAGAATTCCAAGGAATATTATAGCCAAATTTCAGAGCTCCCAGGTCAAGAGGAAAATATTTAAACCAGTCAGAAAGAAACAATTCAAGTATCATGGAGCCACAGTCAGGATCACACAAGATTTAGCAGATTCTACATTAAAGGATCAGAGGGCTTGGAATATGATATTCCAGAGAGCAAAGGAGCTGAGATTATAACCAAGAATCACCTACCCAGCAAAACTGAGTATAATCCTTCAGGGGGAAAATGAGCATTTCGTGAAAAAGAGGACTTTCAGGCATTCTTTCTTTCTTTTTTTTTTTTGCAAGGCAGTGGGGGTTAAGTGACTTTCCCAGGGTCACACAGCTAGTAAGTGTCAAGTGTCTGAGGCCAGATTTGAACTCAGGTACTCCTGAATTCAGAAACGGTGCTTTAGCCACTACGCCACCTAGCCACCCTTAGGCATTCTTGATGAAAAAGACCAGAACTGAATAGATAATTTAACTTTCAAATAAAAGACTCAAGAGAAGCATAAAAAGGTAAATAGAAAAAGAAAATCATAAGGGATTTAAAAAGGTTAAACTGTTTATATTCCTTCATGTGAAGATGATACTTGTAACTCCTAAGAACTTTCTTATTATTAGGGCAATTGGAAGGAGTATATATAGACAGAGGGCACAGGTGTGAGTTCAACATGAAGGGATGATATATAAAACAGTAAAATTAAGGGGTGAGAGAGAAATGCAGTGGGAGAAAGGGAAAGGGAAAGGTGGAATGAGGTAAGTTATCTCACATAAAAGAAGAAGGAAAAGCTTAAACAGTAGAGGGAAAGATGGGGAAGTTGAGGGGGAGTGAGGGAACCTTACTTTCATCAGAATTGGCTCAAAGAGGGAATAACACACATGTTCATTTGGGTATAGAAATCTATCTAACCCTGCAGGAAAGTAGGAGGGGAAAGGGATAAGGGTGTGGGGTGGGGTGGATGATTGAAGGGAAGGCACATTGGGGGAGGGGTAGTCAGAGGCAAAACACTTTTGAGGAGGGACAGGGTGAAAGGAGAGAAAAAATAGAATAAGGGCAGGGGGAATAGGATGGATGGAAATAGTTACTGTGAAAAGAATTTTGAAGCAAGTTTTTCTAATAAAGGCCTCATTTCTCAAACATATAGATAACAGAATCAAATTTATAAAAATAAGAGCCATTCCCCTATTGATAAATGATTAAAAGTTTTCAGATGAAGTAATCAAAGCTATGCATAGCTATATGAAAAAATGCTCTAACTCACTATTAATTGGAGAGGTGCAAATCAAAACAATTCTGGGGTGGGGGCAGCTAGGTGGCATAGTGGATAAAGCACCGGCCCTGGATTCAGAAGGACCTGAGTTCAAATCCGGCATTAGACACTTAGCACTTACTAGCTGTGTGACCCTGGGCAAGTCATTGCCCCCCCCAAACCAAAAAAACCCCAATAAACAAATAATTCTGGGGTACAACCTCATACCTATTATTTTGACTAATAGGCTGGAAAAAAATGACAAATATTGTAGGGGATGTGGGAAAAATGAGAAATTAATGTACAGGTGGAGTTGTGAACTGATTTAACTATTCTGTAGCGCAATCTGGAACTATGCCCAATGGGCTATAAAACCATGCATAGTCCTTCACCTAGTAATACCACTATGAGGTATGTATACAAAAAGAGATAAAAAAGGAAAAACACCTATAGTACAAAAATATTTATTGCAGTTCTTTTCTGGTAGCAAAGAATTGGAAATTGGGGAATGGTTGAACAAATTGTGGTATGTGGTATGGAATACTATTGTACTATAAGAAATGATGAGTTGGATGCTCTCAGAAAAACCTGGAAAGACTTACATGAGCTGGTATAAAGTGTAATGTATTGTTCTCAACAATATAATGATTCATGACAACTCTGAAGGACTTATGATGAAAAATGCTATTCATCCCCAGAGAGAGAACTGATGGTGTCTGATTACAGATTGAAACATATATAATTTTTAAAAACTTTATTTTTCTTGAGGTTTTTTTGTTTTCTTTTACAACATGACTAATATAGAAATGTTTTGCATGACTACACAAAGGGAGAGAGGGGGGAAAGGAGAGAATTTGAAATTCAAAATCTTAAAAATGAATGTTAAAAATTGTTTTTATATGTAATTGGGGAAAAATAAAATAATAAATAGAAAAAACTGTTAAAAAAAAGAAAAGAAAAAAACAAAGAAAACAAACAAACTTGGCTGACTACTTGTTGAGAATGTTAGAGAAGAGATTCTGGATCAGGAACAGAGTTCAGCTGCTGAGCTCTGAGACCCGATCAGCTCTGAGATTCTGTGATGCTGCCTTAATCATTGTCTTTTTCAGAATTAAGACCAAGTTTGCAGTTCCATGTTCTGACAGCAGGTGGTAGTATTTGAACATTTTCAACTCAACTTCCAGTGATATGATAAATTAAAGATAAAGGGGCATTTGGAGGATAAATCTAAAATAAATTCAAAACCAATCCTTTTAATTAGGAGAATAACTGCCTTCACTTTTAAAAATTATTTTTTTAATTTGTGGAGTAAAATAAACATTTCCATAACATAGGACAATAAAAAAGATGATTGCACATGAAACTGCAAAGCTACTATGTACAATTTTCAAATATACAACAAGAATATCATGTAAGTTTCTCTTTTTCTTCCCTTTCCCCTCCACCCTCTCCACTCCCACCCTAGAGATGGCTACCATTAGACACAAATAGTTGAATATATATATGAAATTATTCTATACATGCTTCTATTTATCACTTTTTTCTCTTAATGCAGATAGCATCTTTATTTATATGTCCTTTATGGTTAATGTGGGTATTTATAATAGCCAAAATAACTTATTTGTTCAAAGTAATTCTTAAAACAATATTGTTGTCACTATATACATTGTTCTCTTCATTCTGCTCATTTTGTTCTTCATTATTTCATGAAAGTTTTTAAAAAATAATTTATCATTTCTTACAGCATGGTGGTATTCCATCACAGTCATATACCACAACTTGTTCAGCTATTGCCCAATTGATGGGCATCCCTGCAAGTTCCAGTTCTTTGCCATCACAAAGAGACCTGCTATACATATTTTAGAACATGTAGATTGTTTTTTGTTTTTCCCTAATCATCTTTGGGACTAGACCAAGTAGTGGCATTGCTTGCTGGGTCAAAGGGTATAGGTAATTTAATAAGTCTTTGGGCATAATTATAAATTGCTCTCCATAATGGTTGGTTGGATCAGTTCACAATTGCACCAATAATGAATTAGTATCTGAACTTTTCCACATGCCCTCCAACATTTCTTCCCTTTCTATCATTTTAGCCAATATTTTCTCTTCTATCATTTTAGCTAATAAGGTAGGTGTAAAATGATATCTCAAGGTTGTTTTAATCTGCATTTCTCTAATCAATAATGCTTTGGAGCATTTTTGCATATGACCATAAATTGTTTTGATTTCTTCATTGGAAAACTGCCTGTTCATATCCTTTGACCATTTATCAATTGGGGAATGACTCATTCTTATAGATTTTACAAAGTTCTTTATATATTTTAGACATGAGACATTTATCTGATAAGCTGTCTATAAAAATGTTCTCCCTTTCCTTCTGATCTTGGCTATATTTGTTTAATTTCTACAAATCCTTTTTAATTTAATGTAATCGAAATGTCTTTACTTTTTATGTCACACTCTTACTATAAGTGGTACAAAAACCTATGTTAGCTTAGCTTACATTGCTCAGATTTCTTTCAGCTGAGTTTCTAATAAATAAATAAATAAATGAAGCAGTATGGATTAAGCAATGATGGTTATTAGGTCATGTCTGTCTGCTGAATCAAATCGAGAAGCCAATAGATTGAGGAATGATTAGCAGCTGTGCTTGTGTAGACTATTCCAATTGGGGGTTTCTAATGTTAATTTGGACCGAAATGGAGTTACCATAGGAAAGTGTGTGTGTGAAACAAGAGTAATATCATACAACATCTGCAGGTGTTTTGAGCCTTACAAAGAAATGGGGCCTTATCATTTACACAGAATTAGAAAATATTTTTCTTCTCCTCTCTGCATTCCTTAGCCCTATAAATATCTACATATGACATACTACATGAAGTTTCAAAATTTCTATTTTCTCTTAAAATGTAAAACTTATATTTAGTAGTAGTCTTCTCCTAACCCTTTCCCCTTATATTTTTAAATCTGTGGCCTGGAGGACAGACAGTAAACAGATGGAAATCAAGAGAAAGGGGTTTTAGTTTTAGTCTGTGTAGTCAATGAGTGGAGTAAATCAATGAACTCTGGGTATTCAGTTTTCCTCATCTGTAAAACAAATGTTCTTCTGATTTAATGAAAGTAGGGTTTGCATAGCTGAGGCTAACTCTTTTTATCAGAGAGAGGTAACATATTGTAACAGAGGGTGTTGGGCTTGGAATCAGGATAGACTATATATAGGCAAGTCACTTAACTTTTGTTTTTTGTTTTTGCAGGGCAATGAGGGTTAAGTGACTTCCCCAGGGTCACACAGCTAGTTAAGTGTCAAGTGACTGAGACTGGATTTGAACTCAGGTCCTCCTGAATGCAAGGCCAGTGCTTTATCCACTGCACCACCTAGCTGCCCCTAATGTTTTTTGTTTTATTTTTTTGTTTTTGTTGTCACTTAACTTTTGAACCTCATAAGCACCTAACAGACTTTTGGAGGGACTCAAGTACTTTGTAAACCTTATGGTGCTATATAATTATTAATCTTAATTATTAATCTTGAGGCAGCTAGATGTTTAAGTGGAGAGAGTGCCTATGACCCTTCCATATGCTTACTCGGGCAGCATATACACCCTTCACAATCTTGGGGTGCTCTTTTGTGCATTATTTTCCATTCCAAGGTAGTTCCCTTGAGGTAACATATTGTAATGTTAGTTGTCCCAAGAAAGGTTGGGGGGATTGGAGTTGGGAGTCCTGTCTGCTTTGCCTTTGTAATAATTAAGGGCAGGTCTGTGAATCTCAGGTCTTTTTAATCGACAGCTGGCATAGCTAACTCTTCTCCCACCAGCTGCCTTCTTGAGTCACTGCTCATCCATCAGCAGCTGGGCCCCTCTAAGTGCTGGGCCAGGGCAATTGCTTTGTCCCCTGTGGGACAACTCTGGCTCTGGCCAATACCACTAGGTATTAGTGCAATGTAGACAAGTGAGCTATGGAATGTGTTAGGCCTTCGAAGTACAATAAGGTGTTTTCATAGGATCACAGAACATAGAGAACTCTTTCCTTCTAGGGATTTATTTTGTACAATTTTATTTCATAAGAGCAAATGAGAGGCACTGTGGTATACTAGCATAGGCATAAAGACAGGCATTGGAGTCGATCATGAGCAAATCACTCTAACTCTTGGTGCCTTAGACAATTCTCTTAGACTGTAAATTGCAGAATAGGTACTGAGCTACATTTTTAGCTGGGGTTTCCTCCTTTGGAGTCCCTTCAGGTCTGGTCTTGAATGAAAAAAAAAAGAATAAAAATATTAGCATTTGAAAAACTGATTTTATTCTATTTGCTGGGGGGAAGTTTTGTGCTTCTGACTCTCCCAGACTACTTTGTCTAATGACTCAGCTGCTAAATTTTGACTCCGGAACTTCACTCAGTGCTTGAGGCCTTCTTACCCTCGAACATTCCTCTAGCAAGCCAGTCCCCTTCTTCTATTAGCAAGTTTCTTTTGGGGCCTTCATTTTGGGGATGGGCCCAGGCTGGCTCTACTTTATTCCTCTCTGGACTGTATTTCTTAGTTTCCTAGACTTCATCACCATGTTTCTGCTTAGGTATTTGAATCGCTTCCATTGGCTCCCTTTTATGTGTCATCTTCCTACCATTATAATGTAAACTCCTTGAGGGCAAGGGACTGCCCTAATCCTTTGTTGGTTTAGTGTTAACATACTTAATTTACTGGGGTCATGTTTTTTTTTCCTCTCTTTGTTTTGTATTTCTATCTCCAGAATTTAGGACAGTTCCTGGCACATATAAAGTGCGTAATAAATGATTATTGCCCATTGCCTGCCTCATCTGACATGGTTGGAGAAATGGCAGCTAAGTTGATGTAATACCCGCTATTGGGCTGGCCTTACTTTGCAAAGCCTATTTTGTGATCTCTTAGAGGATGAAAGCCTAACAGCTTTAGTCTGTGGTCCTTTGGTGGATTAGAGTTACCATACTTGATTTACTCTGGTTATGGTTTTTTTTCCTTTTTTCTTTTTTTCAGTGAAATGAATTAGACTCTGGAATCTGGAAATTCAGGGAGATGGATTGGACTTGCAAATAGGAAGTGGAAGACTTCCAGATGGCACAGGGGGATGGATGATGGGGAAATCTCTCCTTAATTCAGGGTTTGGCGGAATTTTGCTCTCTTGGCAGGACTATTTCCTTCTCATGGCGAACGCACATTGTGTATAGCACAGAACAAGTGAGGAGCAAATGGGATCTCACAAAGAGAATTCTTGGTGGTTCGGATGTTTGTCATTAGAAGGTGGGTGTGGACTTTCTGGATAGTAAAAGTGGAGCACCAGTTCCAGGAGGAAGAGCATCAGGGCTCTGTGCCTTTTGGTTCATCCTCCCTCAGAGAGTCGGGGTTCAGCAGAAGGAGCTGTTAACTGGTGGGCTTCTTCCTCTCTTAGAAGAAACTGGGAGGGAAAGCAGGGAGGGTGCATCATAGCCTGGCTTACATTTGACATCGAGGCTGTTTATTAAGCAGCAAGTAAGCCAAAATATTCATACATCTTTAATGCTTGGAACCAAAATATAGTCTTTGCAGTCATAGTTATCTGAACCCTGTGACCTCTAAACCCAGTAACATTTTCCCCATTCTTTTAGAGTTAGCAAGGTGTGGTAGTTAGGGAGCTGGACTAGGATTCAGGAAGAGCTGGGTTCAAATCCTGTCTCAGATACTTTCAAGTCACTTAAGTGTACTTCAGTTTCTTGATAAAACAAGAGAGTTTGGAGAGAGTTTGACTTCTAAGATCCTCTCCAGCTTAAAATTTATGCTCTTAATGAGTCATCTGAGCTTGCAAAAGGTCAAAGGATTATAGATTAAGAACTAGACAGGACCTTGGAGATCATCTCCTCCAACTCTTTCATTTTACAGAGGAAGGAAACTATATCCCAGGTGGGTAAATAACTTATCTAAGGTTATGGAGGACCAAGTAAGAAAAATAGAGCAGGTTAAAGCTTTTATGTGTCAGTAGGATCTCCCTGAGTGAGAAAGACCTAGCCTAAAATAAATAATAGACAAACAAATAAACAAATGAATGAATGAGTGAATGAATAAGTAAGCAAATAAAATAATAAAATGACACTTCCAGGATCATGGTCCAAACAGAACTACATTCATAAAGCACTTTTACTTTTCAATAAGAAAAAATACTATGGAGTGTTAGAAAATCAGAAATGCAGGAGAATTTTTGTTGTAAATTATAATGAATCCCAAAGTATATAATTTGCAATTCTGTAACAGGAAGTAGTATTGTCACTATTAGTTATCTTCTTGCAAGAAAAATGATAATATTCCATATTTATATTTTTTCATAGCCTTTTTAGAAACTTGGAAAAAAATAAATTCAAGGAGACAAATGGAAACTGATCATCTTGCTCAGGAACTCGGTGGAAGTTTTTAGTATCCAAAGAGGTGTTAGACAAAATGGAAAGTTAAATTCGAACACAAATCAAACAGTATTTGCAAGTTTCATTTTTAAGTGGAATGCAGACATTGACTTTATAACTGGGCCAACCTCATATAAAGGGAATGATATCAGGAATACTTGTAAAAGCTACTTATTTGTATTGACATTGCTTCCAGAACCCTTATTCCTTTAAAATGAAACTCCTTATCCCATTTAATGGAATTAACATTTTTCATTGGATTCTATTTAATTAAATAAACATTTATTGAGTGCTACTGTGTGCAGAACACTGTGCTAAGTATTAGGGTTGCAATAATGTATGCATGAAACAATCCTTGTACTCCTGACACATTCCCAAAAGAGTGTAATTAAACAATACACAGTAAGTATATTAGAGAAAGTAAAAATATTAGATAAGGCCAAATTAAGAAAGGTCATTTTTATTCTAAAATTCTGGGAATTTTCCCCAGAGTCTTTGATTTGAGTGGACGCGAAAGAAGGATAGAGACAAAATCCAGTTCAGGATGTAATCTGAGAGGTATAATTTGGAATTGGAATGAAGAGAGAGACTTGTGACAGGGAAACCTACTAGAAGAACATTGTGCTAGTTTTAGGTGAGGGGCGCTGAGGGTCTAACTAAAGTGGTGGTTGTATGATGGGTGAAAGAGAAGATGTGGAAGTAGAATGGACAAGATTGGTATTTGATTGGTAATTGGTAATTGTAATTGATTTGGGTTAGAGGAGGCTACAAGTTGTCTGGCTACAAGTCCAGTGTGTTGAGTGGATCCCTTGAAGTGAACTTTTGGAAACCTCACTATCATGAAGCCCCAGTAAAAAAATCATTATAATATCACTCAGTTTCACCTAACACAAGGGACCAGATAATCCAAGTTCCTGTTCATCTTAAACATTCTATGATTCTAGGTTCATAAACAAATAATAAACAAATTCACAAGCTAAACTAGTAACTCAGTTAAATGTTTTTACCTTAAGTGAAAGCAAGCTTCAGTTAGAGATTTAGAAAGACAAGATCATGGATGTTACCATACTGGTGGGACCTATAACGTTTCATTCATTTCATGAAGACTTCATGGAGGAGGTGGTATTTTAAGAGCAGGTTGAGGAGTATAAATAACCTTTTACCAACAGCAAGGCTTTGAACTTTATTTTTTTAAAGGACTAGAAGGCTCTCCCTGACATTTTGCCACCTGCTTCTGTATCCTTCACACTATACTTCTGGTATTCCTTCCCACTGTTGCAGTCAGTCAACAACTATTGTTGGTACAATGGAAAGAGGACTGAATTTGGAGGGTGGGGAGGAGTTGGCATGAGATTAGAATCCCAGCTCTGCTACTTAGTTAAGTAACTATAAAGAGTCTGCTTTACTTCCCAGGGCCTCAGTTTTCTCATCCATGCAATGAGAGGTGGTGATGATAGAACAGATGATTTTCAAGGTTGTTTCAACTCTCTGTGAGCATATTGAGTTAAAAGCTACTGTTTGCAGAGATTTGTAAGTTTCATTGTGTGGTAGGAGGGATTTTGAGTCTAATAGAAGCAAACAAACACATTATTTGTGGGTTCCAGGCAGAAGAATCATAGGATTGTCGATTTAGAGTTAGAAAAGATCTCAGTGGCTATATGATCTACCTCATTTTATGGATAAGGATGCTGAGACCCAAAAGGATTAGTGGACTTGCCCAAGGTTACTCAGAAGAACACACAGAAGCAGCTTTTTATGTGGTGCCTAAGAACTGGAAATTGAAGGAATGGCTAAATAAGCTGTGGTATATGTTTGTGATAGAATATCATTGTGCTATAAGAAATGACAAGCAGGATGGTTTCAGAAAAAAACTGTAATGACTTATATGAACTGATGCAAAGTGAAGTGAACAGAACCAGAAGAGTAGTATTGTTCAATGAAGAGCTGTGAATGACAGCTATTTTCAGCGATTGAAAGATCCAAGACAATCCCAAAGGATTAGTGATGAAGCATACTATTTACCTCCAGAGGAAGAACTGATATTGATTGAATATAGATTGAAGCATGCTGTTTTTCACTGTCTTTCTTTAATTCTTTTTCTGTTATTAAAGTCTTCTTGTACAAAATTAGTAATATCGAAATGTTTTACATGATTGCACATGTATAACCTACATCTGTTTGCTTACCATCTCAGGGAGGGGGGAGGGGAGGGAGGAATAGAATTTAAAACTTACAACTTTAAAAATGTTTAGAATTGTTTTAACATGTAATTTTGGAAAAATAAAATACATTAATTTTTTAAAAGCATAAATTCATCATGTTTTTTTTTTTTCAAAAAAAGAAGAATAACACATAGGATAACATTGTCAAATGGTAGCCCTCTCTAGGGTGGAGTATGGAGGGAGGAAGAGAGATGATAAATATAACAAAAATAAATTAATTTAATTTAATTTTTAAAAATAAGGGGTAATACATCTAAGTTCATGTGGGAATGGTATCAGAGGCATTCTAGACATGTTTCTATAAAGACTGGGCTCATTGGCTAGGCCAATATTAAATACATACTCAAAGTGTAGGATACCCAGGAGAAACTTTCATTCCCAATCTCCAGGTCATTTAAGTTGTTTCTATTCTGTTTCTTAGGATAATTTGGTATTTCTCTCCTTACCTTTTTGGACAAACTAAGCTTAAAAACATTATATGCAGCTAGTTGGTGCAGTGGATAAAGCACCGGCCCTGAATTCAGGAGTACCTGAGTTCAAATCCAGCCTCAGACACTTAACACTTACTAGCTGTGTGACCCTGGGCAAGTCACTTAACCCCCATTGCCCCGAAAAAAACCCCCATTATATAAATGTGGACAATTGCTATTATGGTTATGTGTTGTTAGATGGAAGAAGCCTGGCAGAAATAACTTCTCTTTGTGCCTTATAGAAAAATAAATCTAATTTTCTTTTCTTTTCTTTTTTTTTTTTTTTGCAGGCAGGCCTGCTTTATCCACTGCTCCACCTAGCTGTCCTAATAAATCTAATTTTATAACTAGAAGAGTCTTTCAGACTCATCAGGATTTTGTACTAATGGGGCCAGCTATGGACTACATAAACATGGAAAGGGAGAAGAAAGACCTTCTCCTTTCCATTGATTTTTTTTGTAAGGCAATTGGGGTTAAGTGACTTGTCCAGGGTCATACAGCTAGTAAATGTCAAGTGTCTGAGGTCAGATTTGAACTCAGGTCCTCCTGAATCTAGGGCTCGTGCTCTATCCATTGTGCCACCTAGCTGCCCTTCTTTCCATTGATTATTAACCCAGCACTAATTAATTAGTATTAGTCCAGCTAGTGATGGTTTTAATTGGTTGGTTATAACACGCCAACTGACTTCATGCTGATTAATAGTCGACCAGCCAGAGACTAGGGTGTCAAGAATGCATTGCTGAAAGGTTTTAGTTTCACTCTTCTACCCTTTCCCCCACCCCAACCGTCCAATTCAACAGAAGGAAAAGTTTATAGGCAGCAGCCTGTGGATATAAACTGTGTGATGCCGCCCTGGGAAACATTTAAACATTTAAACATGCCTGCTTAGCATCTCCCTAAACACCTGCTAAATAATGGGCTTTGAAGGCAAAGCTGGGAGAGACCGTGTGGTCTCACTCATTTTACAGATGAGGAAACAGGACTAGAGAGAAGGGGTGCCTTGCCTGAAGTCACATAGGTATTAAATTTTAGAGCTGGGATTCAAGCCCTTCTGACTCCCACTCCTGAGCTGTTTCCAGCAGACCCTGATGCATTGATGAATTTCCAGGAAGGGGTTAGAGAGGTGGGGCATCTAGCCAACCTTTTCATTTTATAGAAACCTAATCTTAGACCCAGAGAGAAGGGAGGTGCCTAAGGTTACATAAATTGTTTTTTTTGTTGTTGTTGTTGTTGTTTTTTGCAAGGCAGTGGGGGTTAAGTGACTTGCCCAGGGTCACACAGCTAGTAAGTGTCAAGTGTCTGAGGCTGGATTTGAACTCAGGTACTCCTGAATCCAAGGCCAGTGCTTTATCCACTGCGCCACCTAGCTGCCCCTACATAGATTGTTGATGAGAGATACAGAACAATTCAAAATGATGACATTTTCCTGGTTTTCTTCTATTACTACTATGACTTTCTAGGAAGGCATGTAGAAGGCATGTTTGGATTACTTCCATTTTGGAAGTGAGCGGACTTTTCTATATGTTCTAAAGGTAGCCAGTCAACATTTTAAAAATTCATAATGAAAAGAACAAAAATTACTGGCAAAAAGGAAGAGAAATAATACATTTAGAGTGAGAAAAAACCTTAACAGTCATCTAGAGCAACTCCTTCATTTTAATCGAGTCCTGGAGATATTAAATGACTTATAGAATCATAGTATTAGAACTAGAAACACTCTAAGATGTCATCAAGCCCAGCTTCTTCATTTTGATAGATAAGGAAACTGAGCCACAGAGAGTTTAAATGATTTGTCCAGGGTTATACAGCTAGTCCCTGAGGTGAGATTTGAAGGAGTGCTGGATTTAGAACTGAAAAGATTTGAGTTCAAATGTCAAGCTTATACAAGTAGTAAGTGGTAAAACCAAGATTCAAACTCTGGACCTGTGATCCAAATTTAGCACTCTTTCAACTGGATTGTATAGATCAGAAGAAGAAACCTCTGTAAAGGTGGAGACCAAACACTGAATGAATGAATGGATAATGGATGAATGGATGATGGATGATGGATGGATAGAATGAGGTTTCAGTTGGTGTTCATAGATGGGTATTTTAACATAAAAATACAGTCCCAGAAATAGTATAGACATGAGGAATTCATAAAGCAAATGTTTATTGAATATACACTATTTACAAAACACTAGAATTCCAAATCTAGTCATTGCTGGTATTTTCCCTTCATTCTCCTCTCCTCTTGAACTGACTTAGGGGAAAGCTTCAGCCTAAGGTCATGCATGACTAAAGAAGTACTAAAAACCAGAGTTCCCGCTTGGCACCGTGTTAGTAACCAGCAGAGACTGTTGACAGTTTAGGGAAATTTGAATAATCCCACCCAGGTGTTTAACCAGGAAATTAGGGGAACAGTGGGGCAGAGCCATAATAGCTAGAAGCCCTGACTCCCCTTCCTGTCCTCCTCTCCCAATCAACTTTGTAAATCATGAAGTGAAAAATTAAGTAATTAAAATGAATTCAGCTAAGCTGGAAAGGGGGGTTTGTAGAGAAGTTCATAGAGGGGTGAAGGAACAAAACTGAAGGAGTGCTGGATTTAGAACTGAAAAGATTTGAGTTCAAATCCAGCCTCCTTACCACATTCATTCTCATCATGCTTGAGTTTTAGTATAATCCAGGGGCATACTTGGGCAGCTACATAGCTCAGGGAGTAGAATGTTAGACCTGGAGTCTCCTGGAACACTTGAATTCAAATGCAGGCTCAGACACTTACTAGAGGGGTGTCTCTGGGCAAATAACCCAGTTTACCTCAGTTTCCTCATCTGTAAAATGAACTGGAGAAGGAAATGGCCAACCACTCCAGCATCTTTGCCACAAAGACCTCAAAAATGAGGTCACAAAAACTTGGGCAGGACTGAACAACAAAAGGGGTGTGCTTAGTTATTTTCTTATTATTAAAATCATAACCTTTCTCCCATTAATTAAATAATTACTCCCTTTCTCTCATACACACACTTTGTTTGGATGCAAGCTGACTATGCTGATAAGTGAGAAGATCATATGAAAAAGCTTAATAGCTAGGGGCACCAGTTTCAGGCACCAGATAATAGCCTGTCTCTCCTCACTCCAGTCTACTCTCCACACACAGCCAAAGAGATTATCCTCAAGGGCACATCTGACCATTTCACTCCCCTACTTAATAAACTCCAGTAGCTCCCTATTGCTTTTAGGATAACATATAAATCCCTCTGATAGCTTTTAAAGCCCTTTACAACTTGACCTAAACCTATCTTTTCTGTCTCAATATATATTACTCCCCTTCCCACATTCTAGGATACAGTCAAATTGATATTCTTTTTGTTTCTGGAACATGACACTGGACTCCTCACTCCATCTCCTTGTCTTTGTTTTGGTCATCTCCCATTCTTGGAATACTATTGTGCTCTAAAAATTATGAAGGGTATGGTTTCAGAAAAATCTGGGAAGACATATGAACTGATGCAAAGTAAAGAAAGCAAAACCAGAACATTGTGCACAGTTACAGAACATTGAAATGATGATAAACTGTGAATGACAACTATTCTGATCAACATAAGAATCCAAGACAGTTCTGAAAGACTTATGATGAAAAATGCTATCCACCTCCAGAAAGAGAACTCTGAGTGCAGATTGAAGCATATATTCCCTACTACATTTATTGACTTATTTATCCAGTTATTTATCTATTTATTTATTCATTCATTCATTCATTTATCTATTTATTTACTCATCCATCCACTTATTTATTTATATACTTACTTATCCATCCATTTATTTATTTATCCATTTATTTATTTATTGCGACATTGTTAAAAAGGAAATCTGTTCTGCATGACTTCACATGTATAATGGGCATTATATTGTTTGTCTTCTCAGTGGGTGGGGGAGGTGCTGGTGGGAGGAAGAGAATTTGGAACTCAAAAAAATCCACATTGAAATATTTTTTTGTTTTTGTTTTTTAGTGAGGCAATTGGGGTTAAGTGACTTGCCCAGGGTCACACAGCTAGTAAGTGTTAAGTGTCTGAGGCCGGATTTGAACCCAGGTACTCCTGACTCCAGGGCCGGTGCTCTATCCACTGTGCCACCTAGCTGCCCCCACATTGAAATATTAAAAAAAGATTTTCTTCTTTTTTTTCCTTTCAAAAGAGCTTTCTTCTTTTATATTATGAGAGTACTTGAAGTTGGAAAGACTATCTCAGCATGCTGAGTACACAACCCCCCCAAAACTTCCTAGGTTTCCTAGGTGGGCTGTATTGGTTGAGAGGTGAGAAATACCCTAAATTATAATGAGTTTTTCTGAGAAAATTTTCTGAAGTTCACCCAGGGAAGACTTTTGTAGAGTCAAGTGAGGAGCAAGGAAAACAATTTACATATTGACAATAGAATAGAGAAAAATAACTTCGAAAGACTTTAAAACCTTTATAAATGCAATGTTAAACCACAAGTCCAGAGCACTGATGATGTGTAATGCTACCCACATCCCATCAGGAGGTGATAGATTTGAAATTTAGAATGAAACATGCATTTTTGTACATGGCCAATAGGAATTCTTTTCGCTGTACTATTCATATTTATTGGGAAACTTAAAAAAAAGTAAGGGGCAGTGGGACACAGGAGATAATCATTTGTTTTAAAAAAGTGTACTTGGGGCGCTAGGTGGTGCAGTGGATAAAGCACTGACCTTGGATTCAGGAGGACCTGAGTTCAAATCCAGCCCCAGACACTTGACACTTACTAGCTGTGTGACTTGCCCAAGCAAGTCACTTAACCCTCATTGCCCCCCCCCCAAAGTGTACTCAAAACCATCATATCATAAAATTCTCTGGTACAAGATCTCAAAAAGATCTAGAGAGGTTTAAGGAATAATAACTAGCATTGTGGGCTTTGGGTCAGGAAAATGTGGGTTAAAATCCTGTCTTTGATCTACACATTAGACTGACTTCTCTCTTCACCAACCCACAGCTCTTCTGAATTTTGCTATTTCTGTTACAAGGGCACCACCACCCTTCTAGTTCTTCAGATATACAACTTAGATGTTATCCTTAACTCCTCACTCTTATCCACATATTCAATCAATTGCTCAGTTTTGTCTCCCTTACCTCAGCAACATCACTTACATCTCTAGGATCAAACATAAATCCCATTATTTCCCACAGCTTGTGATTTCTTTCTCTGCAATTTCTCTTGCATATATCTCCTCTTTATCCACATAGCCACCATGTGAATCAAGCCCCTTATCATCTCACATTGGATAGAAAGATAGAGTACAAGCAAATATGATAGCCCCTGCCCTGAGGGAGCAGAAATTCTAATGGGAGAAGATACACACAAAGAATGGCTGATAGAGGAGGAAGAGAAAGGGGCCTGCTTAGGAGCCTGGTAAGGAAAAGTTCTCGAAGTGCCATGAAGCCCTGGACCCCAGAAAGATAAGGAAAAAGCTCACCAGTCACAGTCACCTGACTCAGAAGGAGGAGTCTAATTGAAAGGATGATGGAGATGGGGATCTGAACAGAGAAAGTACAACATGGATGTGGAGATAACTAGGAAGAGATAGGCTTTAGCTTATTGCAATAGCCGATCTTAAGTGTCTCACCATTCCAGTACATCTTCCACTCAGTAGCCAAGATTATTTCAATAAACCAAAGGTCTGGCCATGGTATTCCCCTTCTCCCACCCCAACCCAATGTCTAGCTGTTGCTTTCAGATTCAAATTTAAATTTCTTTGTTTGACTTTTTTTGGGGGTGAGGCAATTGGGGTTAAGTGACTTGCCCAGGGTCACACAGCTAGTAAGTGTCAAGTGTCTGAGGCCAGATTTTAACTTAGGTCCTCCTGAATCCAGGGCTGGTGCTCTATCCACTTTGCCACCTAGCTGCCCCTTTGTTTGACTTTTAAAAGTCTTCACTGCCTGGCTCCTTCTTACCTGTCCAATCTTCTTATATTCTAATCCCCTCCATGCACTCTATGATCTATCCATAATGGCCTCCTTGTTCCTCCCACATGAGTCTCCATCTTCTATAATTAGGTCTTTGCACTGGCTGTTCCCTAATGGTTCAGATGTTCTTCTTCCCAACCTCCTACTCTTATAATCATTGACTTTTGTTAAGATTCAATTCAAATGCCACCTTCTCCAAGAGACCTTTCCTAGTACTCTCACCTCAGTTGCTTTTATTATCACCTTTAAGGTTAGCATTGATCTCTTCCATATGTTTTGCATTATTTCTTATTTTCTGATTTGTATTCATTGTCTCCTTTATTAGAAGCTTCTTGAGGGCAGGGTCTGTTTTTGCTCTTTTGTTGTATACACAACACTTAACACAGAACCTGAAATACAGTCATGCATAAATGTGCCTGTTTGTTGATTGATTGGCATTTAAGGCCCTTTACAACCTGGCTACAACCCTCCTTGCTGGCTTTATTATATATTATCTTCTTTCATGAATACTACATTTCAGTAAAACTGGCCTTTTTTTTTTTGTGGGGCAATGGGGGTTAAGTGACTTGCCCAGGGTCACACAGCTAATGTCAAGTGTCCGAGGCCAGATTTGAACTCAGGTGCTCCTGAATCCAGGGCCGGTGCTTTATCCACTGTGCTATCTAGCCGCCCCTAAAACTGACCTTCTTAACTAGTTTTTGTACATAGAATCCAGCTCCCATCTCTATGCCTTGGATTGGCTGACTCTTGGAATCCCTAATTTCCTTCAAGGCTTAGTTCAAGGTTACTTCTTACATAAAGTCTTTGTTGATGTCCCCAGCTGCTAGTGTTTTATTCATAAATCACCCTACATCTATTTTATCCAAATAAGAAACAGATGGGCAGCTGGGGGGGCACAGAAAGTACAGTGCCCAGGCCTGGAGTCAAGGATTTCAAGTCTGACCTCAGACACTTAATAGCTGTGTGACCTTGGCCAGGTCCCTTAACCCTGTTTGCCTCAGTTTCCTTATCTGTAAAATGAGATGGAGAAGGAAATAGCAAATTACCATAGGACATTTGCCAAGAAAACCTCAAATGGGATCATGAAGAGTCACATATGACTGAAAGACTCAAAGCTACTTTCATTCATTAGGGATAGTGGTATTCAGGGGAGAGATTTGGTTTCAAGTTGGGCTGATCAGGAACACTTGGCATGTAAGATTTATAAGTAGTGGGGAAGACATATTAAGCAAAGAGAATGAAATGAGTAAAGGCGAATGGGCATAAGGCCTGTATAAGGACCTATTTGTAGACCAATCAGATTGGAAATTAAGGTATATGTATTAGTAATGATAAGTGAAACTTAAAAGGTAGTATGAAGGGCCTCGAATGCTAGGTTAAAGAGTTTGAACTTATTCAGTTGGCAATGGGAAAATACTGAAAGTTTCTGAGTTGGTAAATGATATAATCAGAACTGGATTTTAGGAAGATTAATTTAGTGGTATAGGATAAATTGAGGCAGGAGAGATTGGTATGTGTGTATGTGTGTATGTGTGTGTGTGTGTGTGTGTGAGAGAGAGAGAGAGAGAGAGAGAGAGAGAGAGAGAGAGAGAGAGACAAAGAGACTGCCAGAAAAACAGAGACAGAGACAAAAGACAGAGACAACGTAAAGGGTAAAGAAGAGAGTGTGAAAATGGAGGGAAGGAGAAACCAGTTCCAAGGTCATTTAATGGCCCAGGTATTATAGTTATAGGAGCAGCTAGGTAGTACAGTGGAAAGAGCACTAGGCCTGAAGTCAGGAAGACTCATTTTCCTGAGTTCAACTATGGCCTCAGATACTTAGTAGCTCTGTGACCCTGGGCAAGTCACTTAACCCTGCTTGCCTCAGTTTCTTCATCTGCAAAATGAGATGGAGAAGGAAATGGCAAAGCACTCCAGTATCTTTGCCAAGAAAACCCCAAATGGGGTCACAAAGAGTTGGACATGACTGAAATGACTAAGCAAAAATATAAAAAATATAAAGCCAACATTTGTATTTCACTTTAAAGTTTGAAAAATGTTTTATATATATTATTTTATTTGATTCCCATGATAACCCTGTGCAGTAGGTATGAATATTATCCCCATTTTACAGAGGAAGAAACCAAATAACATTTTCAAAATCACACAGGAAGTATCTGAGGTAGAATTTTAACTTGCACCTTCCTGATGCAAATTTTTTTTTTTTGGTGGGGCAATGAGGGTTAAGTAACTTGCCCAGGGTCACACAGCTAGTAAGGGTCAAGTGTCTGAAGCCAGATTTGAACTCAGGTCCTCCTGAATCCAGGGCTGGTGCTTTATCCACTTCGCCACCTAACTCCTCCCGTGATGCCAATTTTGATGATCTGCTTCTCATAAAATAAAAAAGGGCCTGAACCACTATGGTGTTGGTGGGAATGGAAGGAAGATAAGATACTTGAGAAAGTCATAGAGGAAGAATTAGATAGGACTTGATGGCTGGTTGAATGTAATGGGTGAGAGGAAGGGAAGAATCAAAGATGACTCCAAAGACTTTCCCACGGGCAATCTATTCCATGGCATGTGTAGCAAAGTAAGGAGGGAGCCATGATCAGCCCACCACACTAGCCAGACAACTTCCCTCTGTGGTTCTTTCCCTCTAATTCACTCAAGACTGACTTCCCAGGCTTTGGATCCACTGACACAAACCCTGTGTCCTGCATCACAGCTCTGGATTGAGTTCTCCAGTCACGTTTGGCTGAGCTTAATTTAGACTTGGTTTCACTCTCAGATTGTGTCTCAGACTACACTTTTCCCCAGGAGGATCTTCCCCTCAGTGGCTATTGTCTCCCCTTTATCACTCAACAGTCCCTTTGAGGCCAGAGGTCTGATAACGTGAAAGATTGCTGGTAGAAATATTTAATACCCAAGACTATGGCAATACTTCAACTATTTATGGCAATCTCTCTAGGACACATATATAGAAGAGCTGTTGGGGTGATAAGTGGAGAATAAGCTTAGTTCAGGCATACTCCTGGTGAAGGGGAGTTCTGAATTCATACTGCAGAGAAAGAGGCCCCTGAATATCAGAATTCCTTTTCCTACTGTAGTTTTCTATCTGGACTGCTCATCAATAGGTCTCTGATATTGTTCTCTCATTCAGAATATTTTGTAAGCACATCGATCTGATCAAGGCTAAAGATTTGTAAGGAGTGAGGCAAACAGAATGAAATAAGTAAAGGTGAATAAGCAGAAGCCCTGTGTAAGGACTTCTTTGTAGACCAATTTTAACTTCTATCTCAGGCAAGAGGACCTAGCTTTGTGCAAGGAAAAGACTTTGATATATTTTTGTAGAAGTGAATCTGTTTGCTTGTAGGTACCTGAAGAATATGGGAAAAAATGGCACTTTGCAAAGTCCTAACATTTAACCTTCAGTAAGTAAATGCCCAATTCTTAGGTAGACATTTGGAAGAGGAGAGGCAGTGTCTATTTGTAGTAAAGGGGAAGTAAAAGATGAAGATATACAGCCTGTTAGAGTGGAAAGAACACTGACTCTCTGATAAGACTACCGGGGGCAAGTCCCTTAACTTCTTGGGCCTTGGTTTCATCCCTCGAAAAATGATGACTAGGAGTAGACTAGATGGTTTATGAGGTCCTTTCCAGCTCTGGATTTATGATACTACGATACTACATGAGCAAGAAAGAACTTCCTAAATAAGCCATCAAGAATATTGGAGTGGAGAAAAATAAGCTAGAAATAAAGTTAAGTGAATTGTGTTTTTCTGCTCTTCCCTTTTTTCATATTTTATTGTGTAAGTTTTTTCATCTGTCCATTTTTCTGCCTGTCCACTCCTGCACTCATTTCCTAGGGGAAAGAAGTAATGCTTGCTTTTAGTATTTTATTATGAACATGAAACAGAAGAGGCAGGAACTTCCCAGAACCTGCAGACCAAGGTCAGCTTCATCCCGCTTGAATCAGAAAGTATGAAGTAGAGCTAGAGATCCTAATGGTTTAAACAAATAAACAAGTCTGACCAACTGCTTTCCTAGATGTGGACCAGGGATAGGGAGAGTGGGAAGATAAAGGAAGAATGAGTTGATTAGGTAGGAAGGAAAGAGACTTAGAATTGCCTTGGTGCAGCTAAAAAAGAAAGATCTGACAGTCCAGGCTTATTCAGAGGACGCGAGTTTTACTGTATAGAGTCACCTCTTGCAATTTACTTCACCTATCCAGTCTAACAGTTTCCTTATCTGTAAAAGGTATATGATACGTTTAACGACTTCTTTGGTTTTTCCTAGCTCTCTAAATTAGTGAACCAAAGAGTCTATGTTTACCAGAGGGTTTTTTTTTTCTAAGGGGTAGAGTGGGGTGGGGTGGGAGTGTGTGGGGGACGTTAGGGAAACTGTGGGCAGTTGCCGTGGGTAGATAGTTGTCTAACTCTTCCTAGCTTGGAAGGCTTGACAGTATGTGATTCCCAGAAACAAATGTCAGTTCAGGAGTACACACGCGCGCGCGCGCGCGCACACACACACACACACACACACACACACGCACGCACATTCACTCACGGACCAAGCGCGAGCGCGCATGTACACACACACACACACACACACACACACACACACACACACACACACACACACACACACACACACACTCAGCCTCCAATTTCAGTGCTGGCAGGGGATAACAATTCTCAGCTCCTCTTTCCAGGGTTATTTTTGGCCGAGGCTGCTAGCTGATGGCAAAAGGTTTCAGCCCCCTCTCAAACCCCTCCCTGCCCTTGTTCAAAAGAGAAACCCGTGCGTGCAACGGTGCACTCCTGGGGAGACTTGGGAGAAGGGAGCGAACAAGTGGGAGGGCAGGACCGCCAGGAGGTGGGGAGGGGATTCTCTTGAAATTCTCATCTCGCTCCCTTCCTCCCGCCCCCCCCCCCCCAGCCCCTGGCTAAGTTTTAAGGAGGAGTTTGGTGGAGAAGAGAGCCCCAGTGGGAGGGTTGTAAAGGGAGGCCACGGCCTAGCAGGCGTCCCGGGAGGAAGGGGGGTGGGCAGCGAGGGGACTGTGTTGGAAAGCCCGAAGGAGAGGCCAGCTGCTTCTCCCGACCGGGAAGAAATCAGCTCCCGAGAGGGCCCGCGGGCTGGAGAGGAAGTTTGGTTGCCTCAGGGGGCAGGGGGACACTTTCCTGGAAGGCTGTGGCCAAAGTGCGGGGCAGGGGCAGGGAGAAGGCGGGAGAAGGGGGCGGGGGTGGCAACATCTGGACACCCCGCTGTACTTGAGGGGAGAGTGGGAGGTGAGACCCAGCTGGGGAGAAGGAGCCAAGCCTAGGCTGGGGCAGGGAGGAGTCGGAGCGCCCGCCAGGTTACGGGGGAGATCGCTGCCGGTGGCCCAGAGGTTTCCATCTAGCTCTCACGGGTCGGGCTAGCGGCGAACAGGGCTAGGCAGCCATGGAGGGGAGCCCCATCCCGGTGTTGACGGTGCAAACCGCGCCCTACGAGGACCAGAAGCCGGCGGGGGGCGGGGGGCTGCGCCGACCCACCGGCCTCTTTGAGAGCCAGCGCAACTACCTGCCCAACTTCGTGCAGAGCGTCCTGTCGTCCATCGACCTCCGAGACCGCCAGGGCTGCACCATGGTGGTGGGCAGCGACGGCAGGTACTTCAGCAAGGCGGCCACCGAGATTGTGGTCCAGATGGCCGCGGCTAACGGGGTAAGTCTGGGGCCGGGGTCACCCTCCTCCCTCAGCCCCTTAGCTACCGCCTGCCTCGGGTTCCCCCACCCTCCATCTCCAGGCGTCTTGGGGCGGCACCTTCTCTATTGCTACTCACCCCTCACCCGTTACTCGTCACTCATTCACCTTCACTGCCATCCGCGTTTTCGCTTAGCTTTTATTCCCACCCGTGCCCTTTCCCGTTCTTATATCCTCTCTTTGTAATTCCTGTCATCCCTTTCCTCGTCCCACCTTATTAAGTTTTCACTTACTGTGTGCTGCCTAAATGTAATTTTCTTACTGTACTGTGCCTCATTCTGCCCCCATCTAAGCACCCTCAGTCCGACTCTCATTACTTTCCTTGATTTTCGGCAAAGCTCTCCCCTCAATCTACACCCCCCCTTCCCATAAGACACTTGTAAACACTCCCTTCCCCTCCCCCTCTTTCCTTGTTACTTTTTTATTTTAGTTACACCTCTCAACTTTTCCTTGTATTTTTCCTAGCCTCTTAAGGGAAGAGCCCTGGCCTCCCAGGCAGGACTGGTTCTAGTCTCAGCTCTGCCACTCAGCATATAACTGACCCTCAGTTTCTTCATCTGCTTATTTCTAAAATGAGGGAATTGGACCAGATGATTCCATGTCTATGGCACCCAACCTTAGTGCATCGTTTTACAACTCCCTTTCCCTCCCACAGTTTTTGCGCTCAGAGATTTCTTATATTCTATTTGGCGTCTGAAAACACTCTATGTTTATCTGTGTTAAGGTAATGGATACTGTTATACCCATGGGCTTTCTTTAATCATTCGTTTGTTCAGGGTGGGCTGGGGGCAGTGTGGAGGACTCTAAGGCAGGGCTTCTTTAAACTTTTTTCCACTCGTGATCCCTTTTCATCCGAGAAAATTTAATTCAACTCCGGGTATATAGGTGTGCAAAGTAGGTATACAAATCAAACATTTACTGCCAAAGTTTTCTTGACCCCCCACATTCAGTTTCATGACCTCATAAGGGGTGGCAACCCACACTTTAAGAAGCTTTGCTCTAAGGTATCATACTATATGCTAGCCATTAATAACATATAGAACATATCTATAAGTGGATTGAGAAGAGATGCACGGTGATTTTAGGTTATAAGTCTAAAAAAAAAGAGTGATTCTAAGTCTGCCATAGACTTTCTCTTGGCATTTGATTTATTACCTTGTGAACTACTTGAGTGTAAAGAGTATCTTTTACCTCTATATCCCTAGCACTTAGCACATTGGAGGCATTTAATAAATGTTTGTCAACTGACTGACTGATTTAACAAATCTGTGAATTCTCCCCCCCCTTGGGGTTTTTATGGTTATTTTCTTTCACTTCAATATCAATGTTTCTTTCCAGTATGTACCTGGAAGCCTTCATTTCTTCCTATTTTCCCGTCCCCACATGGTCACCATTTTCCCATCCTTGCTTTTTTTTTTTTATCCCTTTAGTTCATATTCTCTCCCCGCAAACCTGTGAGTATCTTGGGGTATCCCATAAGAATCATCCTAGAGCTACAGTGACCCCAGTACCTAAATCTTTATTTTTAGATGAAATTCTTGTTCTAAAATCATTTAGGGGTTGGTAAAGCCAGACCTGTCCTAATATAATTTTTCTTTAAGTGAAATTTCTTTGCCTCTTCATGAGCAAAAATGATCCTCTTTAAAAGGGAAACAAAACCTGGTAGTGAATGCTATTTTCTTTCTTTCTCCTTCCCTTCTCCTCTCATTTTCTCACTGTTGATTTTTTTAAAAGGCTAACTTTCTGGTGGTGTGTGCTTCATGCTTACCCTTATTAAGCATTCTACTCTATTTTAGGGAGGAGAGAAGTTTTTGATGAATAACCAGAGAGATTGGGGACAACAAGGGGGCAGTTGTGAAAGATGACCACAGCAGGCAACACTGCTTCTGAGATTCAGTGCTTACCCATCCCTCTGTGTCCTCACTTGCGATTGATTAAAGTTGGCTTTAAGCAGGGAGTTGGAGGGAAGCTGATAAATGGGCTTTTACTCTGGTCTGACAAAACCATTCCCTATGGAATGATTGAGGATAACTAGCTTTGAGAGATGTTCGGCAGCTTTCATACTCCTTCTTGGGCCAATTTTTCAAGGGAATGAGAGAAAAGCAGCCTGTCTGCTGCTGACTGTGCACAGGGATATTTTTGAAGTCAACCAAGGGTGGTTGATTTGCATGGAAAATTTCCTAGTTTCCTTTATTGCAAAGACTTCTGTGCTTCTGTTAGAAGTTTAGGCTCCCTAATCTACTAGTTCTTAAGGATGTGCTACAATTTTTCAAGGGCTTGTCATGCAAATCTTGATATGTTATTTCAGATAAAAGAAAATTTATACATTTTGTTTAGTATAAGTTTTACTTACTCAGCGTATAGATTGGTATGGTATTTGCAAAAGAAACAAAACTTGTCTGTTACATGCATGCATCAGCCTCAAAACCCACCACACCATGAGCCTGCAAAGAACTAATCAAAGCAGCTGCTCTTCTTGAAGAGAAACCATTGTATAAGTCTCCCAGCCATTCTCTTGTGTTGCCAACTTGAACATTCAATGTCCTACTATTCTTCATGGCAAAGGATAGTGTGCCACAAGCAAAAAATAGAAGAAAAAGTTTGAAAAATGACCACCCAAGTCCTTGTTCTAACCTCTTTCCAGAGCTCTAGGCTTATATCTCCAACTGCTTAGTGGACATACCCACCTCCTGAATATCTTTCTAACACCTCTAACTCAAGAATTGCTCAATTCTGTCTCCTAAACTTGTGCCTCTTGTTGTAGAAGGCACAATTATCCTTCAAGTTACTCTGCCTTGAAATATTTGAGTCATGTTTAATTCTTCCCTCACTTCCCTCCCTCAGAGTCTAATTAGTCTACCATCATGACACCCATGGTATCTGTGCCCAATACCCCTTCTCTTCTACGGGAAAGAAGCTCAGTTCAGGCCCTAATCACCTCTTACCTGGACTTTTATAATAGTACGGCACTAACTCATGAATCCATCCCTTTTCTAATCCATTCTTCACACCTCAACCCCTATCATCTTCCTAATGTCACTTTTCTAATCCAAAACTTTCAGAGATTCTCCATTGTATAGCGTCTAGCATATGGTAAGTACTTTAAAAATGTTTGTTGGGGCAGCTAGGTGGCGCAGTGGATAAAGCACCGGCCCTGGAATCAGGAGTACCTGAGTTCAAATCTGACCTCAGACACTTAACACTTACTAGCCGTGTGACCCTAGGCAAGTCACTTAACCCCAAATGCCTCACCAAAAAAAAAAAGTTTGTTGATTTGATTTAATGAATAAGGTCAGTAACAAACTAATAAAACATGAAAGGATTTATAAAATTATATTGGGAAAAAGAAGAGGATCAAAGAGGGTATAGTATCACTGCTCAGGTGGATGGGATAACAACAACTGATGATGGAGCTAAGATTCAACTTTTATTTTGCTTTATATATGTGTATGTGTACACACACACACACACACACACACACACACACGTATGGGCAGCTGGATGTCACAGTGGATAGGATGCCTGGACTCAGGAAGACCTGAGTTCAAATACAGCCTTAGACACTTAGTAGCTGGGTGATCCTGGGCAAATCACTTAACCCTGTTTCCCTCAGTTTCCTAATCTGTAAAATGAACTAAAGAAGGAAATGGAAACCACTCTAGTATCTTTGGCAAGAAAACTTCAAATGGGGTTACCAAGTGTTAGACATGACTGAACAATAGTTTTCTTTGTTTTTTTTTTTTTTGTGGGGCAATGAGCGTTAAGTGACTTGCCCAGGTTCACACAGCTTGTAAGTGCCAAGTGTTTGAGGCCGGATTTGAACCCAGGTCCTCCTGAATCCAGGATCAGTGCTTTATCTGCTGCACCACCTAGCTGCCCCTGAACAATCGTTATTTTTAAAAAAAATGTTTTAAGTAGGATAATCTGAAAAAGAGAACAAAAGTGGCTAACAAAGAGTTGAACCTCACTTTTAATGATAATTAAGGAGATAACAAGACAGCCTCAACTATCTTCAATAAGTCCAATCACTAGGCTTGGAAAAACTACATCCCAATCTTGAAAGAAGTTGGAGATATGATTCCTGAGTTAATGTTAGTGACATTTGAAAGACCTTAGATCATAGAATCTAAAACTGCAGGGGACCTCAGGGGCCACCTAGTTCAACCCTTAATTTTTCAGGTGAGGAAAATGAGACCCCCAAGGTTCAGTGAATTATTCAAGAGTACATCCTTGTTTAGTCATTTCAGTCATGTCTGACTCTCAGTGACCCCATTTGGGGTTTTCATGGCAAAGATACTTGAGTCGTTTGCCATTACCTTCTTCAGCTCATTTTACAGATGAGGAAACTGAGGCAAATAGGGTTAAGTGACTTTCCCAGGTTCACACAGTTAGTGTCTAAAATTGGATTTAAACTCAGAAAGATGAGTCTGATTCTAAAGTCCAGTGCTCTTTCCATTTTGCCACCTATCTGCTAAGATTACATAGGTAGTAGAAATCCAAGGTGGGATTTTAACTAACATTTACATAGCGCTCAATATGTGCCAGGTGCTTTCCTAAGTGCTGTATAATTATTCTCATTTGAAGTAGGTGCTATTATTATCCTCATTTTACAGATGAGGAATCAGAGACAAAAAAGAGAAAAGATTTAGTGACTTACCCAAGGTTACACAGCTAGTAAATGTCTGAGACTGAATCTGAGCTCAGGTCTTCCTGACTCCAGGTCTGGTGTTATATACACTACATCACCTAGCTGCCCTTAGAACTCAGGTCATTTGAATCCAGAGCCAGTTCTGTTTGCATAGTGCCATGCTGAATAGTTAAGGTGCTGCATGACTGGGGGGAAAAAGCAGACATCTTGATTTGCAAAGAAAGAAAGATGGTGGAGTCTATAAACTCTATAGCATCAAGTGTGATTTCAATTCTGGGTAAAAATCTGGAATGAATTGTCAAAGAGATGGTTAGTAACTCTAGAAGAGGAAAGAGTCATTACAGAAAGCACACAATGACGCCATCAAAATTGTGTCATGTAAGATTAACTTCATTTCTTTCTTATCTGTGTTAGCAGAATTTCAGCAAAGCATTTGATAACGTCTCTCAGCATACTCTTGTGGCCAAGATAGACAAGTGTGGGCTAGACAGTTAGGGGAATACAGGATGAACATTCAGATTCCAAGAGTCCTCATTAATGATGCAGTGTCAGCTCAGAAGAAAGACTCTGGTGAGTCCCCCAGGAAACTATTCTTGGCCTAGTGCTATATACCGTTTTTATAAATGACCTGGAAAAGGCATAGGTGGCATTCATCGAAGACTTTCACATGACACTGGATGGTAGGAAGCAAAGCTGATATTCTCTTTTTTTTTAATTAATTTTTTTTTTTTGCGGGGCAATAGGGGTTGTGACTTGCCCAGGGTCTCACAGCTAGTAAGTGTCAAGTGTCTGAGGAGGGATTTGAACTCAGGAACTCCTGAATCCAGGGCCGGTGCTTTATCCGCTGTGCCACCTAGCTACCCCTGATACTCTTGTTAAGAATCAAGATCCCAAAAATATTGTGAAAGATTATAAAGTTGGGCCCAAACCAATAAGTGAAATTTAATAGGAGCGAATGTAAAGTTCCACACTTGGCCAAAAAATAACCAAGCCCCCAAAACAATAACAATAACAGTAAAACCCCACTTTATATAGATAGCAGTTAATTTGAAAAATGATTTTGGGGTTGGCTCTGAATTGCAAACTGAATATGAGTTAATGGTGTGATAGTACAGCCAAAAATTACTAGTGTGACCAACTCCTTTAATAGAGAAATAAATTCTATACCTCTAAGTGAATCGATAGCTCCACTGTACATTTGAAGTACTGTGTTTGGTTCTGGGCACCACAGGACATTGAGAAGCCAGAGAATATCTCAAGGAGGGTGATCAAGATGGTGAAAGGCACTGAGTTCACACCATGGAAGAACTGATCAAAGGAACTGAATATATTCAGCCTGAAGAAGAGATAATGATAGGGACAGGATATTTATCTTCAAATTTTTGAAGGGCTATCTTGTGGCATAATAATTCAACTTCTATTTAAAGTTTGAAGAAATGTTTTTAAAGAGTGTGAAACTTTTCTTTTTAGAAGCAATCAGGGTTAAGTGACTTGCCCAGGGTCACACAGCTAGTAAGTGTCTGAGGCCAGATTTATATTCACTATGCTGCATAACTGCCCCAAAACTTATTTTTCTTGATGGAAGATTTGATGAAATATGTAAAGGACTATAAAATGGTACTTTTTTTTTATAAGGCAAGGTTTTGTTAGGAGTAGTAGGAAGTCAGGAACATAGTATGTTTAATTAAAATTTCCAAGTCTCACTTAATCCTAAAGTTACTCCTTCTAGCCCTACTAAACTTCTTCTTCTTCTTCTTCTTCTTCTTCTTCTTCTTCTTCTTCTTCTTCTTCTTCTTCTCCTCCTCCTTCTCCTTCTCCTTCTCCTTCTCCTTCTCCTTCTCCTTCTCCTTCTCCTTCTCCTTCTCCTTCTCCTTCTTCTTCTTCTTCTTCTTCTTCTTCTTCTTCTTCTTCTTCTTCTTCTTCTGCTTCTTCTCCTTCTCCTTCTCCTTCTCCTTCTTTCCCCCCTCCTCTTCCTCCTTCTCCTCTTCTTCTTTCTCTTTCTTCTCCTCCTCGTCTTCTTTTTCTTCTACCTCTTCTTTTTAAAAACTCCAAACAGTCCCAAACTTTGTTAGTTTGAGTTTCATCTTTTATTTCCCCATCCATCTTCTTGGAGAGCTATTAATAGTATGTAGAAAGGTCAGAAGACCAATAGCTGAAGTAAAATCAAACAAAAAGGAACTCATAATACCTCCAAACCTAAAGGACTAATGATTCTATCCATATAGGTACTCTGACTGACACAGATGAGGTGCAGGAACAAAAACGACTCACTTTAGGAAGTTATGGTTTATTAATATATTTCTCTTAACTTTGTGGGGCAGGCAGTGCAGGCATTATGGTCACCATTTCACAAACGAGGAAATGGAATCCTACAAGAGATTAAGCCAATGCTGCGGTGGTACAACTAGCATAATAGGAACAAGAGCAGGGATTTAAACCCAGGATTTCTGGACTCCAGATTCTGTGCTCTTTCGACCATACCACCCTGGGGCAGCTAGGTGGTACAGTGGATAGAGCACTGGGCCTTAAGTTGGGAGGACCTGAGTCCAAATCTCACTCCAGACACTTACTAGCTGTGTGACCTTGGGCAAGTCACTTAACCCCAACTGCCTTAAACATCCAGGGCCATCTCCAGTCATTCTGATTATATCTATATCTATATCTATATCTATATCTATATCTATATCTATATCTATATCTATATCTATATCTATATCTATATCTATATCTATATCTATATCTATATCTATATCTATATCTATATCTATATCTATATCTATATCTATATCTATATCTATATCTATCTATATCTTGCCACTTGACCCAGATGGCTCTGGAGGAGAGAGTGAGGCTTTGCACAGCCCTCCCTCACTTAAATCCAATTCAATGTAAGTCATGACATCACCCCAATGTCACAGTTCTTTTTGAGAATGAAAAACAACAACAACAACCATACCACCCAGTCTGTAATAAAGGACCATGTATCCTTAAGATAGCCATTATATAATGGAGGTTTGACTAATGTGCTTTAAATATTTGGATAGGAAAGGAGTCTGTTCATTACTCACAGGCCTTTCTGTTTGGAATTGATAGGTGGCACATGGAATGATGGACTTGGAGTCAGGAAGTCCTGAGTTCAAATCCAACCTCAGACACTAGCTGAATGACTCTAAGCAAGTCACTTGATCTCTCTGTGCCTCAGTTTCCTCACCTGTAGAAAGGGACAGCTAGGTGGCATAGTGGATAGAATGTCTGGAGTCAGGAAGAGTCATCTTCATGAGTTCACGTAAGGCCTCAGACACTAGCTGTGTGACCCTGGAGAAGTCACTTAACTCTGTTTGTCTCAGTTTCCTCATCTATAAAATGAGCTGGAGAAGGAAATGGCAAACCACTCCAGTATCTTTTTCCAGAAAATCTCAAATAGGGTCACAAAAAGCTGGACACGACCAAAAAGACTCAACAATGCCAAAATAGCACCTACCTCCCAGGGCTGTTTATAGGATAAAATGAGCTAAGATTTGTAAAGCATGTTGCAAACCTTAAAGGTTTTTAAATTTTAAATGGTTTGGTCTTGATCGATTTCTAGAACTAGGAATGTGAGCATATGGTTTTTATTTTTAATTTTATTTTTGAATAATTTTTTAAAATTATTTTCCAGTTATATATAAGTATAGTTTTCAACATTTGTTTTCACAGGATTTTTAGTTCCTAATTTTTTTCTCCCACCCTCCCTTCTCCCCAAGACAGAAAGCAGTCTGATATGGGTTGTATATGTACAATCACATTAAACATATTTCTACATTAGTCATCTTGTGAAAAAAGAATCAGTACAAAAAGAAGGAAAAAACACAGTCCAAAAGTAGAAACAGTATTGTTCAATCTGCATTCATAATTCACAATTCTTTTTTCTGGATGTTGAGAACATTTTCCATCATGAGTTCTTTGAAACTGTTTTGGATCATTGCACTGCTGAGAAGAGCCAAGTCTATCACCATTGTTCATCACATGATGTTGCTGTTACTGTGTACAATGTTCTCCTGGTTCAACTCATCTCAGTCAGCATCAGTTCATGTAAGTCCTTCCAGGTTTCTCTGAACTCCTGCTCATCGTTTCTTAGAGCACAATAGTCTTCCATTACATTCATATACCACAACTTGTTTAGCCATTCCCCTATAGATGGTCCTTACCTTGATTTCCAATTCTTTGCCACCACAAAGAGAGCTGCTATAAATATTTTTGTACATGTGGGTCCTTTTCCCTCTTCTATGATCTCTTTGGGATACAGATCTAATAATGGTACCACTGGGTCAAAGGGTATGCACAGCCCCATTGTCCTTTGGGCATAGTTCCAAATTGCTCTCCAGAATGGTTGGATCAGTTCACACCTCCACCAACAATGCATTAGTGTTCCAATTTTTCCACAGCTTCTCCAACATTTATTATTTTCCTTTTTTGTCATATTAGCCAATTTGATAGGTGTCAGGTGGTACCTCAGAGTTGTTTTAATTTGCATTTCTCTGATCAATAGTGATTTAGAGCATTTTTTCATATGGCAACAGATAGCTTTGACTCCATCAGAAAACTGCCTGTTCATATCCTTTGACCATTTCTCAATTGGGGAATGACTTAGATTCTTATAAATCTGATTTAGTTCCTGATATATTTTAGAAATGAGGCTTTTATCAGAAATGCTGGCTGTAAAAATTGTTTCCCAGTTTTCTGCCTCCCTTCTAATTTTGGCTGCATTGCTTCTGTTTGTACAAAAGCTTTTTAATTTAATGCAATCAAAGTCTTCTATCTTGCATTTCATAATATTCTCTATCTCTTGTTTGGAAATAAATTGTTTTCCTCTCCATAGATCTGAGAGGTAAACTATTCCTTCCTTTCCTACTTTATCTATGGTATCACCCTTTAGAGCATATGTTTTTAAAACATTTTTTTCATGTTCAGTCAAAATCTAATATAAGCCAATTAAGCAAGCATTGTTCAACTTCTTCCGCCATTGCAGAATAGCAACTCTTTAGGAACTTAATCTTAGAAGGTCGCCTGATAGCAAGCTGTTTGTCCATGATTCCACATCCAATTTAACCTGATCTTCCTAATTCCAAGACTGTTTTTTTTTTTTTTAAATTTTAGCAGGGCAATGGGGGTTAAGTGACTTGCCCAGGGTCACACAGCTAGTAAGTGTCTGAGGCCGAATTTGAACTCAGGTCCTCCTGAATCCAGGGCTGGTGCTTTATCCACTGCGCCACCTAGCTGCCCCTGTTTTTTTTTTTTTTTTAATTCCTATGCCGGGGGCAGCTAGGTGGCGCAGTGGATAGAGCACCGGCCCTGGAGTCAGGAGGACCTGAGTTCAAATCCAGTCTCAGACACATAACACTAGCTGTGTGACCCTGGGCAAGTCACTTAACCCCAATTGCCTCACTAAAAAAAAAAAATTCCTATGCCATTTTTTGTAATTCTGGATTCTGTATTTTCTATACAGAAAGCTAATGTCAGGGAAGCTAGGTGGCACAGTGGATAGAGTGCTGGCCCTGTAGTCAGGAAGACCTGAATTCAGTGTGATCGTGGGCAAGTCACTTAACCCTTAAAAAAAAAAAAGGAAAAAAAGTTAATGTCATTTAGTGGAAACGATGCTGGATTTGAAGTCAGAGGACCTGGTTTTAAATTCTTCCTTTGCCACTTAACTATGTAATTTATTTATTTATTTATTCATCTATCTATCTATCTATCTATCTATCTATCTATCTATCTATCTATCTATCTATCTATCTATCTATCTATTTTTAGTGAGGCAATTGGGGTTAAGTGACTTTCCCAGGGTCACACTGCTAGTAAGTGTTAAGTGTCTGAGGTCGGATTTGAACTCAGGTACTCCTGACTCCAGGGCTGGTGCTCTATCCACTGAGCCATCTAGCTGCCCCAGTTAACTATGTAATTTTGAGTAAGTTATTTCACCACTTTGGGTCCTCAGCTTCTTTATCTGTCATATGAGTGGGTTGAAGGTATTAAAGATGTGTAACCTAAAGAAAAAATATTTGTGGAGACAATGATAGATATCTTTATACAAATAAAGGGGTGTTGTATGGAAGAGGGATTAGATTTACTCTGTTTAATTCCAGAGGGAAGAACTAAGATTAAATGGATAGAAATTTCAAAGAGGCCAATTTTGGTGTAGTATAAGGAAGTACTTTCTAACCATGAGAACTTTCCAAACATGTAATGGGTTGGCTTTGAAGTTGTGAGTTCCATGTCTTTGAAGGTGTTTTAAGAGGGGGGGGGGGGCGACTAGGTGGCGCAGTGGATAAAGCACCGGCCCTGGATTCAGGAGGACCTGAGTTCAAATCCGGCCTCAGACACTTGACACTTACTGGCTGTGTGACCCTGGGCAAGTCACTTAACCCCCATTGCCCCGCGCAAAAAAAAAAAAAAAAAGAGAGAGAGAGGGTGGATGATGAATTTACAGGGTTGCAGTGAAAGCTATATCTATATTAGAAATGGCAGTTGATTAGATGATTTCTATAGTGCTTTCCAACTCCCAAATTTTATGAATAACACCTAGAAATCACTGTTGCTTACAAAAGCTCTATGAAGTAAAGAAATCTCTTCCCCCACCCCCCACTTCGGCCTCCAACAAATAGTCTCTAGGAATTTGTTGTTCAGTCACGTCTGACTCTTCATGACCCCATTTGAGATTTTCTTGGCAGATATTGGAGTGGTTTGCCATTTCCTTCTCCAGCTCATTTTACAGATGAGGAAAACAGGGTCACACAGCTAGTTAAGTGTCTGAGGCTGGATTTGAACTCAGGAAGATGTCTTTCTGACTCCAGGCCCAACACTCTACCTACCATGCCACCTAGCTGCCCTTGATCATCATGGTGAAGGTTCTCAAATGAAGGCTGGATGATTGTTTGCTCTAGAGGCTCTAGAGAGGATTTCTTGATCACGTATGGGTCCAATTCAATAACTTTGAGGTTCTTGTCAACTCTGAGGTTTGATGGTTCCACGAGATGGTTGCATTAAATGACCTCTAAGGAATTTTGGGGGAGGGTGGGACAGGTGTTATATGTTATTTTATCTTTGCAGGGAACTTCAGGTGTGAAAACTCCCTTCATTGATGCAGATCAGTATTTCAATTATAATTTTTAGTCTTTGAGACTTGCCTGGGGACACAAAAGGTTAAATGATTTGCTTAGTCACATTTTAAGGTCATTTCTTACTATAATTTCATGATCCCATTTTCCTTAATTTGTGTAAACAATTAAGGGGTGAATTTAGTGTGTTTAAATGACCATTCTTGGACATTTATGCTCTACTCTTTTTTATATAAAAAAACCAGAGTTTCTTAGATAGGGTTATTAAAGTCTCATTCTAAGTAAACTTAAATAATAATAATTATAACAAAAATTACCATTTATATTTATATTTACTTACTATGTGCCGGACATTGTGCTAAGCATCTTGCAATTATTATCTTGTCCAGAGTATAAATCTTTTGCACTATAAAATAACCTAGATCAACTCTTTAAGCACAAACCACATAGAGTAAGTGAAAAGACTTCTAAGTACAAAAGGTACACTGTATTACTTAGCTGAAATAAAAATCAATTTCCAAATATTTCCTTTGTTTATTTCACTCTGACCTACAATTTTGCCTTAGGCTCTCTTTCCCACTTTATTTTCTGATCAATTTTTTCAAAAAAAGAAATGCATCTTCTCATCTACATAACTAGAATTTAAGTGCTTTAATGCTGCTTCAGCCCTGATGATGGCTCACCTAGGTTTTTCAGTTTTATTTGTCTTTCATCCAAACTGATCAGCCTATGCATGAACACTTCCTTTTTCACTTTCTCTTTCTCTCTTTTCTGGGACTTCCTTTAAGCTAGAGACATGTGATATTACCCTTTCTGTCCCCAGCTGTTCCTAATTCTTTCTAAGATTCTCCCTGGGTGAATGATAAGTTATAACAACATTTTACAACCTAAATTCTTAAAGGAGTCAGACTGTTCTGTAACAAACCAAATAGATGGAATGTAACTAGACTACTAAATGCTACAAATGCAACAACCATGAAATAAATTTCTTTATGCACATGATAACACTTTTAAAAAATTATGCCCTTCTGACTCAGTCCTCCTATGGGTAACCTGAGATCCATCTGGGAGGAGTAGATGGTTAATTTTCACAAAGATAAAAAGTTGACTTGTGCATATGAGAGAAAACCTTGCAGGAGAGATTTCTTGAAGACCATGAAGTCTAATGTAAAGTTTTGCAGTGACTCTAGCCTTCTTGTTATTCCTGGCACATGATGCTCCATTTTCAAACTCTGGGCATTTTCACTGGTTGTCCCCCATGCCTGAAATTCTCTCCTTCCTCTTCTCTATCTCCTGACTTCCCCAGCTTCCTTCAGGTCCCAGCTGAAACCCCAGCTTTTGCAAGAAGCCTTTATTGCTCTTGTGTAATGCTAGTAGCTTCCCTTTGAGATTATTTCTACTTTATCCTATGTATATCTTGTTTGAACATAGTTGTGTGCATGTTGTCTCCCACATTAGATTGTAAGCTCCTTGAAGGCAGGGATAGTTTTTGCCTTTCTTGGTAAAGTGCTTAGCAGAGTGGCTGGTGTGTAGTAGGTACTTAAATGTTTCTTTTTAAAAAAATTTTGAAATAAAACAAGCAATTCCATAACATAATATAATAAAATGATGATCACACATGAAACTGCAAATCTATTATATATAACTTGCTATTTTAAAAATATATAATAATTGTGTAAATTTCTTTTCCCCCCTTTTTTCTTCCCCTCCCCTGCCCCACCCAGAGATGCTACCATTAGACGCAGCTAGTTATATATATATGTAAAATTATTATTTACACACTTCTATTTACCAGTTCTTTCTCTTCATGCAGATAGCGTCTTTCATCATATGTCTTTTATAGTTAATTTGATTAGTTGGTCCTATTAGGTCAGAAAATAGGTTATGTATTTAAAAGAACTTTGCTTCAGTCTATATCACTTCTTTTTTTGGAGGTGGATAGTATGTTTCATCATTAGTCCTTTGGGATTGTCTTGGATCACTGTATTGTTGAGAATAGTTGTCTTTCACAGTTCTTCATCAAACAATATTGCTGTCTCTGTGCACAATGTTCTCTTGGTTCTGCTCTCTATACTATGCATCAGTTCATAGAAGCCTTTCCAGACCTTTCTGAAATCATCCTGCTTGTCATTTCTTATAGCTTCACTTTCTTTCTTTTTTCTTTTATTCAAGTTTTCACATACAAAATGATTAATATGGTAACATTTTACATAATTGTACATGTATAACCTATTACTTACCACCTCAGAGGGAGGGAGGAAAGGAGGGTTAAAAATTGGAACCCCAAACTATAAATGAAAATGTTTATTACTTTAAAAAAAAGAACTTTGCATCTTGCTGTTTTAATGGTCTCCCGTGAAGACAATGATAGTTACAATCTACGATGAATACATCTTGGTCTGGGCCATATGACAAAGGATGTGTCAAATGGAGGTAAATGCTGGTTGTATCTGGCTGAAGGTGGATAGAGTAGATGGACAAGAGAGTGATAATATAAAAGGTGTTTTTGTTTCAAGGCCTCCCTTTCCTGGAGCTGACCTGGGCATAGACCTGTAAGGTAATGAATTTAGAGCTAGAGATCTTTAAGCCCAAACCACTCATTTTATAAATGAAGAAACTGAGACCCAGAGAGATTAAGTGATTTACTCTCTAGGATTTATATAACTCTTTAAAGTTTACAATGTACTTTGCATTCATTCTCTCATTTTATCCTCACAAGGATCTTGTGAGTTAGCTGATATTATTATCTCCTTTTACAGATGAGGAAACTAAGATTGAGAAAAATTAAGTGTTTTGCCCAGGGTCATAGAGCAAGTAAGTAGGGTTTGAATTCAGGAAGTCCAACATTTAAAAAAATTAATTATGCCACCTAGACTTGCCCAAGGTCACACATATAGGAAGAATTCAAAATCGGGTCTTTGTGTGACTCCTTAATTATAGGAGGGAGAGAATGCTAGATGCTATTTGTCCTGATTTCTCTCAATTAATTATCCACTGCAGAATAAATGGCAAGATTACTTACAGTCATAGACAGGGAAGGAAGGAACATCAAATCTTTCAACAAAGTTAAACTTTCCCTTGCCCTTATGTCTCTTACGTTGTGGCACTGCCAACAAGAGATGCAAAAGATATCATAGCCATCTTAGTTATTTTGTGGGTAGACTTGTCTTTGAGGATTTTGTATTGGTAACCTTTGGGGTCTACTTGTCTTCTTTTTGGGTCAATCCATTCTTGGCCTCTTCATTCACCCTTTTTTATGGGGAAGCTGAAGGGGAGGGGAGGTTTGCAGAACAGCTGGGGCCTCCCAGCTGCTGGGTTGGGTTATTTTAAGCTTTGTTTAGTTGTATCCAGAGACCCAGATGGCATTTTTGAAAAAAAAATGCTGCTTTATTAGATTTTGTAAGGAAACTTAATTATGTTTATTGAAGGTCAGATACATATATCTAGAATATGATGTGTGAAACTTGCCCTAAGAGTTTTCTCTAAAATATTTGCTCTTTTTGAGCATGGTAGAAGCTCCAGTAATCTGCTAGGGGCTGTATATACAATACAGAGACTTATGAAGCAGTCCCACCCAAAAGAAATTGGTATGGGCTATGACAGGATTCTAAGCAAAATGAAAGAACCACATTAAATATGCTGCTAATTTTCACACTCACTTTCCACCTTTAAGGCCCTGACTGTTCATCAGTCAGGTCAGTAGCAGAATGACCAAGTGCTGTTATTGTTGGGTGGCATTTGCAGCATTGCTATTATTATTTGGGGACGTGTTGTGCCAGTAGGGTTGAAATGGAAAGAAGAAAAGACTGACAGAAGTGGGTAGGACTTACTTGCCAAAACACTTTTTAAATAGGAGAGTGAGGGCTGAGGTTCTTGTACTTGGCAATTTTATCATGTGATCAATTAACAAGGGGGCACTATGGTGTTTTGTTTTGTTTGATCTGGTTCATAGTAGGTGCTTGATAAATGCTTGTGGACTCCAGATGAGAAAACTCTCTATCTGTTCAGCAACTATTATACAGTTGAATCTCAGAGAATTATCAGGGGCATGGAGAGATTAAATGATTTGTCTGGGGGTCATACCACCAGTATATATCAGAGATGGGACTTGAACCCTGTCTTCCTTACTCCAAGGCCTACTCTCTCTCCACTACATTGAGGTCAAACTTGCATAGGAATGGGACCACTAAAAATATATATAAGTATTCCTGTTGCACATTAACTTAGAAAACCACAAATTAACATTATCTATGTTCTATTGTATTTCTATTTATTTTTGTTAAATATTTCCCAATTACATTTTAATCTACTTCATGTGGTCAAACACATGTGGCCCATACTGCATGCCTATTGCATTTATCTGCTTAGACATAGAATACTTTTAATGCTCTTTTATTTAATTTTGTCTCTCTTGGTTTCTATAGTAGAGGCCACCATATTCACTCACTTCTTCAATGGTATCAGTTTTGGGAACTGAGGTCATTGACCACAAAAAAGTGTGTGTGTGTGCAATACACATATGTATATGTGATTATATGTATACATAGGAGAATATATGTGTGTGTGTGTATATATATATACATACATACATATATATACACACACACACATATTTGTGGGGGGAGAGAGAGAGAATACATAAAGACAGCTTAGTACATTGGAAAGAACACTGGGTCTACAATTTGTTTTTTGATGGTAGGTGGTTAATAAATGCTTGTTTATTGATTGATTGACTGTGGTATTCCATGACTAGAAGCCATACAAGATCACTGGAAGTTTAAGACCTAGTTCAAATCTTCTCTCTGGAATTTACTATCTCTGTGATCTTGTAGAGGTTATCTGACCTCAGTTTTCTCATGTATAAAGTGAGGGAGGGGGTCTTTTTCCCAAAGAGATCATAAAAAAGGGAAAAGGACCCACATGTACAAAAAGTATTTATGGCTTCTCTTTTTGTGGTGGCAAGGAATTGGAAATTGAGGGGCTGCCCATCAATTGGGGAATGGCTGAATAAGTTGTGGTATATGAATGTAATGGAATTCTATTGTGCTGTAAGAAATAATGAGCAGGCGGATTTCAGAGAAACCTGGAAGGACTTGCATGAACTGATGATAAGTGAGATGAGCAGAACCAGGAGAACATTGTACACGGTATCATCAACATTATGTGTTGATCAACTGTGATAGACTTGATTCTTCTCAGCAATACAACGGTACAAGATAGTTCCAAAGGATTCATGATGGAAAAGGCTCTCCAAATCCAGAAAAAAAAGAACTGTGGAATATGTATGCAGATTGAACCATACTATTTCTTTTGTTTTTGGTGCTGTTGTTTATCTTTTTTGAGGTTTTTCCTTTTTGCTAATTTGACTAATGCAGAAATATGTTTAATGTTATTGTACATATATAACCTATATCAGATTACTTGCTGTCCTGGGGAGGGGTGGAGGGAGGGGAGGGAGGGACAAAAATTTGAAACTAGAAATCTTATAAAAACAAATGTTGAAAACTATCTCTACATGTAACTGGAAAACAATAAAATACTTTTATAATTTAAAAAATAAAGTGAGGGGTTTGAATTAGATGAACACTAAGGTCCTTTCCAGCTCTCCATTGATAGGCTCCTTTGTAGAATGTTTAATCATGGTGGATACTACTTCTGTGCAGATCACAATTTCTCCATACCTTAGTACATGGTATTTGTGAGTTGATCTGTCCAAAATAAAGTTCATCACCTGGTGAAAAGCTGCTTAGACCTTGAACTTAGTAAGGCTGGTTCAATTATCAGGCCTTTACCTGCAGTTTTTCTAGCTTTGTATTTCAGTGGCATAACCTTTGCAAATTTGGTTGCTTCCATGCCACAGTGAGACTTTGGAGGAGGATATTACTGATGGTAGATGGAGGTGAAAGAGGCAGTGTATGAGCTAATGGATAGAAAGCTGGACTCTGAATCAAAAGGACTTGGATTAAAATCCCAATACTGATATATATTGGTTGTGTGATGCTTACAATTCACTTAACCTCTTAGTTCCTAAAATCTAGGGTACTCTGTAAGTTGCAAAGTGCAGACTTGTGTTGATATAGGGAATTTACTCATCTGGGAGTTCATTATATTGATTAAATTGTACACTTAGTTCCTATTCGACTTCACTATATGTGATTCTCTGCTCTCTTTTAGGCCCACATTCACAGGAAGTATACATACATAATACATATACACATATATACTATCTATCTATCTATCTATCTATAAATGTACAGTGTGTGTACATGTTTCTGCTTTAGGTGTGTTTATACATCTAATATGCCATTCTATGTCTATATATACATTCATATCGGCATAGGCAGAGGCACAATTTGTTGTTTTTCAGTCATTTCAGTTGTGTCTGACTCTTTGTAAAGCCATTTGGGGTTTTCTTGGCAAAGATAACTGGAGTGGTTTGCCATTTCCTCCTCCATCTCATTTTGCAGATGAGGAAACTGAGGCAAACAGGATGAAGTGTCTTGCCCAGGGCCACACAGCTAGTAAGTGTCTGAGGCCAGGTTTTGAACCCAGGAAGATGAGTTTTTCTGATTCCAGGCCTGGCATTCTATGTGGAAAGGAAATCTGGATTCATATCTCACTTCAGATACCCACTATGTGACCCTGGGCAAGTCTTTTAACTTCTTACTTTCCTTATGTGTAAATTTCAAGTGATAATGATTATTCCTCTAGAGGTAGCATGGTAAAGAGCTGGTCTCAGAGCCCAGAAGATCTGATACATATTGGGAGCATGACACTAGGCAGGTCTTCTCTCCTTGAGATAAGAAGGTGCTAAGAGGCATGGGTAGAGGGGATTTCTTCTTCTTTTTAAATAGTATTTTATGGCAATTATGTGTAAAGACAATTTTTAGCATTAATTTTTACAAGATTTTGAGTTCCAAATTTTTCTCTCTCCTTCCCTCCCCATTCTTCCCTCTTCCTAAAATGATAGGCAACATGATATCAGTTATATATGTGCAATTATGGAAAACACATTTCCATATTAGTCACAGTTGTGAAAGAAGAAACAGATCAAAAGAAAAAAACACAAAAAATAAAGTAAGTGAAAAAACTATGCTTTGATCTGCATTCAAAGTTCATCAGTTCTTTATCTGAATGTGGATAACATTTTCCATCATTAGTCCTTTGTACTTGTCTTGGTTTATTGTGTTGTTAAGAAGAGCTAAGTCATTCATTCATAGTTGATAACACAATGTCGCTGATATTGTTACTGTATACAATGTTTTTCTGGTTCTTCTCATTTCACTTTGCATCAGTTTGTACAAGTCTTTCCAGGTTTTTCTGTTTTTTTTTTTTTTTTGTTTTTTTTGGCGGGGCAATGGAGGTTAAGTGACTTGCCCAGGGTCACACAGCTAGTAAGTGTCAAGTGTCTTAGGCTGGATTTGAACTCAGGCACTCCTGAATCCAGGGCCGGTGCTTTATCCACTGCGCCACCTAGCTGCCCCCTTTCCAGGTTTTTCTGAAATCTGCCTGCTCATCATTTCTTATTGCATACTAGTATTCCATTGCATTCACATACTATAGCTTGTTCAGCTACTTCCCAATTGATGGGTATCTAGAGGGGATTTCTTCACCTGGGAATTTCCTATACAAATGAAACTATAGGTATAATCCCTATCCCTAATTAGAGGACCCATTTCACAGGTTTGTTGGGAAGAACAAATGAGATAATACAGATAACCTTAAAAGCACTATATGAATATCAACTATTTTAGTCTTAGAATGGTTTTTAGTTTTGATTCCCATGTCCCCATATGCTTTTTTCATTGTTTTTTTCTGCTCTTTGGAAACTGGTGGCATCTACTTTATTTAAAATCTATTCTTTTGGGGTAGCTATGTAGTGCAGTAGATAAAGCACAGGCTCTTGATTCAGGAGGACCTGAGTTCAAATCCGGCCTCAGACACTTGACACTTACTAGCTGTGTGACCCTGGGCAAGTCACATAATTGCTCCACAAAAATAAAAGAAATTAAAAATCTATGCTTTCACTTACATGAACTGATGCAAAGTGAAGTAAACAGAATTAGAACATTATGCACAATAACAGCAATATTGTATGATCAAGAGCTGTGAATGACTTAGCTATTATCAGCAATACAATGATCTAAGACAATTCTGAAAGACCCATGATAAAAAATGCTATCTGCTTCCAGAGAAAGAACTGATAGAGTCTGAGTGCAGATCAAACTCTACCATTTTTCCTTTATTTTTTGTGGGTTTTTTTCGTGGGGGTCTCTTTCTCACAACATGACTAATATGGAAATATGTTTTATATGATTGCATATATATATATGTATCTATATCTATATCCTATATCAAATCAATGAGGGGGGAGAGATGAGATTTGGAACTCAAAATTTAAAAAAAGTTAAAATTTATTTTTACATGTAAATGGAAAAAACCCAAATATTTAGTAAAACAAAAAAGATGCTGTTTTCAAAGCATTTTTCCCTGAGTAAAATAGAGGAAGAAGGATATATGACTTTTTATCTAGGTAGTTTTACTAATTCAGAGTCCATCAGTGATTTGGAAATCAGAGATGTTTTCATAAGGCTTTCTCTTGGCTTTGGGCACTCCTCAGGGCTACTAACAAGGTTGAATTATGGGTGGCCGCTGCTGTATTAAATCAAAGTCATCTCCCTTCTTTCCCTTCTCCCGGCATGCCCGGTATGGTTTTTTGAGGGGATAATACTAACTGCTCCTAATTGTATTTTGAAATAAATTTTGATTGATATTTTTTGTTTTTTACAACCCTTTAATTCCCAGTGTATCCTCTCCCTCATCCAGACAGCCATCACATAACAAGGAGTTAAGAAAAGAGGAAAAACAAAATTCCGCAGAACAAACAGTGTACTGAACAAGTCTATCAGTTTATCCAGTGTTCTGCACCCAGAGTCCCCCACTTCTGCAAATAAACATGTCTCTTTTCCAGGGCCAGACTGGTCCTTATAATTTTGGAGCATTTGGCTGCAGTGGTTTGGTTGTTATTGTTCACATTGTTGAGATCACTGTCTATATAGTTTTCCTAGTTCATGGAATCCTAGAATCATAGACTTGTTATTGGAAGGAATCTTATAGGCCATTGAGTCCAACTCTCTCATTTTTAGATTGTGTTCAGTTGAATTTGCATCCTTTCATATGTCAACTTATGCTCTTTATTTCTTGCATTTCTTGTTATGGCATAACGATTTTCCATTACTTTCATGTACTCACTACAACTTCGCAAGCCATCGCCCAGTGGGTGGGCATTTACTTTGTTCTTAATTGGGGTTTTAACTTGATTCAGAGGGTTCTCCAGAGTGGTGTCTCTGCAAATCATGTCACCTCAATAAGGCCTTGATTTCAAATGAAAGGGTCACACCAAACACTTTGCAGGTCCTTGCCAGCTTTAAAATCCCATCTATAGTTATCAATTCTCATAGCCAGAGCTAGGACTTTCTACCTCAAGGCACTTCGATGTCCAGCTGCAGCAAATGCAGAGCCCTTCCCCCCACTCCATCACCATGTCTACGTTCTAATTTCTTGTTTCATGAGGATTTCCAAGACTAATTGACTGAAACATGTGAGAGATTACTGGGAGGAATGGCCCAGAAGAAGCTAAGTGACTCCATGCTAAGCTGCTGAAATGTCTAAAAATGTACAGCTGCCCCGGCTCACAATGCTTACAAGGATTCTGGCAGGACCTTTGTCAGGGTAACTGCTGCTGCAGCCCCACCGAATATTTGGTTAGGAGTCATGGTCTTTTTCTGATATGAACTCTCGAAGGCAAAGTGACAGATGCTGATGGGGAATATAATACACAAGACATCACTCTGCCGTCATAAATAACAGTGAATTGTTGCAAATCTTGCTGAGTTGTAAATCTTTGATTCCCAGAGGTATTTGGTTCTTGGTATCTGTGGCATAAGTCAAAGGCAGCGGTGGTATGTGTGTGTGTGTGTGTGTGTGTGTGTGTGTGTGTGTGTGTGTGTGTGTGTGTATAGAAGCAGCACATTTGGCAGATTGAGCAAATGGACCATGCTTTCTAAACAGCTAGGGGAGAGTTTGGTTGATCTAGGTGGGTGGGTGATCTCTTTTTGAGGGAAAGAGACAGAGAGAGAGAGATGCAGACAGAGAGATAGAAAGGGAGACAGACAGAGACAGGGAAACACAGAAAGACACACAGAGACAGAGACAATGAGATAGAGACTGAGAAATGGAGAGAGAGGCAGAGACAGAGAGAAACAGAGACAATGAGAGTCACAGAAAGAATGAGACAGAAAGACACAGACACATAGAGACAGAAACAAACAGAAACATGCAGAGAGACAGAGACAGAGAGGGAAACAGAGAGACAGAGTCATTGAAAGACAGAGAAACAGAGACAAGAGATACACACACACACACACACACACACAGAGCCTGAGAAATAGAGAGACAGAGAATGAGAGAGACAGAGATAGGCAACTTAAAAAATATTGATAGTGGAAACTAATACCACCCACACAGTACAGAGAAAATAAACACTGGCCAAGAGAAACATTGTGTTTAAATACTGGGATTCTATGTTTATATTTCTATCTAGCCCTAAAGCAGATCTTGCTAATGGAAAGTTTGTTAATTATAGTAATGATGATGCCACCACCAGCGATGCTGATGGTGGTGGCGGTGATATGATAACTAGCATCTATATAGTGCTTTAAGGTTTTGTAAAGTGCTTGTATCATTTGATTCTCATGTCAACCCTGTGAAGTAGGTGCTATTATTATCCCAATTTTACAAATGAGAAAACTGTCAGAAAGAAGTTAAATGACTTAACCAGGGTCACACAGGTACTAAGTTTCTGAGGCTAAATTTTCAGGGTGGGGAGGGAGGGGAAGAGAGAGAGAGGGGGGGGGAGAGAGATTGATTATCTTTAAGAAATTCAATAGAACCCCATCTTTCTGGAATGTGTTAATGCAGACTCCCTAGATCATGGCAGGGGATGGGGAGAGGACTGAGATGACCTGTTATCATTACAAGCTTGTTGACATATTTGTGCTCAGGGATACTTCTTCAACAATTCAACAAGCATTAAGTAAACACCTAAAATATGTTTGACACTATGCTAGGTTCAAGAGGGGAGGAAAGCAACAGCAAAAACAATCAGTCCTCTATCTTCAAGAAGCTTACATTCTCTTGGGAGATAAAACACATAAAAATATAGGTAAATAGGAGATGATTTGAGGAAGAGGAGAACACTAATTATTGATGGAAACCAAAATGTCTTCTCTAGGAGGTATAAGTGAAAAAGGAAGCAATGATGATTCACTGGTTATTAGCATTTTAGATACATGTTACCAGGGTCTGTTTTTCCAATTGGTACCTAGAAGCCCTGAAATAATTTCTATGAAAAAATGCATAAAACAATGTTGGAATCAAGTGAATAGGAAACATAGAGCATATGTTAGAAGCTAGATGGTGCCATGGGGCTCAGGACCTGGAGTCAGGAAAATCTGAATTCAGTTCCCACCTGAGACATTCAATAGCTGTGTCACTTAACCTTTGCTGCCTCAGTTTTTTTGTTTTGTTTTGTTTTGTTTTTTTTCTGGGCAATGAGGGTTAAGTGACTTGCCCAGGGTCACACAGCTAGTAAGTGTCAAGTATCTGAGGCTGGATTTGAACTCAGGTCCTCCTGAATCCAGGGCCAGTGCTTTATCCACTGTGCCACCTAGCTGCCCCCGCCTCAGTTTTCTTATCTGTAAAATGGGGATGATGATAATAATGTCAAATGACTTTTCAGGATTGTTGTGATATATAAATGCTAGCTATTATTATTATTATTAATATTAGGGACTATAAGAATAAAGTCAGGAAATGTCTTGTTAATGCTATCAAGTTGTATATGGGTGATCATGAATTATTAAAGAGGAAAATAAATGGACAAATGAGAAATTTATATTATTGCATGTAATTTACTAGATCACCACCAGTCATAAGTAATTAGTAATTAGTCATGGCCTCCTTTAATTTCCTTTGAGTGCCACCTCAGGCCTATTGGAAATGAGCCCAATAATTAGGTTAGGTAAGTTTTTGTGATGAAACTGTGAATGATTGAAAAATATTAGGACCCAAATGTTCCATTATAGTGATGCTTTTGTGCTGATGTCTCTGAAGGCAAGCACTTATATAATGTTTTTATCAGAGCAAGTCAAAGCATTCGGGAAACATGAAATCATTAATCCTTACAATTCTCTTTTGAAATGTCCAAATGGTAGTAATCTGTTTCATTGTAGAGCTAGTAAAACTGAAGCACAGAATCCTTAACTGATTTTTCCTGGATGAGCCCAAAGGTCAGTCAGTACCAGGTCTATAACTAGATCTAAATTCCTAGATACCTGTATCTTTGCAGCATCTAGACAAAGAGGTTTTCTTTTCTTTTTTTAATGACTGAGACAATTTATTAATCAGTCTGGTGTGGTTTGTCCTAATGCTTCTTGTTGGCAGCTATCACCTGTCTGGCAATTCTGTCCTCCAGGCATATCTGTCCTTTTCTCCTGCCTTTTCATCTTGGTCCTTCTCCACTATTTTGAGCCCCTCCAGGGCTTGCAGACATTTTTAGTGTTTCAGCTGAAGTGATTACCACAGAGGTTGTGGAGATGGTCCCTCTTCTGGACTCATTATCACTTTAGCTGAGACCCTGAGAATAGATCCTGAAGGTGATGGTTGAATAACCAGAAGATATTGGGGGTATGAAGATGGTAGTCAACATGGAGATAAAATGAATTCTTCAAACTATTCCCAAAGGGCTATAAAACTGTGCATACCTTTATTTGACCCAGCAATACCACTACTAGTTCTGTTTCCCAAAGAGATAAAAGAAAAAAGGGTAAGAACCTATTTGAACAAAAATATTTCTAGGATCCCTTTTTGTGGTGGCAAAGAATTGGAGGGGATGACCATCAGTTGGGGAATGACTGAACAAGTTATGGTATGTGATTGTGATGGAATACTATTGTTCTATAAGAAATGATGAGCAGAATGATTTCAGAAAAACCTGGGAAGACTTACACTGATGCAAAGTGAAGTGAGAAGAACCAGGAGAACATTGTACACAGTAACAACAGTAGTATATGACAATCATCTATAAATGACTTCCTTCTCAGCAATATAATCATCCAAGACAATTCCAAAGGACTTATGAAAAATGCCATCTACCTCCAAAGAAAGAACTGATGGAATCTGAATGCAGATTGAAGCATATTATTTTTCATTTTATTATTCTTTGTGTTTTTTTTAGTTTGTGTTTTCTTTCACATGACTAATATGGTAATATGTTTTGCAAGACTGCACATGTATAACCTATATAAATTGCTTACTTTCTCAGGGAGGTGGGGAATGAAGGAGAGAATTTGAAACTCAAAATGTTTAAAAAAACAAATGTTAAAATAGTTTTTATAGGTAATTGGGAAAATAATAAAACATAATTTTAAAAAAGAAAATGAACTCCCCAGGGAGGAAGGGCACCCCCCTTCATTCCAGTGCACTGAGACAAATTCTTATTCACCCCATGATAGTTACTATAGCTATTTCCCAATCAGCCCTGCCCTCAAATTGAATTCTTCCTTTTAACACCACCACCACCACCACCACCACCACCACCACCACCAACAACAACAACAACACTGTTCGGCAAAACTAACCAAAGAAATGACCACATAAATAAAATTCTGCTCTTTTTTGTTCAGGGGAATACTGGTGAATGTTTAACAACTATGTATGTGGGGGGCATGGAATGAATGCATGACACACTTCTAAGTTTAATCTGCATGATCAAAACAATAAATCAAGTTCTAATTTGGAACACATGCCAATTTCTCAAGGTGTAAATGCTCACACTGAAAATTTAATAATTGACTTTCAAATCCCTATGAAACTGGCTCCAACATGCCCCTATAAGTGTTTCATTTAATTAGGAATTTAATAACAAAATTATTTTTGTTACAATAAAGCTAAGTGACTTGTTGGCTTTTTTAGCGTTGTCTTGGTTATATTTATAACCAAATGCCTGAGGAAATATTTAGTTGTATCTAGGATTTTAGAGTTCACTATTCTGAGATGCATGTGCTAAGGTATAGCACAATCTGTTCAATCATACACTAAGTAGAAAAAAATAGTGTAAAGTTGAGGAAGAAAGGAAGGCTTTTTATACTGTAAACTTTAGTAACTTTGTGAATTGAATCACATTTATTGTTTCTTAGTTGAAACCACTGGCATTCTTTAAAGTGTCATTTTCCGAAGATTTAACTGAAATGATATTGGGGCCATGTAAAGATTGGTGGGTAACTAGGTAGCATAGTGGTTAGAGTGCCAGACCAAAAGTCAGGAAGATTCATCTTCCTGAGCACAAATCTGGGCCTCAGACATGAAGTGACCCTGGGTAAGTCACTTCACTCTATTTACCCAAGTTATTCATCTGTAAAATGGTCTGGAAAAGGACATGACAAACCAGTTTAGTGTCTTTGCCAAGAAAACCCCAAATGGGGTCACAAATGTGAAATTGGAAAACAACTGAACAGCAACAACAAACAGACTGAGAGGTATGGACATTCAGGGTCACACATAGGCTTTCTGAATTTAGCCATTTAACTTTTTCTGAGAAAGATTTCTCTTCCCTTCTTTATACAACAAGAAATTAGTCTTTTTATAAAAGAAGAAGAAGGAAAGTGGTCCGGTAATAGAGTAGACCTGGAATGCTTGTATCAGAACCTGAAGGGTCTGGTTCATTTTGAGGAATTTCTTACTGCTGCCCTGGAGCCCACCTCCAGAAAACCTGGGGAAATGAGTACTCAATAGCACCTTGTGTGCTGACAACAACTCCTCATGCAAGCATGTAGTTCACAAAATTTTTAAAAAGCAAAACTGTTGGGGCAGCTAGGTGGCTCAGTAGATAAAGTACCAGCTCTGGATTCAGGAGGACCTGAGTTCAAATTTGACCTCAGACACTTGACACTTAACCCTTGTTGCCCTGAAAAAAGAAAGAAGAAGAAGCAAAACTGTTTAAAGGCCAAATAAATGGTAGACAAATCCTTTCTGATTACCAGACACCTGGATCACAGGAGCATAACATCATGGACCTAGATCTGGAAAGAACCTCAGAGGCCATCTAGGTCACCTCTCACTCCATTTTACAGGTGGAGAAACTGAGGCACCAAGAATTTACGGTATCTAAGGTCACACAGCTAGTAAGCATCAGAAGTGGGGTTTGAATCCATGTCCTCTAATTCCAGAGTCAACTTTCTTTCCATTAAGGCAACTGGGTGGGGGTTATGTACATCACCCTAGGATGTTGCTGGCCACAACTATGGTGAAGGGAGTAGGAGGTGCATCACCCAGCCCACCCCCCAAACCTGGTTCTCCAGTATTCAGTTTATGAATTTCTTCAGGGCATATCAATATTGCAAGTACTGACTCCAGATATTAAAAAGTGAAGGGTACTTTAGAGACAATCTAGTTCAATCTCCTCTTTTTTGCAGATGAGGAAAATCAGGCCCAGTGATATTATGACTGGCTCAAGGTTACACAGACTACCTAATCACCAATCCAGTACTCCCTCTAACACATCTTGCTTGATGTGTGTTTCCATTCCCCCAACTGGGAGGGAAATAGGTATCTAAAAATGAACTAAATATTTGTCCCTTAATGACTCAAATTTTCATTGTTTTTACTTAAAACTTATAATATACTTTGTAATGTTTTCTTTAGTCAACCCATTAATGAAAAAGTGCTTATTAAGCACCTTTTATGCATCAGGAAGGGTAGGTAGGTGACTCAGAGGCAAGAATGCTAGGCCTGGAGTCAGGAAGATCAGTTCAGATCTGGCTTCAGACACTTACTGTGTGACTCTGGACAAGTCACTTAATCTCTGTTTGTCTTAATCCATTGGAGAAGGAAATGGAAAACCTCTTTGGTATCTTTGCCAAGAAAACCCCATGGACACCACTGGTATACTGTAGTCCATGGGGTCATGAAGAGTCAGACATCACTGAACAACAACAACAACAACAACATTATGCATCAGGCAGTTGTGTGAGGCATTAGGAATACAACTACAAAGAACAAAGCAATCCCTACTTGCAAGTAGCTTATATTCTAATGGGATAGACAACAACCATATACATTAAGTACATGTCTATCAGTCTGTCTATTGATCTGTCTATCTCTTCATCCATCCATCCATCCATCCATCCATCCATCCATCCATCCATCCATCCATCCATCCATCCATCCATCCGTCCGTCCGTCCGTCCGTCCGTCCGTCCGTCCGTCCGTCCGTCCGTCCGTCCGTCCGTCCGTCCATCCATCTATCATACAAATATATATGCCAGGTAGTTTGGGAGGGAGGCCACTAGCAATTGAGGGTCTGAGGAAACACTTCATGAGGCTGGGTTAAGGAGGGGGTGCATTCCAGGCCTGGGGGGACAGTCAGTGTAAGGGCACAGAAATGGGAAGACTTCTGATTTATTTTATAGTGTCTCTGTGAAAACAGTCTGAGGTACAGGTATAATCCTCTCAGTTTTGTTGTCATTCAGTTGTTTTTCAGTTGTGTTGGACTCTTTGTGACCCCATTTGGAGTTTTCTTGTCAAAAACACTAGAGTGTTTTGCCATTTCCTTCTCCAGCTCACTTTACAGATGAAGAAACAGAGGCAAATAGGGTTAAGTGACTTGCCCAGGGTCACATAGCTAATAAGCATTTGAAGCTGGATTTGAACCCCAAACCTTCCTGACTTTGGATCCAGCACTCTATCTACTTCTTCATCCAGCTAGCTGCCCCATGCAATCCTCTCAACAGAAGTTCTGAAATTGGCTCAGTGTTTTTTTTTTTTTACATATAAGGTATTTTATTTTTTCCGTTACATGTAAAGATAGTTCTCAACTTTTGTTTATACAAGCTTTACAATTTCAGATTTTACTCCCTCCCTCCCCTCCCTCCCCCCTCCCCTAGACAGCAGATAATCTGATATAGGTTATATCTATATATCTATATACATATATATAGGTATATATTTATACACACATATATATATACACATAATAATATCATTCCTATTTCTGCATTAGTCCTGTTATAAGAGAAAAAATCAGAGCAATGATGAAAAACCTCAAAATAGAAAAAAAAACCAACAGCACCAAAAACAAAAGAAATAGTATGGTTCATTCAGCATCTATACTCCACAGTTCTTTTTTTTTTTCTTGGATTTGGAGATCCTCTTCCATCATGAGTTCCCTGGAACTCTTCTGTACCATTGCATTGGTGAGAAGAATATAGTCCATCACAGTAGATCAACACTCAATGTTGATGATACTGTGTACAGTGTTCTTCTGGTTCTGCTCATCTCACTCATCATCAGCTCACGCAAGACCCTCCAGGTTTCTCTGAACTCTTGACTCAGTGTTAACCCCAAATAAAGCAGGGATTAACAATTATTTTTTTTTTCAGAGGGCCAGCCTCCTATATGGTGCAAGCTGGGCAGACTAGCCTTCTGCCTCTCAGTGCAGGACCTTCTCCTCCTGGTCTAACCCCATTTTCTGCCTCAGCATAGACTTCATAGTTTGAGGGTGGTGTTGGGGCAAAAGGCCATTGGACTCTATGGCTTGTCTGACCAGTGGCTGCTGATTTCTGCTTTAAAGCACAACATGTCAAGTCATGAGCTATGATACAGGACTATTTTCTTATCTTTGCCAGATTTCTGTTTTGCAGTTATAAAAATATGCTTGCCACACCCATGATGCTCTTGGGATCATTGTTCAGCATGACTGGACAGTGTTACCACATGTCACTGATTGCTTCTGATATGCAGCAGCAAAAATCCAGTCCAGAATTCCTGGTTGTAGAGTAGTTTTTCTTCCAGGGACAGTTTAAATATGGACTAGAAGCCTTTGGCTACAAGTGATGGTCCTATATTAGAAATCTAGTCATTGGGGAGGGAGAGGGAAGGGAGTGAAAAATAGGAGTGTCTAGGGGCATGATGGCGGCTGCCAAATCTCATGGCTTCCAACTTCCACATCTCTCTTATACAGCTTCTTCTCTTTACTCACAGTCACCACCCTGGTTCAGGGCCTTCCCTGGAGTACTTCATTGCCTTCTAACTGGTCTCTCTGCCTTGAGTCTCTACATACCTCAGTATATCCTCCATATAACCACTAGAGTGATTTTCCTAAAGTGCAGGTCTGACCATGACACTCCGCACTACTCAATAAACTTCAATGGCCCTCTGTTACCTCTGAAGCAAACATAAACTCCTTGTTGGACATTTAAAGCTCTTTACAATCTGACCCTATAACTGAATGAAAAGACATTTAACTACTTAATATATGCCAGGCACTCTGCTAAACCTGGGGATGTAAAATGTAACAGAGAAACAAACTCTCTCAAAGAGCTTACATCCTAAGAAGGGGAGACAACACATAGTGGGGAATGGTGACCAGGGCAGGGTGATTGATCTGGGAAGTCACAGGGGTAGTTAATGAAGTTATAGGGCAAGTGGTTGACATGCCTTTTCCTAAGGCAATGATAGTATGGATTTGATTTCTATACCCAGGGCAAAAGGTGGAAAGAGGGTTGAGGGGTATGGCACATGAAGGGGTATATAGCAGGAAGATGGCCAGGGTAAAACATGGTCAGGAGGCTGGGGCCAGCTAAATATAGTGGGCTATGCCAGTTCCTTCCTTCCTTGGGGGTCAAGTGACTTGCCCGGGGACACACAGCTATTAAGTGTCTGAGGCCAGATTTGAACTCAGGTCCTCCTTACTCCAGGGCTGCTGCTCTATCCACTGGATCACCTAGCTGTCCCACGAAACTGACCTTTCAAGCCTTATTACACATCATACCCCTTTACCCATTTTGTTCTTCACTCATGACACTACTTCCTATCTCTATACCTTTGCATTGGCTGTCCCCCATGATTGTATGTTTCCTTACTTTTGATTTTTTGAATCCCTGGTTTTCTCTAAGACTTAGCTCAACTCTTATAGTCTAGATCAGGCTTTTTCTCACTTGCTAATGTCTTTCCTTCATCTGATTCTTTGTCTAAGTTTTGTATATATCTATGTATGTGCGTGTTGTTTTTCCCCATTATAGAAAATAAGCTCTTTGAAGGCATCATATCTATGCCACTCACAATGTGTGTTTGTTCCATTTTCATCTTTGTGTCTTTAGGACCTAGCATAGTGCCTGGACCTTGAGGTGCTTAGTTAATGATTTTTAGTTCATGTAATTACATGCTCAAATGAGGGCCAAAACGATGGCTGTATCCCTGGATCATAGATATTTGGGGGGTATATAGATATAATTCTAGCTCAATATCCCTCTGAGACAAGAGAAAATAGTGTCTAGAATCTGGGATTTGCTACCTCCTCCCCACCCCACAACTTCCTTGGCTCTCTTCCTCTTCAAAGAGACAGGCAGGCAAGAGTAAATCTATCTATGACCCTAGTGATGTGTACATGTACATTTAGATAATTCATATGGATACAACTTACCATAAGGTACTATACCATACAACAGAATTTATATTATGTTTTTAGAATTGGAAAGTAGGGAGGGAGTGAGAAAAAGAAGATACCTCCTAGAGGGAGCTGATTTAAGTGAAGCATGGATTGGGCTGGTTAGATATAGTGGGCCATGTGAAGGATTTAACATCCAGGATAGCATGGGCCCCAGCATTGGAGTTCCAGAGCTGAATGGGTTAAGTTTATGGTCCAGAGGGTGAAGATGGCCAAGGTCTGAAATCACAGGATCTGGTTGGAAGGACCTCAGAGGCCATCTATTCTAACCACTTCATTAACATTTTCATTAAAGTCTTTTGTTTTAAAATTGCCTTCACTTTCTAATATATTTCTCTTCCTTTCCTACCCAGTGATCCATCCCTTATAACTAACCCCCCCCCCCGTCCTACTCCCCCCCTGCCCCCGCCCAAGTAGCTCAGTAAAGCCAAACAATTCATTTGCCGGATTTGACAATATAGGCAATATTGCACACCCATAGTCTGTTCCCTCTGTAGGGAGATGCATTTTGTAAGTTCTTCTTCAGAGGTAGGCTTGATATAATTATACAGTATTTGGGATTTATTTTTCCTTTTCATCTGCATTGTTGTACATGAGCATTGTTTTGCTGGTCCTGTTAACTTCACTCTTCATCTGTTCATACAGATCTTCCCAAGATTCTGTGAATTCTCCATACCCATTTCTCTATATCCATTCTATGAATTCTCCATATTCATTGCTTCTTATGGTAGATAATATTCCATTACATACATGTACTGCAATTTGTGTAGCCATTCACCAGTTGATGGAGATCTACCTTTTCCCTCCTAGTTCTTTACTTCTACAAAAAGTATTACCATGAATATTTTGTTACATATGACACCTTTCTTTCTATCTTTGACATCATTGGAGAAAGTATGATAAATACCCAGCAACAACATCTCAGAGGCAAAGAATATGGACACTTTAATCACTTTCTTGGCTTTCCAGAATGGATGGACCAATTCATAGCTCCACCAATGGTGTATTAGGGTGCCTCTCTGTAGCTAACACTTTAGTTAGTCCAACATTGACTATTCCCAATTGTTGTCAATTTTCTCAGCAAGAAATGAAATGTCAATCATTTGGATTGTATTTCTCTTACTATTTGTTATTTAGAATACTCTTGCATTTACTAAACCTCTCATTTTACAAATGAACAAAAGAGGCCTTAGGGAGCTTAAATATCTTGTCCAAGTTTAACTGATAGCAAGCATCAAAGGTGGGATTTGTCCCCATGTCCTCTCATTCCAGAGCTCGTGCTCTTTCCCTTGGCTCTTTAGATTCCTGACTCATTCTCAATAAGCCCATACCCCAACAATCCTATGCCCAAAGATTTCTGGTTACTACTGAATATAAATCTTCATGGTTTAATTACCTTCAGACTCATTTAAGTTTGGTTGATTTTTCTTTGGTTGGTTTAGATTGGTCGACTAATCATTGGCCAGAATGGCATCTTGTCCACGCCTGCAGTTTCATGTATTATCAGAAAGATCAAAGCAGCTGGTGGAATTATCCTTACTGCCAGTCATTGTCCTGGAGGACCAGGGGGAGAGTTTGGAGTCAAGTTCAATGTTTCTAATGGAGGTGAGTAGACTTAAAATAAATGGAACACATTTTTATATATGAAATACTGTGAAATGGGTTGACATGTAAGGCCCACTTGCCTCTTTCCTCCTTAATAGTTGGTCAGCAAACATTTAACTACCTGCAATATGCTAGGCATAATGTTAATTGATAAGGATATAGATAGAGCTAACACATGGTCCCTGTCCTTAAGAAGCTCACATTTTTTTTGTTTTTTTTTTTGGTGAGGCAATTGGGGTTAAGTGACTTGCCCAGGGTCACACAGCTAGTAAGTGTTAAGTGTCTGAGGCTGGATTTGAACTCAGGTACTCCTGACTCCAGGGCCGGTGCTCTATCCACTGTGCCACCTAGCTGCCCCTTAGAAGCTCACATTTTAATGAGGAAGATTCTTAATAGAATTATAGGTTCACATAGTTTTAGAGCTGGAAGTGATTTTGGAGATTCCCTAGTATAGGAGTCCTTAGCCTATGGACTCTTTGGAATAATGTTTTTAAATGTATAAAATAAAATATGCAGGATTGCAAAAGGTAACTAATTATATTGAAATACAATTATCAAAACATTTTTAAAGAATCCATGGACCCTAGGTTGATAACTTGATCTAGTTCAAACCCTTCATTTTACAAATAAGGAAACCAGAAACTGAAGAGAGTCAATGACTTGTCCAGGATCATTTCTCCCTCCCTCTTTCTCTTTGATGATTTTGTGTAAGCATTTGTTAAGCATCTACTATGTGCCAAGCATTTTTACAAATGCTATTTCATTTGATAGCCATTTGTGAAGTAGGTGCTATTATTATTACCACCATTTTATAGTTGAAGAAACTGAGGCAGACAGAGGTTAGGTGACTTGTCTAGGGTCACACAGCTAGTAAATGTCCGAGGCAGGATTTGAAGTCAGGTTTTACTGACTTCAGGCTCAAACCCACTGTGTCTCCTAACTACCTCTAATATAGGGTTCACATAGGAGAATAATATGGAATATGGTCTGTAAGTGCCAGAGTAGGGATTTTAGTTTCTACTTGATGGACAATGGGGAGCCATTGGTGCATTTTCTTAATAGGGAAGTGATATGATTCAAATTTTACTTTAGAAAATTTAACTTGGAAGCTAAATGTAGGATGGATTGGAGAAGGGGAAAGACAAAGACATGGGAAGAACTTACCAAAATTATTGCAGAATTGTCAGGACCTAGACTAGGGTGATGATAAAGGCAGTGAAAAAGAATGGACATATGTGAGATACTGCAAAAAAGAATAGATAGGATGTCATGAACATACTTAGAAGTTGGGGGAGGGATCAACGATGGCATGGAGATTTTGGGCCTAGATGACTAGGAGGATGCAAGAAATAAGGGCCACAGGAGAAGCCTTTAGGAAAAGGAAGATGATGAAGTGTTGGAAAGGTCGAATTTGAGGAACATATGGGTGATCCAGGTTGCTGGTTGTCCTTCATTCTCAAAGAGGACCATGACATCAGGAGGTGATGTCATGACTTGCACTGAATTGGATTTAAGTGAGGGAGGGCTGTGCAAGTCACTAAGCTCACTCTCTATTCCAGAGCCTTATGATTCCTGGGGTAAGATATATCTATCTCTATCTCTGTCTGTCTGTCTGTCTGTCTCTCTCTCTCGATATATCAGGATGCCTGGAGATGGCCGTGCATATGTAAGGCAATTGGGATTAAGTGACTGGCCCAGGGTCACATAGTCTGAGGTGAGATTTGAACTCAGATCCTCCCAACTTCAGGACCAGTGCTCTATCCACTCTACCACATAGCTGCCCTGGGACATGTAGGTAGAGTTCTTCAAAAAGCCCCTGGAAGTGCTGAACTTGGAGCATTTCAGTGAGATTCAGTGTGGAGGTAGAGATTCGGGATTCATCCATATAAAGATGATAGCTGAAGACAAAGGAAGGAATGAAGTCACCCTCGGAGAGAGACTATGGAGAGGAAGAACACTTAAGCCAAGAAACAGAACCTGGGAAAAGCCAACTATTAGGGGACAAGAGGAATCATTTGAGACAGAGGAGTAGCCACAATGGTAGGAGAATTAGGATGATGCAGTACCAGAAAAACCCAAAGATGAGTAAGTCTCAAGGAGGATTTGGAGGATGGTGACAGTGTCAAATACATATGAAAAATGAGTGAGGAGAAAGACTGAGATTTCTAATTGAGGATAAGTTGAAAGTAGTTTCAATCAAGAAGTAGGGACAGAAGCCAGATTACAAGAAATTCAGGATTGAATGGGTGGTAAGGCAGTGGAGACAATAAGGATGGATCACTCTTTCTAGATTGACAATAAAAGGAAAGCAAGATTGAATAACAGTTTGAAGAGGCAGCAGGGTTGGGGGAAAGTATCCCCCCTCAGTAAGAATGGGGGAGACCTGAGTATGTCTGTTAGTAAGTAGAAAGTAAGGGACCAGTAAAGGAGTGCTTAAAGCAAAAGCTTAGTTTTAAAAAAAAAATTAATGTCATGGACCCCATTGGCAGTTAGGAGAACCCTTGTCAGAATAATGTTTTTTTAAAAAACTACTATTATTTTTTGTTTTATTATAACAATTTGTCTTTTTATTTAGCACTTCAATTATGCCTTGACAGCAAATTTCCAAAGAGGGTACAGGCATTCTTTCCTCTGCTATTTTTTGGTCTTCAGGCTTTCCTCATGCTTATTAAGCCTGTGGTGCATGGCACAGGTCTTCTTGGGCTGAAGGTCCAGGGGCTTGTATTTCTTGCCTTTATAGAATTTCCTGAGGTTCTCTTTCTGTATCTGGTTGATAACAGTCAGGACTCAGGCAATAGATTTTCAGACAACTCGGACCTTAGATAGCTAGGATGCCACTCCTCCAGTGACCTTAGCCCCTGTCAACTGGGTAAGTTCCACCTTTAAATCATCTAATTGTTTAAGTAGCTCCTCCTTCTTCTTCCCTCAAAGATCCCTGACCTTGATTTTTGCCATGATTGAAGATGCAGACTGCTGCTAGATCTAAGGAGAAAGAGGAAAGGGGAGGGGCCACGCCTGGGCCAGAATAATGTTTTAAAATGCATATACATACATACATACATACATACATATATACATACATACATAATACACACACATATGCATAAATATGCATGTAGGTATATATGTGTGTGTATATATATATATATATATATACACATATATGATTGTGAAGAAAAATTTAAGCAATATTTTAAAAAACCAACTTCATGGGCCTCAGGTTAAGAGCCCTTGGGTTAAAGATTTAAGAAAGAGCATAATTGATGGAGCAAGACCCCAGAGGAGTGGGATGGGGTCAAAGCACCGGTGAAGGGTGTTAATCTTGGACAGGAGAAGAGAGAGGTTGGATGAAGATGTAGAGAAATTTTGAGGTGGATAGGAGAGAAGTTGTAGGAGTTCTTCAAATGGCTTTAATCTCAGTAAATTAAGAAGCAAGGTTAGCTGCTGAGAGTGAGCCCTGCTTACTATGACAGTATGCCAGGCCTGAAGTCAGGAAGATTCATCTTTGTGAGTTCAAATCTGTCCTCAGACACTTACTAGCTGTGTCACCTCGGGCAAGTCATTTAACCCTGTTTACCTTGGTTCCTTATCTATAAAATGAGCTGGAGGAGGAAATGTCAAACCACTCTAGTATCTTTCCCAAGAAAACCCCAAATGGGGTCATGAAGAGTCGGACATAACTGAAATGACTCAACAACAAATGCTACCTACTTGGGGATGATGCTTTTTAAGAAATCTTTGAATCTTGAGGGCCTGGCATAATACTTTTCACATAGTAGGTGCTTAATGTTTGAATGAATGAACTGGGAGCACTGAGCTTTCAGGTGGGTTAAATAGTATGAATTTGCAGTATAGCCAACCAGAAGGCTTTTATGACTATCTTTAGGAAAGCTTGACAGTTTGGAGGTGGGAAGACTGAAAGCAGGTGATGAGGGTAGCAGAAGGTGAAGGTTAGTGACTGTTAACTAGAATATTCCTCAACTACCATTCTCACCAAATGCCTCATTGTAGTGTGAAAGGAAATAACCTTAAATAATTAAAGATTTTGCCAAAAGAATACCAGGACTGGCAGGTTCTACCAAGCTGGAAAGACTTTGAATAAAGGCCGGGGCAGGGGTGGGGGGGGGTGGACAAAATGTTGCTTGTGAACTAGACTAGAGAAATTCAAAGCAGCCCATTGCCTAGTTGATTACAGGCTTATGACATTTTTCAACCCTAGAATCTCACAAGTTATGAAGGGGTTGTTATCTGGGTCAGTGGAAGTAGCACCCAAACTGATAAGTCCATTATGTCAGAAGGCTCTCCACAGAACAATAAAAGACTCATAGAATGTGAGGCCTGGAGCCTGACAAGGCTGTCTAGTCCATAAACATTACTTATAACATCGTGCAAATATGTACAGCTTGCACTGTTCTGCTAATCCTACTCTGGGCATGAGAAATCAGTCGTGACTTTGGCATCAATATTCAGCCAGAAATATTTTTTAAAAACATGGATCATCCCAAAGAACACAGTATATTGGGTAGGGGCCAGGGAGAGATTAATACATTCTCTTATCCAGCAACCACAAAAACAAACACATAAACAAAGAAACCCCAACACACTTTTCCAATTTTACAAAAGAAAAAAAAAGGAATAGAATGAAGGAAAGGGACTGGGAATTGTTCTCTGGTTTCCTCAGTCTTCCTGTGCTGGTAACCAGCTCAGATGGTATCGTGGTCAGCAAACCAGCAGCATCTTGCTACAGAATAAGGAGTACTTGACTTGCATTCACAGGTTTTGAGTTTAAATGTAGACTCTTCCATCTACTACCTAGGTCACTTTGGTCTTAGCCTTTCTCTGGGACTCGGTTTCCTTTCTTGTAAAATGAGATCTTGATCTTGTAAGATTCTTCACCTAATGTATTGGAATGGGCTACTTTGGTTTAGCAAGTTTTAAGTGCTCAGTGTTGTGTGAGGTGCTGCCTGAGGATTTTTAAAAATATAAAATATGGTCTTCTGCATTGTGTTTTCTTGAGGATATAAGGGTAAATAAGTCGTTATAGACTTGATGTCCCGTCAATAAAAATAAGTATGTTTTAAAATAACAATAGACATTTATATAGGACTTTAAAGTTTGAAAACATTTTCCATATGTAATTATATTGGAGCCTCATAACAACTTTTGAAAGGTATATATTACAGGCATTCTTATACATTATATGTAATGTATATATATATAATATACATTATATTTTTCTTTACAGATGAGCAGATTAAGGCTGAGAGAGGTTAAAGGACTTGCCTATGATCAGGAAGTCAATAAGCATCAGAGATAGGTTTAACCTATCTGTAACCCATTTATGCTTGACTCCAGGGTTGTTTGGGATATTCAGGGGGGATGCACCTCTGGTATGAGGGCTTCCTAAGCCCTTTTTAGGACTGCCCACCTGCCATCCAACTGTCACCTGTGGCTCCAAGAAGCTGTATCATGCTGAGCAGCCACACTCTGGTAAAACCATCTTGGCAGATGGATTAAATCCAGGTTGAGGGTAACCAACAGGCTTCAGACCTGTTGGGGAATTAGGGGGATGTCCTCCCCAAGCATATGAAGACTTTCCCCTGTGGGTTGCATGGCTGAGTTTGTTCATGGGGCATTCAGAGCTTGGTCAGACATCAAAGAATCTGCAGTCATTCACTGCATCTCAGGCCATTTGCCAGTCATCCTGACTTTTGTCTTGTCACAGGATTTCTATGACTTTGGAAGAGAGGGTAATGCTGATGACTTTGTACAACTGTACCTCACTTAAATCCAATTCGTGAGCAAGTCAAGATATCATGTTCGATGTCACAACAACCTGACTCCAAGTGCAGAGCAGATCAGTAGAAAATGTTCATGTTCTTTTTGAGGGAACATATCAAACATTTGTAGTTATATCCTACCTCAGAGATAAATCTGGGATTGACTGAAGTGTAAGGTTAATTAAATAACTCAGCTAAACTCACACAGAGCTAGACTGTGAAACTCCATATAATCCTTTTCAAGGATACTTGAAAAATTAGTTTTATTCTTATATTCTTCAATGTGATGATCTTCATACCCTGTTTCCATTTAGCCCAGGGATAGATTATATAACCAGGTCTTTTTGATAGGTGTAAAACTATTTTCCATAGATATGGATATATTAAAAAACACAAATTTCCTAAACATGTGGGCTATTGATCTGAAATACCATATTCAAGAGTAGGTCATTCTTGCTAAAGTGGATTTGGACATTAGAAAAACAGGCTATTTGAGTAATTTTCTGTTGAGTATGAAGGACAAGTGTATCATTTTCATTTCTGATTGGATGAGGAACTAGTGTTTCTGAAATTGAACTCTGTGTGTGTGTGTGTGTGTGTGTGTGTGTGTGTGTGTGCATGTTCTTTTAAATTTTAGGTCCTGCACCAGATGTAGTTTCTGATAAGATCTACCAGATCAGCAGAACAATTGAGGAGTATGCCATCTGTCCAGATCTCCGAATTGACTTATCTCGACTAGGAAGACAAGAATTTGATCTGGAGAACAAATTCAAACCCTTCAGAGGTAACAGAATAACATGCAATTCAAATGATATGGCATAGTAATCCATAGATCATGGGAATTGGGATTGCCTTGGAATTATTACTATGTGGGAAATATAGGGCAGTTAGGTGGCACAGTGGATAGACCACTGGCCCTGAAGTTGGGAGGACCTGAGTTCAAATCTCACCTCAGACACTAGCTGTGTGACTCTGGGAAAGTCACTTAACACCAATTGCCTTAAAACATCTGGGGTCATCTCCGGTCAGCCTGTTATATATTTTGCCCCTGGACCCAGATGGCTCTGAAGTAGAGAGTGAGGTTGATGACCTTGCACAGCCCTCGCTCACTTAAATCCAATTCAGTACAAATCATGACATCACCCCAATGTCATGGTCCTCTTTAAGGACAAACAGCTATGTAGTAAACTAAATCAGAGATGGTTAATGTTGAACCAAATTTCTGAAGACCATCTATTGATTCATGACATCTGAGTGTTGTTAAGAGGAAGGAAAGAAGGAAATAAGCTTCATTAAGTGCCTACTTTGTGCCTGTTAAGGGCTTTACTTATTTGATCCTCACAACAACCCTAGGAGGTAGCAGCTATTATTATCCCTCCTTTGCAGGGAACTGAGGCAGAAAGAGATTAAGTGACTTGCTCAAGGTCACACAGCTAGTACGTGCCTGAGGCTGCATTTGAACTCAGGTCTTTCTGGCTCCAGGTCCAGTGCTCTATGCACTGTGCCACCTAGTGGCCTGATAAGTAAATTTACAGGGTACTCAAACTTCCTTCAAAATGCGTTCTCATACCCTATGTGAGTTTTCAAGACAAATGAAGGAACATATGTAAAGTACTTTGCAAATCTTAAAGCACTATATTATTATTATTATACTAGATATTATTATTATTCTTTTTAGAACACCACTTAGAAAAGCCGTATTGATTTCTCTTTTATGGAACTTTGGAAAAATCTCAATACGCAACCTTCCCAAATATACTTTCTCTCTCCCTCCCTTCCTCCTCCTCCTCCTATCCTCCTCCTCCTCCTCCTCCTCCTCCTCCTCCTCCTCCTCCTCCTCCTCCTCCTCCTCCTTCTTCTTCTTCTTCTTCTTCTTCTTCTTCTTCTTCTTCTTCTTCTTCTTCTTCTTCTTCTTCTTCTTCTTCTTCTTCTTCTCCTTCTCCTCCTCCTTCTCCTTCTTCTCCTTCTCCTTCTCCTTCTCCTTCTCCTTCTCCTTCTCCTTCTCCTTCTCCTTCTCCTTCTCCTTCTCCTTCTCCTTCTCCTTCTCCTTCTCCTTCTCCTTCTCCTTCTCCTTCTCCTTCTCCTTCTCCTTCTTCTTCTCCTTCTCCTCTTTCTCTTCCCCATTCTCTTCCTTCTCTTCCCCCTCCTCCTCTCCCTCCTTCTTCTCCTTCTCCTCCTCCTCTTCTTCTTCCTCCTCCTTGTCCTTCCTTTTCCTTTCCCTCTTTCTTAACAGTGAATGGGAATGTGCTATACAACCCTCAAACAGTTCAGGAAAGATTTAATGTAGGGACAGGGTCGTCAAATGCAATATTTAATACTAGGACTATCTGAGGTAATAAGTTGTCAGACAATTGGTGATCTGCATTTATAGAGAGAATTTCCTTACTCGGAACTGCCTAGACCAGAGAAATCTTGGACGTGAACAACACATAAAAAACTTTAATTTTGAGAATTAATTTTATAAAATTTAGAATGAGATTGCTAATACTAATCCTTCTTCCACCTACTAGCTGTGTGACTCTGTTGGAGTTACTTAACCTTTATGTACCTTAGACAACTCCCTCAGACAAAGATGGGTTGTGAGGTGCTTTTCCACTCATGAAAGGAGAGTCATAAATATTTTTTTTGTTTTTGTTTTTGTTTTTTTGGCAGGGCAATGAGAGTTAAGTGACTTGCCCAGGGTCACACAACTGGTTAAGTGTCAAGTGTCTGAGACTGGATTTGAACTCAAGTCCTCCTGAATCCAAGACCAGTGCTCTATCCACTGTGCCACCTAGCTGCCCCCAGAGTCATAGATCTTTTTTATGAAAGGTGTACCAAAAATTTTAGTGCAGGTTTAAGCTTCAGTTATAGTTCACTGAAGTCAGAATCAGTCCCTCCATTGATCAGAGTTCCAAAGTTGTGTTCCTTTACACTACATAATTTTTTCTCTCCCTTCTCTCTGTATTAGTTCATACAGTTCAACTGAGTTTCCCCGAATTCTTCCTATTCATCATTTATGACTTGCAAATATTCCATTACTTTTATTCACTGCAGCTTGTTAAGCCATTTCCTGAATTATTGGACATTCCCTTTGTGGAAACGATTTTCTTTATTGCTTTATGCCCCTCTAAATGATCAATTAATCATAGAGCATTTATTAAATGCCTACTATGTGCCACATGATATGTTAGGTACTGGGGTTACATAGTTGAATGTAAAGCTGTCCCTGTATTTATAGAGGTTATAGTTTACCAAGAGAGATACAACATATAGGAATTTCCAAATTTTATAAAAAGTAAACATAAAGTATTTTTGCATGCTTGGATGCAATCAGGAAAGGCCTCATGGCCCTTTTCAGTGCTTTTTCAGGAAAGAAGGAAACAATCAATTACTAAGCACTTACTATGGCCCACGCACAAATATATCTCATTTGATCCTTACAACAACTATGGTAGATAAATAGTTAGGTGCTATTATTATCCTCATTTTATAGTTGAGGAAATTGAGGCAGAGAAAGGTAAAATGGCTTGTCCAGGGTCAAACATCTTAATGTTTTGAACTCAGGTCCTCTTGACCACAGGCCCAGCCCTCTATCCAATTCAACACCTAGATGACACTCTTATTTTACAAGTAAGGTAGCTCAGACATCACTATTAAATTGCTGATGTCCTTAGGCAAGGCTAGTTGGGATTAAAGTTATTGTTCATCCTTCATTCTCAAAGAGGACCAATGACATCCAGAGGGTGATGTCTTGACTTGCTAGTGAATTGGATTTAATTGAGGCAGGGCTATGCAAAATCACCAGTCTCACTCTTTCCTTCCAAGTCATGGGGTCCAGTGGAAAGTCATAGTGGTCAGGACAGCTGGCAATGGCCGTGGATTCAGAGGGGGGGGCTTTTAAAGCAGGATTGCAGTAGGGAGCTTTGAAGGTTTAGTGCTCAATTACCACCAAACTGATTTTTACAAGATTGTGTCTTCCCAGCATCTCAGTCAAAAAACATTTATAGTTAGTTCTGTTGTAACTTAACAAATATGTTCCCCCAAAACACCTTGCTAGGCAAAATTGTGCAATAAAAACTACAGTACTTAAAGGGAAAATGGGGTTAGGGGTAGAACACTCAAAACCTTCAGCAGTGACACATTAAAAAGAAAAGATACATAACTAATAAACAACGAATACAAGAACCCAACTAATAAAATCATAGCACAGTTTTATACCTGATAAATGGTTAAGAAATACATTAATATTACAACGAATAGTGGCAGCATTTCAGACCTCAGACTGTTGCTCAAGGCCTGTGCCCATTTCCCACAGGACCCAGTCTGGCAAGGTTGGGCAGCACTTCCACAGAGGAAAGTGAGGATCAACCCTTCTCCTCTACCCACAGTTTCTACTGCACCAGAAAATATGCTTGAAATATTTGCTTGTGGAAGGAGCATCAGAAGGGCTGAAGCTTGTGAATGACTGGGAAGTGGTCCATAAGCAAACACAAAATTTGCACTACTTGCAAATCTTTCCCTCATATAATGATTGAACTGGAACAAGTTCACATTTTTGAAACAAGCCTTATAGCAGAACTGACTGTATGTAGAGCAGGATATTGCAATAGGTGCTGGGCAGGGTAGAGGGAATCCAGATGGAAGTAAGAGAACATCCAATTCCTGCCCTTGTTTATCACTTGGTCAGGGAGACAAAGTTCTCAGACAAAATGACTTGGGAACAATATGAAGTCAGATTTACCAGTGCAACAGAATCCAGCGCAAACTGAATACTTGTGTTGTCTGAGGCTCTACAACAAGGTTGACTGAGACTCAGAATGTCCCATTGGGAAGACAGTAGGCATTTTAAAACAGAAGGCATGATTTTTGTCCCTTCTCAATAAAAAAAAGTTCTAAAAAACCTGGCAAGGTCCACTTATCTCAGGTTTAGCCCCATTGTCCTGGCCCAGCTGCTTTAGAGATAGCTGAGCTCTGAAGAGCTGTAGTTACCAGGAAGGGAGCAGGGGGGCAGGGATTCCTTGGCACCAAAGTAGAATTTAGGAAGGTATGTTTGGAACAATTTATGCACTGACCTCCCTTGCTGTTTTAAGAGCTCAACAGTCAGCACCTCATTGTAGGCTTGACTAATTAAAAGTCGACCAAATCTTTTTGCTGCTCACCTCTCCAACTAGGAGAAACTTCCAGTTTTCAATGACCCTTGTGTGCTTTCTTGTCAACTTACATTCTGGTGCCAGGGCTTTATTCAATTATTTATTTTGCATCATATCATCTTGCCTCATAACCAAGAGTGGCTGGAGTCAACTCATATTGGCTGGAGATAGCCAATTGCTAAAATTTCAGCATGATAGCATTTATACCTAGGAAATCTTAAAACAGTACAAATTAGGGTTTGGTTTTGTTGTTTAGTTGATCATCTAGACTTAAGAAAGTGAATGAGAAAATAATACAGAATATATGTAAAAGTGTGGTGTGTGTATATTTCTTTTTCTTCAGTTAAAAATTTGCCAGCACATAGCTGTGTAACCAAAGATAATTAGGTGATATTTAATATTTATTTATTAAATAATATTTATTTAAGATAAATATTTATTTTAAATAATATTTTAAAACTGATCAACATATTCATTTAATTTTCCCACAGAATATTTTAAATTAGCATCCATCTTACCATGCCACTACTTTACTCAAAAATCTTCAATGATTCCCAGTGGCCTTCAGGGTAAAATATAAAGTCCTAAAAACTAGCATATATAGACCTTCAGAGTCTGACTCTAGGCTACATTTCTACATTTATTTCTTATTAATTTCCTTCACATACTCACATACCCTTCACTTCTATACAGCCTGCTCTTCCTGGTGTTTGAACTCAACATTCCATCTCTCATCTTTATTCCTTTGCACATACTTAAAATGGACTCCTTCCTCAATTCTACCTTTTAGAATTCTTGGTTTTGTATCAGGTTCAGATCTTCTACAAGCAGTTTTTTGTTTTTGTTTTTGTTTTTTGGCGGGGCAATGAGGATTCAGTGATTTGCCTAGGGTCACACAGCTTTTAAGAGTCAAATGTCTGAGGTTGGATTTGAACTCAGGTCCTCCTGAATCCAGGGCCAGTGCTCTATCCACTGCCGCCACCTAGCTGCCCCAAGCAATTAGTTCTTAATTCCTTCTCAAATTACTTGTGTAAACTAACTCTATAATACAATATTCTGCAAACTACTTGAGAACAGAGTTTTCTGTCTTTGTATCTCAATACACTCAATACACTCACTTGCTTATATAAATGCTTATTGCATGCTTACTGACTGATTGAATATTCATTTTACTAGATAAAAAGATATTTGTATACTATATAGACATAATCATTTAAATTAAAACAAATTAAAAAATATCAGGCATCAAAGAGACCTTGGAGATTATCTAGTCTAACAGAGAAACTAAGATAGAGAAGCAACTGATGAAAAAGAATTTTATGTTAAGAATAATTTATTCCTATTGATAATTTTAAAGGTAATTTAATTTATTTATCATCATTTATATTGATGCTCTCAATTTTTTAAACATCACAGTCCTTTCTGGAAATATTCCTCCACCCACCTTCCCCCTTCCACCTATATTATAACAATGAAAAACAGTTTAGTAAAAACAAATCAGTAAAGCGATGGCATCTGACAATATATGTAACATTTTTCTGCTCCTGTAGTTCCCCATTATATTTTATGATATATTCTCTGACATCAAGATTGTTACTGGTTACTTGGTGCTTGATTCTATTATATAAAATCATGATTATGTTCTAGTTTATAAAGTGCATCTTGAAATAACATCCACCAACTTTTATATAGTGTTTATTATATGTCTGTCACTGTGTTGTTAAACACGTTAAAAATATCTCATTTGATGTTCACAACAACCCTGGGAGGTAGGTGCTATCATTACACCCAAGTTATAGTTGAGGAAACTGGGGCAAACAGAGGTTAAGTGACTTGTGCAAGTACCCAGAACTAGTAAATATCTGTAGGCTTAGCTTCACCTGTAATGTGTGAAAATGTCTCCTGGAAACTATGCCAAAAGGGCATAGTTCCTTTGATCTAGCAATACCACTGTTGGGTCTATATCCCAAAGAGATCATAAAAAAGGGAAAAGCACCCACATGTACAAAAATATTTACAGTAGCTCTTTTTGTGGTGGCAAAGCATTGGAAATTGAGGGAATGCCCATCAAGTGGGGAACAAGTTGTGGTATATGAATGTAATGATTCCATTATGCTATACCTTTGTGCTAAAAGAAATTATGAGCAGATGGATTGCAGAAAACCCGGGAAGACTTACATGAGCTGATGCTGAGTGAAATGAGCAGAACTAGGAGAACATTGTACACAATAACAGCAATACTATATGACAATCATCTATATATGACAGGTCTTCTCAGCAATACAGTCATCCAAGACAACCCAAAAGATTCATGACAGAAAATGCTATTCATATGCAGAGAAAGAACTATGGAGTCTGAATGCAGATTGAAGCATACTATTTTCCCTTTTTTTTTGTTTTTCATTTTTCATGGTTTTTCCCTTTTGTTCTGTTTCTTCTTTCACAACATGACTAATGTAGAAATATATTTAACATGATTGCACTTATATAACCTAAATCAGATTGCTTGCTGTCTTGGAGAGGGAGAAATTATGTAACGCAAAATTTTATAAAAAATGAATGTTGAAAACTATTTTTACATGCAATTGGAAAAAAATAAAATACTATTTAAATCCCCCCCCTCAAAAGAAAAGAAAAAAAAAAAAGGTCTCCTGGATTCCACGGAGTTGAACCCATTTTTAAGCCACCAGGTCAAATCAAGTCAAGTCCAGTCTAGTTGACAAATATTTATTAAGTACTCACTATATCCCAGGCACCACACTAAATACAGGAGATACTAAGAAAGGCAGAAAATAATCCCTACTTTCAATAGGCTCACAGTCTAATGGGGAGGTGACTCACACAGATCACTAACATGATCTCCTGTTATTTCCTGATCTTAGTGGAGATAGTGGATCCAGTGGACATCTATCTCAACCTACTTCGGACCATCTTTGATTTTAATGCTATTAAGAGTTTGCTGACTGGACCCAATCAACTTAAGATCCGGGTGGATGCTATGCATGGAGGTAAGCTCATTGACTTGGCAAGAGAGGTTAAGATGGACCCTCAGACTCTTAACTAGCTCCATTTGCTTTCTTCTAATAATGAGGAATAATAGATTCATTGGCATTCTGATGCTGTAGGTATTCTCAGATATGAAGAATTCTAATTTAATTCTTATAATGCTGGTAAAAAAAAGGGTGTGAAAAAGTGAGTTTGAAGTTATGGATATTACATATGGATGTGAAAAAACTGTAGTATTTGGTTCTTTTTATTTTTCAGCATCAATAGGATATTCTGAAAGTCCTAGGAGTGTGGTAAAATTTAATAGCTTAAAGATTAATTTTATGTGTAATCTTTAGTAGCTCTAAGACTTAGGGGACACTCTCTATTTGTATAGGTAGAATCATACTCTTAGAGTTAGTCGTAAGAGATTTCAGAAAGTACCTACTCCAGCCTCTACCTAGATCATGAATCTCGTCTGCAATATCCCTTCTCAGTGGTAATTTGAAGGGCTGTGTGTCTGAGTTAAAGTTTATGAAGCTCAGCTTGGAAATTAGCATCATGTGGGATTTGCGCTTTACAGAGAGAAAAAGATTAAGTCAAAACATGCTTCCTTCAACGTTTATTTTGAACAGTAAATTTCATTTTGGTAGATGTAAAATTATATCTCTAGGTTGTTTTAATTTGCATTTCTCTAATCAGTAATGATTTAGAGGATTTTTTCATATGACTATAAATTGTTTTAATTTTATAGTGAGGCTAGCATAACACTGTACAGACACCAAAAATATTTTTCTTTTAAAATTATTTTTATTGATGTTAACATTATACTTTAGACAATCAATAAACATGTTGATGCAAAATTAAAATATATATAGTTTAAACCTTAAGAGTATTTTATGATTTTCCAGTTACATGTAAAGATAGTTTTCAATATTTGTTTTTATAAAATTTTGAGTTCCAAATTTTTCTCCCTACCTCTCTTTCCTCCCCCCTCCCCAAGACAGAAAGCAATCTGATATAGGTTACATATGTACAGTGACATTAAACATATTTCTGCATTAGTTATATTGTGAAAGAAGAATCAGAATAAAAAGGAAAAACCTCAAAAAAAAACCACCCAAAAGTAGAAACAGTATGGTTCAATCTGCATTCAGATTCTACAGTTCTTTTTTTCTGGATGTGGACAGCATTTTACATCATGAGTCTTTTGGAATTGTCTTTGATCATTGTATTGCTGAGAAGAGTTAAGCCTATCACAGTTGATCATCAGTGCTCACTTCACTCAGCATCAGTCCACTTAGGGCTTTCCAGGTTTTTCTGAAATCTGCCTGCTCATCAATTTTTATAGCACAATAGTATTCCATTACATTCATATACCAGAACTTGTTCAACTGTTTCCCAATTGATGGGCATTCCCTTGATTTCCAATTCTTTGCCACCACAGAGAGGACGGCTATAAATATTTTTGTATATGTGGGTCCTTTTCCTTTTTTTATGATCTCTTTGGGATACTGGGTCAAAGGGTATGCACCGTCCTATAGCCCTTTGGGCATAGTTCCAAATTGCTCTCCAGAATGGTTGCATCAGTTCACAAAACTTAAAATATATTACAAAGTATAATACATTCACAGAAATAGATAGCGGGTAGACATAATACTTGTCACATAAATTCACATATAGTCTTTTTTTTTTCCCCTTGCGTGGCAATGGGGGTTAAGTGACTTGCCCAGGGTCACACAGCTAGTAAGTGTCAAGTGTCTGAGGCCGGATTTAAACTCAGGTCCTCCTGAATCCAGGGCCGGTGCTTTATCCACTATGCTACCTAGCTGCCCCAGACATACAGTCTTTTGAGAAAAAAAAACAACAACAAAAACAAGCCTTAGCAACAAATAACCTACTTTTTCCTGATAATTCTTTCAGACATTTAAATCTCAGAACTCCACTCATTTTACTCTGTTGCTTATGGAAGTAAGCCTGGGCCTTGAAGACTGGGCCACTAGAGTACAAGCTCTGGTAGGCTCTGTGTGTGAGCCCACGAAGCTATTTTTCAAGAAAAAAGGTCATGAAGCTTGCATGTTTTACTTCATGTTGTATTTTGAATTATGACCAGTGGATTTTTTTCTCCTGGTGTTTTAAATGGGTTACTGTGTATGTCTGTGACTGGAACAAAGAGATCTCCACTCTCCTGCAAAGATTTGAGGTTGGGTGACACATTGTCTTTTCTTCTAGTTATGGGACCCTATGTAAGGAAAATCCTGTGTGATGAGCTAGGGGCCCCAGCAAATTCGGCAATAAACTGTGTTCCCCTGGAGGATTTTGGAGGACAGCACCCTGACCCCAACCTAACATATGCCACCACCCTTCTGGAGGCAATGAAAGGAGGAGAATATGGTTTTGGAGCTGCATTTGATGCTGATGGGGTGAGCATAAAGGACTGGTTCTCTCCTAACCATTTACTAGAATACTTGAATGTCAAGTGTTTTGTGGTATAGTGGGAAAGGTGATGAATTGAGAGTCCGAGGACCTGGGTTCAAAACCTGTCATTTACAACTTGTGTGGCCTTGGACAAGTCCAATTTTTACTTTTCTGGGTTTTTTCATTTATAAAATGAAAGGTTTGGGTGAGATCAGTGGCATCAAACTCATGGAAACAGGGCTGCTGGGTTTTTTTTTTTTTTTTTAGTGAGGCAATTAGGGGTTAAGTGACTTGCCCAAGTCACACAGCCAGTAAGTGTTAAGTGTCTGAGGTCGGATTTGAACTCAGGTACTCCTGACTCCAGAGCTGGTGCTCTATCCACTGCACCACCTAGCTGCCCCAGGGCTGCTGATTTTTATATAAGGATCTTAAATATTTCCCAATAACTTTTAAGTTTAGTTTGGGCTGCACTAAGGAGTGTTGTGGGCTGCATGTGACCCAGAGGCTATGTTGGACCCTTCTGGACGAGATAACCTTTAAACTTTCTTCTAGCTTTAAAGCTATCTTTCCACAACCCTAACTGTAACCAGAGAGTTAATGTGTGTGGTTTCAGTACAATTCCCAAGTGGACAACTGTACTTGAATTGTATTGTCTTTTCAATCTACTTTTGGTCAAATTTCGCTTAGTACCTTTTCTGTATTTAGGAGGAGCATTGGGATAGAAATTAGCAATTTCTTAGACTGTGCTTTTGGTAACCATTCACTGATTCCATATTATGTACTGATTACCTACTTTGTATAAAGAACTGTGATAAGGTCAATTGCAAGCCATTTTTGAAATCCTTTTCCCCTTGGACCCCGAGACAAAGATATCCTTGCTAATGGTGGTGAGCTATTCTTGTGGGGCAGCCATCCTGATGAAGCCTAAGAATTCCTAGGCCTTGCTTTTGACCTTGTAGCAGAACCCTTTGGACTTCTAGATTTTTCTAGCCACCCTGGAGTAGAACTTTCCTACATGTATTATCTTTCCCATTTAGACTGTGAGCCCCTTGAGAGTAGGGACCATCTTCTTTTTCTGTTTGTATTTGGCACATTTGTCCAAGTGCTTGGCATATAGTAAGTGCTTGATAAATGCTTTTCAGTCATTTATCAGTACAACTAGAGAATCTTGGGGGCAGCTAGGTGGTCCAGTGGATAAAGCATGGGCCCTGAATTCAGGAGGACCTGAGTTCACAATCTGGCCTCAGACACTTGACACTTACTAGCTGTGTGACCCTGGGCAAGTCACTTAACCCTCATCGCCCTGCATAAAACAAACAAACAAACAAACAAAACAACGACTGAATCTTAGAACAACTAGAGCTCTTTGTTAATATTAAAGAAACAACCAATAAAACAACACTATGTTTTTCAGATGAGGAAAATGAGGCCCAGAGAAAATAGGTGACTTGACCCAGGTCTCTTGGCAGAGCTGGGACAATCATTCAAATTTAATAAATGCTTGTTGATTGACAGATTGATCTCCATCCTCTCAGTTTAGTGCTCTTGTCATTTCATCATTATGTTTTCAATCTGCTATTTCAGCCCTTGGTGCTTGTGAGTCCATGTGAAAGGAAACTAATGAAAGTCTGAGGCAATTGCCAGCATTTAATCAATTAATTAAGCACTATATAGGCACTGAAAATATTTTTTCTTTTAAAATTATTTCTATTGATGTTTCTGTTATAAATGAGCCAACCAATAAACATGTGGACCATGTCTGTTGGTATATGCAATATTCCATACCTATTGTCTCCCATTTCTGTAACAAAGGAAGGGAGGTGCATTTTTGAACTCTGAGACCAAGCTTGGTCATTATATTTACATAGTGTATAGATTTTGTTGTCATTATTTCTGCCTTTTGTTGTCATTGAGTCATTTCAGTTGTGTCTGCCTCTTGTGACCCCATTTAGGGTTTTCTTGGCAAAGATATTGGAGTGGTTTGCCATTTCTTTCTCTAGCTCGTTTTACTGATGAGAAAACTGAGGCAAACAGGGTTAAGTGATTTGCCCAGGGTCACCCAGCCAGTAAGTGTCTGAAGTTGAATTTGAGCTCTGGTTTTCCTGATTCCAAGCCCAATGCTCTATCCACTGAGCCACCTAGCTGCCATCTAGGTCTGGCACATAGTGAGCGTTTAATAAGTGTTCCTTGATTGGTTGATATTTTGGGATATATCAGACCTTTCTTCCCGAAGAAATTTTAGTTGGGCAAATCTTAATACCTTAGGAGAGCCTGAGATTGAGAAGCAATCTTGACACTCTACCATTTGGGCTGAAAAAATGCCTTCAGAGATGTTTTGGCATAGGAGAAGCAGGAAATCAGCAGACTGTGGTAACTGGGATGGGTTGTTATAATGCCTCTGCTTGGTAATTTCCACATTTCACTTCCTACAGGACCGTTACATGATTCTAGGCCAAAATGGCTTCTTTGTGAGTCCTTCTGATTCACTGGCCATCATTGCTGCCAACCTCCCTTGCATTCCATATTTTCGTCAGATGGGAATTCGAGGATTTGGGAGAAGTATGCCAACCAGCACCGCCTTGGATAGGTAAGGAAGAAGTGTTCATCCTGAACAGCTTTCATTCTTTGAGATTCATTTCAGTCATGCCTTTGGGACCATTACTTTATTTCCTCCACTTGTTGAACATGTTCATGTGGAACTTGTTGATTCTATAGGAGGGAGGTGATCTTGTGTGAATGTTTGCTTTCATTAACTGATATAAAGAAATTTACTTCAGGGCCTGAATTTTGTCTGGTTTGTGGCTACTGGACCCATTGATTCCACTTGTGGCTTTCAGTCGGTGGTGGTAATGCTTGGCAACTGGTGGAGAATTTGCTAGACTCACCCAAACTTTTGAATTCCAGAAAAAGCAGGTTGGCAATCTGCAGAAGAATAAAGGAGAATTAATGTTGTCTCTTGTTTCAAGTTGGATTAGGTTTTCTCTGAGTCCTTGCTGAAGTAAGGAAGGAGGAGAGGAACTTGATTATGGAAAATAATGTTAGAAAGGCATGTCTTAGAATCATCTCTTTTACGAGATGATTTCGAATTCTTTTTTTTAATTTTGAATTCTTCATGGGGGTTTGTTTGGTAGTTATCAATGAACTTAGCTCATCTGAGGAAAAAACTTTGACTTTCCAAAGCTCCTTTTGGGCATGGGGGAAAAGAGCCACTGATATGTAAATATTATTTGTATAAATTAGAAAATTACTTATTTCATGAAACTATCTTTAAACAAAATTTTAAAGTAAAGTAAAATTAATCCTTCTATATATTATGCTCATGTAGAGCACATATTCTTACTAATTTGATAATGTTTTTGGTTGGAAGAGAGAGAAGCAGAAGAGTAGATAGGGCATTGGTTTTGGAATGAGGAAGACCTGCATTCATAAGTCTGACTCTGACACTTACTAGTAGTGTGACCATGGAAAAATTATTTAACCTCTCTTTGCCTCAGTTTTTTCATCTTTAAAATGGGGGGGCTGGTTTTGATGGCTTACAAGGGCTTTCTAGCTCTAAATATATGATCCTATGTATAGCTTCAAAGACATTTTCCTCTGTCTCTCCTTTCCTTTAATTTGCAAACTTTCTCTTACTCATACCTTTGCAGATTCATCCATTTCCATTTTCCTAGTTGTACAGAACTCGCAGACTCTGTCTCACCCTCTTATTCTCTCTCTCCCTCCCTCCCTCTCCTCCTTGTTCTTTCTCCCCTCCCCTCCCCTCCCCTCCTCTCCTCTCCCCTCCCCTCCTCTCCCCTCCTCTCCTCTCCTCTCCCCTCCCCTCCTCCCCACCATCTATCCCAACCCGTATATTGGGACACTTACCCTTTGTAGGCAGACCCATGCTCCACAAATCTCCAGGGCATGATATTTGAATAGGAGAAGGCAAGCAATGATTTTCTCCTCATGCTATCAATTACAAAAAGATGGTGTTGCTTTTCACTCTCTTTTATAGTGAGTAAACTAGGATAGTCCAAACTTGACATAAAAGGAATAAAAATAGACTTCAACTATTCGATAAATGGTACTTTCTTCTCCCCTTCTTGACTCTAGTCTATCTTTCTAGCTTCATTGTACATTACTCCCCTTCTCTTAATTCCTCATCTTCTTTCTTTGTGCCAACTGTTCCCCATGAGTGGCTTACACACCCTCCTCACTTCTGCCTCATAGAATCCCTTACTTTCTTCAAGATACACTTCAAGGACCACTTTCTACAGAAAGCCATTCCTTTTTCCAACTGCTGGGGTCCTTCTTCTATAATTACCTTATATTGAACAACTGCATATTTATTTTGTATTTATACTTAAATATGCATATGTTATCCCTCCATTAGAATGTAAACTCCTTGAGATCAGGGATCATATTTGCCTTTCTTTATATTCTCAGGAGTTAGCACAGTGCTGGGTACATAGTAGGTACTTAATAAATATTCATCGATTGATTTGATTGATCAATTTGACTAAATCAGCAGGGGCAAGATGAGGAAGGTGGGCAAACCTCAGTTTAAAATTCATGTCTGATACCTTTAAAGGGTAGACTGAGAGAGTATGACTTAGTTGCTCATTTCTTCCTTTCCAAGGTTCCCTAGACTTTTATAATTCCATGATCCTTTATGAGTCGGCGAAAATGTTCATGAAGCAGTGGAATAGATTGCTAAAACTGTTTCTGGAAACTCTAAGGAACAGAAAGACAAAAGGACTGTATTTCTAAGCTAGAAGCAGGATGCCTCGTTCTACTGAGTGCTGTGCTTCCTTCTCTTGAGCATTCTGAATAATTAGACTCCCTCAAGTCCTACCCAGATGCCTCATTGTGCCACAGTGAACTCTAGTCCCTCAAAAACCAGGCTAATGGAATAAAAGCTTTGGCATGTCTTGCCAAACTGAAAAGATTTTTGATACCAGTTGTTGATGGATGACCATCCAAGGATCAGTTCAGAGAAGCTCATTGTCAGAAAGTTCATCAGCCACTAGCTGATAATAATCTTTTTATGGTCATAGAAGACCATCTACTAATTCCATGTCAATGTATTAGTAAGTAGCCATGCCAATAAGGTCACAGAGACTTGGAAATATTAATATTGCATGATTATCAAATGTATAAATGACACGTGGCATAGTGGACAAGAGTGGTAAAATTGTAGTCTGGGAGACCCAAGTTTGAATCCTGTCTCAGACCCTTGTTAACTGTGTGAGTTAGTCATGTGACCTCTTTTACTTTCACTTTCTTTATCTGTGAAATGGGCATAATCATGTCACTCTTTTTCAGGGTTGTTGTGAGTATAAAATGAGATAATATTTGTAAAGTGCTTTGCAAATGAAAAGCATCAAATGAGACAATAATTGTAAAGCACTTAGCACTGTTCCTGGTACACAGTGGGTGCTATATAAAAGTTTATTATTATTATTATTATTAATTACTGGCAGAGTGAGATAAACATAGTCCACTTATATGTTGTTTTGTAAATTGTGTAACTTAGTCTTAGTTTTTTTTTAAATATGTAAAATGTACCTATCTCACAGAATTGTTGTGAGGATCAGATGATATAACATATATAAAGTGTTTTTCAAATTGTGAAGATTTATACAAATGCTGCAGCAGCAGCACAGGAGGCTGGAAAGAGTAGAATGTATTCAATGACAGAATTTTAAAAGATCTTGGCAGAATAGAATTATGGGCTGAACTAATAAGATTAAATTTAAGAGAAATAAATGCAAAGTCTGGCATAGATTTAAGAAAAAAAACTACATAAATCCATGATCAGATGTATATAGACAATAGTTTGTGTGGAAAAAACATCTGGATCCCCCCTCCCCCCATCCTCGACAAGGATTGCAAGCTAAAAATGAAACAATAATGTGACATCGCATTTCCCCCCAAAGTTAATTTGTTTTTAGGCTGTACTAATATCAAGGGATTGTCAAGAATGAAGGAAGTGGTAATACTACTGTAATCTGACCTAGTCAGACCACATCTGGAATGAATGGAGAGATCGATAGATGGCTGAATGGATGGATGGGTGGATGGATAAATGAATGAATGAAAAAGCAAAAGCACTGTTCTTTGGAGAATTGTGTTCACTTCTGGCTAGGCATCATATCCTAGAAATGCCATTGACATTGATGTTGGAGTGGGTCCAAATGAGAATGCTAAAAATGACCAGAGGAGTGGGGATTAGGTCACACCAAGATTGATTAAAGGAACTAAGAATGGAGGATGACATGGGGTTTAGGATAACTCAGAAGAAATTTCTCCTGTGAGAAGCAAAACCAAAGATGACAGGACAGACACATCAAGGAATCAAGAGACTATTAAAGTTTAGATTGATCACCTAGATATCAGGACAGACACACCTAAGAAATAAGGGGAGATAAAATTCTATAGCAGGAAAATCACTTAGGTGTGGCTACTACCTGACCGGAGCTAGGAGACAGAGATAACCCCAAAGGTCAGGACCATCCTTTCAAAAATCTAACATCTCCCTGACTCTCAGGAATATGACAAGCATCCAAGCTTTACCCACTCCACCCCAAAAAAACCTTTCCATTTTCAGGTGATCACTCCATCTACTCTCTCTAAAAGCATTGCCCTTTTTTCTAGTTTGGGGAGGTAAAAGTTCTAAACTTTCCTCCTGGCCAGATCCCCTTGTGCTGAATAAAAAAACCTTTTCTTTTATCTTTAATCAAGATTGTGTGGGAGTTGTAATTCTTTACAGAGGAATACCTAAGGATCTTTTTCTCTCTTGACAGAGAACATGATAGCTGTTTTTCTGTATTTGTTGAGCATTCATGTAGCAAAGGAATTAGTCCTATTTCTTTTGGTCCCAGAGAGCAGACATAGGAGCAATGGGTAGTTGTGAAAAGAGAAATTTCAGTTTCATATAAGGAGAAACTTCCAGGCAACCAGAGCTTTCTGGAAGTGGAATGGACTGCCCCTAAGTCATAACTCTTTCCCTTCTCACTGTAAGTCTTCAAGGACAGACTAGATGAGTCCTTGTTGTGTGTGTGGTAGAGGGGATTGTTTCAGGGGTAGAGAAAGGACTAGATGTTCTCTGAGATCCTTTTCATTCCTGAGATTCTATGATCCATGTCCATAAATTAGGATGACACTCTACCCTCTATTCCCCAAAACCAATTGATGCAGTTGCCATACTAGAGAGGAGATGGCCAGTAACCTACCAAAAACCAGATCAGGAGAAGCAGCTTTTGTTCTGACAATAGAAACCGCTTGGCCTCTTTCTTGTGGAAATTTCCCAGTCCTTCTTGATTTCACTTTATCCTCCCCTTTGCAGTAAATCTCTGTTTAAGTCAGAAACTAGAGGCCTTGCTCAGAAATTTCACAAAGGACCTGTTCTGATATGTAAGTGACCATTTAAAAGGATTATTCATGCTTGCTGGTTGGGATTCAGAATTCTGTAGGGCTCTGACTTGCTGATTTGTTTTGGCTAATTTGATATCTTGTACAGCTCCCAGGTGGATTTTTTGTGGTGCTTGCTTCATAAATTTCTCTACTTGTAGGTAAAATAAATACTTTAAGCTTTGGTGCTGAGTCCAGGTCTTGACGGGGGTTTCCTATATTATTTATTTATTTGCAAAGAAGATGATGATAGAAATGTGCCAACAACACATCAGGCAGGCATTTTATAGGACTAAAATACCAAAGCCTCAGGACAATGACTTGACTAGAAGAAAGGGACGCTCAATGGCACCCTTCCCTGTATTTGTGGTATTTCTGAGTGAGATGAGGATTGCAGAACCCAAGAATTCAAAGCCCCCTTGAAGCTGATGAATTATTCAGACAAACTTCCATTGTTGGACAGTCAATTGTAGTTCCCTGAGGCAAGCTACGAAGTATCTTTAGTTTCTGCTTACTCAAACAAGGGCTCCATTTATGAGAGGATAGGACAGTTTTCAGTCTTAGACATAGCATTCTTTTGGGCCCTTGTCATTCTGGATGAGTCTGATTTGTGGTTACAAGGGAATGTTTTTAAAAGAAAAACAAATTGGAAGTTTACTAGCGCCCCGAGGTTCCTCTTCACCCCATTCCCTAATGTTACATCATCTTGTATCATCTTTCAATGTGATCATCTTATGAAGACCTCATATATGAAGCATATCAGTCAGGAGCCTTGCTTTCTAGAGAGATTTACAATCTAAATTGTGGCCCACAACGTTTTCTTCTTGGGGCCCCTAATAAGCATATCTACTCCAAAGAAAGACAGATTTGGTCCCATTCTTAAGAATATGGAGATGAAGTTCCTTCTCCTTCTCTTTTCCTTTCTTGTCCCCTGCATTCCCCTTCCCACCCTGTTTTTATGTCACTCATTTGCCTTGGTGACTTTTACTTCCTACATTAGAGTGAGATTGGAATTTTGGGTCAACAGAATGTATGCTATTTGAGGGCAAGAATTATTTTGTTCTTTGTATCCTCATTGCCTGGTATTTCATGTTTGTTTAATTGAATTCAGTTGAATTGAACTGAATTGGAGTTAGGGCCAATGACCTGAAAAACATGACTGAATGAGTAGAAAGAACTGACAGAACCTTTGAAAATATTAATTGTTCTGGATGTGGTCCATGGGCAAATGATTGCCAATTGCCAGACTAAAAATACGAACTGAATATGGACCATATTTTGTCTTAATGTAGATGTAAATGCTGCAAGTATATATGCAAGTTCTTATTGATCTATAATGACTTTAGCTAGGAGCACATTCTTTGGTTTGGTTTTATTTTTATACCTTGGCTGAGAATGATGGACAACAGCTCAACTAATGGCTCATATCATTTCCCATCTATTGCTTCAGCTGTATTGATCAGTTTCAGCTCCTTGACACATGGATGTCATCAGACTGTATTCTGATGTCATTTGCCCAAGAATATCAGGACATTATGAAATGAAAAGAAAGCCTATTTACCTTTGGCAATGGTTTTCTAGTCAGATCCTCAAAGAGTCTATACTGAATATTTTATATCTCTATGTGGATGGGGGTAAGATGTTGGATTGTAATTGGAATTAAAAAAAAAAGCAAAAAAAATTCTAAGTGTTCCCAAAGGAGGTCATTTTTGCCTTGGATATGTCATTTTTTGGAAGTTTGGATCATTTGCTCTGGTTACGACAATCAAATCAACACTACCACTCCTGGAAAAAACATATCAGTCAGTTGTTCTATAACTCCAGTCACATTCCTGATGGCCTCCTTGACCAAAGCACCCCACCCTGGTCACCATTCTACTATATGTGTTGTCTTCCTCTATTAAAATATAGGAACCTCAATGACAAAACCTTTCCTTCCTTCCTTCCTTCCTTCCTTCCTTCCTTCCTTCCTTCCTTCCTTCCTTCCTTCCTTCCTTCCTTCCTTCCTTCCTTCCTTCCTTCTTTCCTTCTATCCTTCTTCCTTCCTCCCTGCTGCATCCTTCCCTTCTTCCCTCCCTTCTTTCCATTCATTGAAGATAGAACTGTAAATGAAAACCATCAACCCTTTACTTTCCCATTTGGAGGGAGTGTGTGTGTGTGTGTGTGTGTGTGTGTGTGTGTGTGTGTGTGTGTGTGACAAACTATTTCATTGGTCATACTGGCCTAAAATAATCTTACTTTTTACAAGGAGTGTTTCCTGTTCCCCTTAATGCTAATTCCTTTCCTTTGTTCATTATCTCTAATTTATCCTGAATCTATCTTCTTTGTATATAGTGTTTTTCATGTTGTCTCTTCTTGTATTAGATTGTGAGATTTGTGAGAGACTATCTTTTGCTTTTCTTTATATCCCCATTGCTTAGAAATGTTTGACACACAGGAGGTGCTTAACAAATGCTTATTGACTGATTGGCCTGTCAGCATTCAGCATATTAATTCACTTCATCCACATAATCTCTGCAATAGATAAGCCACATGGTATAGTGGAAAGATTAGGAATAGGTGTTAGAAAACCTGGATTTTAGATTAAGATCCATGCTCTTATTGTTTATATGATACCAGGCAAATCACTTAATTTCTCAGAGTCTATTTCCTCATCTTTAAAATGGGAATATTAATACATTCTTACCTCACACAGTTGTCATGAGACTCAAATAAATGAAACATGTTACATGAAAACCCCATATGAATAAATGTAAGATGATCTTATTAAATACACAAATAGATCTGTGATCTCATTAATTGGAATGTTCCCTTCAATGAGGTAATTCTTGTCCAGGTCCTTCTGTAAATTCATCTCCAAGGGGGTTTGTGGTGGTTGTGAACAGGCTATAACATTTAATGAAGAATTTTGAAGAATAGGAATAAAAGCTGTCAGGAAAAAATGTGATAGGAAGAGAAGATAGATTTGGGTTGGTGAGGATGAGGAGTAAAAACAGGTTATTATTATAAAACTCTTAAATAAAACTGGTTAATTCCAGTGTAGATTATTGAATACCCAAGATTCATTGTTATTTTAATTACCCTACTGATTTAGCACAGTGTTTGGCACATAGTGGGTAATTAATAAATGCTTATTTCCTTCCTTCCTTCCTTCCTTCCTTCCTTCCTTCCTTCCTTCCTTCCTTCCTTCCTTCCTTCCTTCCTTCCTTCCTTCCTTCCTTCCTTCCTTCCTTCCTTTCTTCCTTCCTCCCTCCTTTGATTCAGAAATTCAAGATCTGCTTTACCTATTGTAAAGTCTCATTTCTGTCTGCAAAATCACCTTCAGAGTCTTGACAGGGTGATTTTCCTTTGTGCATATAACAGGTTTTGAATTTTTTCTCTCTAAAGAATCACTCCTGATGCTTTCTCACATGGCTTTTTGTATTTAGGCCATCTGGAAGCCACTTCAGTGGCCTATCCCTAGTCCCTTGAGCCAAATTACTCTCCAGGATGGTTTAGATACCTTTTAAGGAAAAACTAGGCTAGTCTGGATGAGGCAGAGCCTAGGATATTGCTCGTACTGCACCATCACAAACGCTTACTTTCCTTTTTTTTTTTTTCTTCTTGCTAGGAACACTGCATTTTTTCAAAATTTAAGCACCCAGCAATAATAGCAACAGTAGTACTAGTAGTGGGGGGGGGGGGCGCAGCTTGGGTTGGCTACAGTGATAGTAGCAACAATTTTAAGAAGAAAGGAGGGGCAGCTAGGTGGTGCAGTGGATAAAGCACTGGCCTTGGATTCAGGAGGACCTGAGTTCAAATCCAGCCTCAGACACTTGACACTTAACTAGCTGTGTGACCTTGGGCAAGTCACTTAACCCTCATTGCCCTGCAAAAAACCAAAAAACCAAAAAAAAAAAAAAGAAGAAGAAGAAAGGAAGGAAGGAAATAAACATTTATATAGAATGTTGCTTGTGAGATGTGGAAGATGCTGGCACAGGACCACCCATCATGGTGTGCCTGCATCAGAGAAGGTGCTGTGCTCTGTAAGCAAAGCAGAATTACAGTAGCACAAAGGAAACATGGGGTGTGCAAATCCAGAAAGAACTCCATCTCAAATGTTCAGACAGACCTTTGTATGGGGCAGCTAGGTGGCGCAATGGATAGAGAACTGGCCCTGGAGTCAGGAGGACCTGAGTTCAAATCTGGCCTCAGACACTTGATACTCACTAGCTGTGTGACCTTGGGCAAATCACTTAACCCCAATTGCCTCACTTTAAAAAAATAATAAAGGCTTTGTATCCCTAAGAGAGGGAATACCTCTTCCAACAAAAAATTTTGGGGGGCAGCTAGGTGGTGCAGTGGATAAAGCACCGGCCCTGGATTCAGGACTACCTGAGTTCAAATTCGGCCTTAGACACTTGACACTTACTATCTGTGTGACCCTGGGCAAGTAATTTAACCCTCATTGCCCTGCAAAACAAAAAAAACACCTGTGGTGGAGCCTTCTGAGCTCATATTGGGTTGGTCAGTCATAGTCGAACACACTGTACCTTGACCCCAGCATTGGGATGTTATTGGCCCTCTTCCAGTAGGAAGGATGAACAACAATTATGTGCCTGTCACTGGTCTATGTGCTTTTTTTTGTTTTGTTTTGTTTTGTTTTTTAGTGAGGCAATTGGGGTTAAGTGACTTGCCCAAGGTCACACAGCTAGTAAGTGTTAAGTGTCTGAGGCCAGATTTGAACTCAGGTACTCCTGATTCCAGGGCCGGTGCTCTATCCACTGCGCCACCTAGCTGCCCCAGGTCTATGTGCTTTTACAAATACTATCTCATTTGTTGAGGGAGCATGGGATGGAAGATAGAATGCTAAACATAACTAACTCTGAAATTTCCTAAGTGATGTTGGGCATTTAAATTACTTGAGCTTTATGGTCTTCAGGCAATCCAATTGGGGTTAAGTGACTTGCCCCGGGTCACACAGCTAGTACGTGTCAAGTGTCTGAGGCTGGATTTGAACTCAGGTCCTCCTGAATCCAGGGCCGGTTCCACTGTGCCACCTGGCTGCCCCCCAGCATAGTATAATTGAAAAGGAATTATATTTAACACAGTTCCTGGCACATAGTTGGTACTTAATAAATGTTTATTCCTCTCTTCTATGAGTCATCATATATCTACCAAGTCAAAGATATCTACACATATCACATATCTACCAAGTCAAAGATAGATCAGTGGAGGGAATTCCCACACTAGAAGTTCTGAAAGTATAGATCCTTTAGCAATGTCTCTATACATCAAAGGGTAATCACTGAAAGAAAATATATAAATTGAGACCCTTATATGAAGACACATCTGGAGATTGTTCCCCTCTGTGCAGAAGTTCATTTAACATGATAGGGTAGAGCAAGAAGGCCACATTTATTTTGTATGAACTTACAGTGAAACAGATTTTTCAATAATGATATATCAGTGTTGAAGCTCTTGGGCTACATAGCAACCACATTGAAATGTTAAGCAATCTGCAAGATCTCATTCTTTAGTTATCAAGTCCATAATAGCAAAACAATAACCAATTGAAGAGTTAAAAGCTTATTTTGGAATTTGTTTCATTTGGGGTTTCATCTTTCTTAGTATGATATCAGCTGTACAATACTGCTAGTCATATTTTCTGACAGGTTAGTTTGCCAAAGTTTTTGCAGCAACTAAGGAACAGGCAGAGCAGTAGTGTTTTCTGTAAAGAAGGTGTCACTCTGCAAAGGCTAGAGTAATAACAGGTTGTTTTGTTATGGGCAAATAGTAGGGGGTTTGGGAAAAGGGTTAGGGTTTGCGTTCTTAGGAATTTCTCTTTAAAGAATTACACTCTCTTGCACACAAAACCAATTGAATAAGATAATAGTATATTTAGGGGCTGGGGAAGGGAAACCAAGAGAGAAATCCTTGGACTTCTTCTCATGGGGAGAAGGCATGGCACAGAGTGTGGCTCTGAGAAACCAATCTCCTCAAGCAGAAGACAGGCAGATACTTTTATAGAGGTCCGATGGTGGCCCAATGAGGTGATTGTCTGACTGTGGAAAGTTCCCCTATTGGGGGAGGATCATCCCCCACTGGTGGTGGCTGGGGGAAGTTGGGTGAAAGGTGGCTCTGGATCTCTCAAGCCATCTCTCTGCTCCTCATGCCACAAACTAGCAGCCACATCCAATCCCATCTCCCTGAGGGGTGGGGGAGAATGGTTAGGTGTGTCTGTCCTTTGGTTTAGTTTCTCTAGGAGAAGGTTCTTTGATGTACCCCAGAGAACTTCTGGGGTATGCTATCCCTATACCACTTTTTAATTCTGCAACTTTGTGCTACTATTTGATGAGGAAATGATCATATGTCATGATCGGTCATAGTAGGAAATATTACTTACTAAATGAGTAGAAGTTGTAGGGCTGGCTTTGGCTCAGTAGTTCCTTCACAATCACTCTTAATCTTGCCATGTGTGATTGATAAGCATATATGTTTGAGCCCATGGGTACTTCCTGGCCCTAAAAAAAAAAAGGTGTAGGAAGTGCCTTTGATGAACTATTTATTCATAGAAACTTAAGTTGTATGAATAAGTTTTACATTGTACTCATTTGACTCCATCTTGTTTCTAAGTTGCCTGAGTAGATGGCTGATACACCATGGGATAAATATTAAGTCCCACGAGTTCCAAAATATACTCATGGCGCCATCCTTCCATGTCTCATTTTTAGAAGCCAGCTCCGTCAAGCATACTATATTTGCAAGCACTTTTTGTTAGTCATTGTCAAATCTATCTGTGGGAGGGAGATTTGTCAACATCAAGAAAAGACTTAAGTCCTATTCTTAGATTTTCCATTGATTTAGCACATGGCCTTGGGCAAATCACTTTGCCCCTTAGTGGATTTCTGCCATCATATCTAGGGTTCATAGTTAATGGGCTAAATTGTGTCATTGGACATGCATTTGCATTCTTGTGGGAATCTTAGCTTTGGGGTTTCCCAACTAGTTGCCTTTATTTATAATCTAAGCTTTGCCTTCTGTCAGCTTAATGGTGAAGAATTTTTGTATTTCCTACTATAGGACATTTTATCCCCTTCTGATTAGTCTTATCCTTCAGATCATAACTTCTTTTCTCTATAGCTCTTCCTGTGCCTCCTCCCTCCTAAACCTCATCTTCATCCTCACTTCACCTACTAGCTACTCTACTCCTCCCTGCTTTATAAGGCCATCATGCTTACCTTGACTTTATATTTCTCCCTTTCAAATCTTAATGCTATAGTTAAACAGTTTACTTTTACTCTTGTTCCTACCTGGGCCCCTGGGTCTTATCACTGCTCATGTCTTTCCAGACCCCATCCTTATATTACTTTCTCCATCTGCTTGCTTACTCCTACTCATGTGCACCTGGGGGAATGTCACATGATTGAGTTCATTCATTTATTATTCTCTGATTCATTACCAATCATCCTTTGTACTGCTCCAATTCTTTTTTCTTCTTGAGCCACTCTCACTCTCCACATCCCCAGGCAGAGGATGTTACCTCATACTTTACTTAGAAAATTGAAGTCATCTGTAGTAAACTCCCTCTTTTCACCAATATTATGCCTTACATTTCCTTCCTCATATTATCTCCTCTACTTGTACCCTTGATCTCATCCCTTCCTGTTTCCTTCTAAAATTTGTCCATTCAATCATCTCTCTGTTTCTAACCTTCAAACTCTTTTCACTGACTCAAAACCTGATGTCTACAAACATGCCCCAAAGCATTTACTCATTCATTTTTTAAAATTAAAAAAATTAATTTACAGAATAAAACAAGCATTTCCATAACATAGTACAATAAAAAGATGATTGCATATGAAATTGTAAATCTACTATGCATAACTTGCTATTCCTTTCAAATATACAAAAAATTATCATGTAAATTGTTTTCTTCCTGCACACCTGAGATGGTTACCATTAGATACAAATAGGCATATATAGATATGTATATAAATTATTTTATAATACTTCTATTTATCAGTTCTTTCTCTGGATGCAGATAGCATCTTTCTTCATATGTCCTTGGTGGTTAATTTGAGTATTTATAATGTGTCAACATAATTTATTTTCTCAAACTGTTTACAATGTTCTCTTGCTTCTACTCATTTTGCTCTTTATTATTTTGTGCAAGTCTTTCCACATTTTTCTAAAATCATTGATCTCATCATTTCTTATAGCACAGTAGTATTACATCACAATAATCTACCATGACTTGTTCAGCTATTCCCCAATTGATGGGTATCCCTGAAGTTTCCATTTTGACATTACATAGAGAATTACTATTTTACGACATATAAATTATTTTCCTTTTTCCCTAATTTTCTTCAGAAATAGACCAAGTAGCGGTATTGCTGGGTCAAAGGTAGTTTAATAATTCTTTGGGCATAATTCTAGATTGCTCTCCAAATCAGTTCACAATTCCACCAACAATGAATTAGTGTCTCAATTTTTCACATACACTCCAACATTTGTCACTTTCCCCTTCTATCATTTTAGCCAAATTCTTAAAACAAAACCAATCCTTCACTTGGTCATCTCAAGCAGTATTCCTATTTCACTGCTGAATCCCTCTTAGAAACCATTGATATCCATTGTCTACCTTTCCTTATGAACCACTTCTCAATCTCTTGCAATTTGACTTCTGAGCCCACCACTTGACTGAAACTTTTCTTTAAGGTTACCAAGAATCTCTTAATTGAGAAATTCAGTGATATTTTCTCAGTCATTTCTCTTGACTTCTATTCAAATTTAGACACTATTCATTTCTCCCTCCTCCTGGATTCTTTTTCCTCCTTGAGTTTTTCTGTACTTTGTGCTGGTTTTCTTATTACCCGAATGACTGTCCCTTCTCAGTTGCTTTACCAGATTATTGTCTTTGTCGACCCCCTAAATATGTGCATACTCTGTCCTGAGTCCTCTTTTGATTTCTATTCTGTCAGTGATCTCATCAGCTATCATAAGTTCAATGATCATTTCTATGAACATGACTCCTAAATATACATATCTAGCCTTATCTTTCTCTTAAACTCCAGCCCCCATCACTAACTACTTGTTAGACAATTCTATCTGGATGTCCCAACAACATCTCAAACTCAATGTGTCCAAAATAGAATTCATTGTTTCCTTCAAAATCCACCTGTTTTCCTAATTTCTATGGAGAATTTTCCCATCCTTTCATTTACTTGGTTTGCAACCTGTGAGTAATCCTTTACTTCTGCATTATCTCTTACTCCCATATCCAATCATTTGCCAAGTTGTGTTGATATGCTCTCAACACCGCCCCCCATATTCCTTTTCTCTACTTACATAGCTACCACCCTAGTTCAGAACCTTATCACTTGCACTATTTCAATAGACTCCTAATTGGTTTCTTCATTTCCAGTTTTTCTCCTCTGCAATCTACCTTCCACACTGTGGTCCAATTGATATTCTTTTAAAAAATTAAACTTTTTTTTAGTTACATTCTTTTTTTTTTTTTTTGAGTGAGGCAATTGGGGATAAGTGACTTGCCTAGGGTCACCCAGCTAGTAAGTGTCAAGTGTCTGAGGCCGGATTTGAACTCAGGTCCTCCTGAATCCAGGGCCAGTGCTCTATCCACTGTGCCACCTAGCTGCCCCAGTTTCATTTTTAAAAAAAATTTTTTGAGTTCCAAATTCTTCCTCTCCCCTCTCTCTCCCTTTTCTCTCCCCTCATTGAGAAGGCAAGCAATTTGATATGGGTTATACATGTGCAGTCATGCAGAACATATTTCCATATTAGACATGTTGTAAAAGAAAACATGGATCCCTCAAACCCTTCCCACTCCCCGAAGGAGGAGTTTCTGCTAACCTGTTTTCCAGTTTTCCCATCAGGTTTTGGCAAATAGTGAGCTCTTGTCCCCAAAACTTGGATCTTTGGGTTTGTCAAACACTAAAATACTATGGTCATCCACTACTGAATCTTGTGTACCTAATCTATTCCACTGATCCACCACCTCTCTATTTCTTAGCCAGTACCAGATTGTTTTGATAATTACCAACTGATATTCTTAAAGCACGAGTCTGACTATGCCTTCTATCTGCACAAGAAGTTTCAGTGATTCCCTATTGTCTCAAGGATAAAGTTTAAAGTTCTTTATTTGATATTTAAAATCCTTCACAGTCTGGCCCCATCCTATCTTTCTAAATTAGTTATTTAGCACTGCTCTTCAACGACTCTATATCCCAACCAAATTAGCTTACCTTCTGTTCCTCACATACGACATTCCATGTCCTACCCCCTTGTTTTTGCAGAGGGTATACCCCGTGCCAGTAATGGTTTCCTTCCTTATCACGGCTTCTTGGAATCTCTTCAAGGCTGCAGTCACATGAAACTTTCCTTGATTCCCTTAGTTGTTAGTGCTCTATACCCTTCTTCCCCTTCCCTAGAAATTTAATTTCATTTACTTTGTGGATATTTGTATTTATTTATCTCCATATTAATTCTTCTCCCCCCCACCCCCATCCCATAGAATAAAAGCTTCTTGGAGCTATTGACTTGTCTTAAAAAGACAAAATCTTTAGTAGATAACACATTGATTGACACATAAATACTTGTTGAATTGAATTGACTTCCATTTTTAAACCTCTTGGCCTTTGCACACAGGTGGTCTCCATGGCTGGAATGTATTCCCTCCTCACCTCCACCTCTTAGAAACTTGTGGTTGTTCAGTTGTGTCTGACTCTTTGTGACCCCATTTGGGGTTTTCTTGGCAAAGATACTAGAGTGGTTTGTCATTTCCTTCTCCAGCTCATTTTACAGATGGGGAAACTGAGGTAGACAGGGTTAAGTGACTTGCCAAGGGTCACATAGCTACTAAGTGTCTGAGGCCACATAGTAACTCAGGAAGATGTCTTCCTAATTCTAGGCCTGACACTTTCCATTGTGCCACCTAGCTGTCTAGTTAGATAAAGCACACAGTTCAGGTGTCACTTCCTAGCAAAGCCTTTTCTAATTCCCCCTAGTTGTTTCATGATTGTTAAATTACTTTGGATTACTTTATATACACTTAGAATTTACTTATCCATGTTTATAGTTGAAGCTCCCTGAGGGCAGTTATTGTGCCCCTGTATTTTCGGCCTTTTATCTATAGTATCAGCACACAGTGCCTTGAATGAATAAAAAATATAAAGCATTGATTTTATGTCAGGCACTGTTCTGAAGATAAAATAAAAGAAACAATTAGACTGTGAGCTCCTTACTTTCAACACATAAGAGAGTTCAGCTGCAGAGCAGATGGAAAGACCCAGAGGTCTAAAGGCCTCTTTGAAAGAGTAGATTTCAAAGCTCAAGAGTCTTTACACATTGTAGGTGCTTAATAAATGTTAGTTGAGTTCTAGTATTTAAAATATCACACCCCTCAACACTTACAGCAGAATATATCCTTTGGCCACCCCCAATAGAACAATAACAGTGTTCCCCAGCCAATTTTTGTACTGTAATATCTTTGAATTTACTGTTCACTGAATCTCTTCCTGTTGTAGGCTTATGTACTAACACTATAGTATAAGACCTTCTTCTTTGGCAAAGATTCAAGTCATGTTTAAAGTGAAGGAGTTTGACATTTAATGGTCATCAGTCACTTTTATTAGTGACATAAAAGATGTAAGGAAGACGCAGGATAACCCAAGCTAACTCTGAACCATATGGCTTGTCAACCTGCCAGAGCATGAAGGCCTATGGAGTTTGGCCAAGTTTTCATAGGAAGGAGAAAAACAATAGACTGTTGTTACCTAGAAGATATTTTTTAAGCAAAAGTGCCAATTAAAGATTTTCCCTGTGTATATAATTTATTGAATAATGTGCTTTGTATTTTCAACAGTATTTTGCAACTTGGACAGAAAGTCTTCACAAAACAACATGGCAGACTTCTTACAGCAGAGCTGAAGTGGTGACTAAATACCATGGATCTCCCTTTGCCAATAACTTCCTTTCATACTTCAGGAGTGCCTGATTTCCTTTAAAGGTCGTTTCTTCTCCTGGATGTTCCTTATACTAATGAAATCACTGGCCCAATCCCTATCCCTAACCCCATGTGCCAGCTGCTGTGCCTTAGGGATACAAAACCAAAAGTGGGACATTCCCTGCTCTTGAGATGTTTATATTCTACTGGGGAAAAATATATGATGAAGATGTAGGTCAACTACAGGTTGATCAAGGCCTACAGGTAGGCCATGGCACTGAGATTTAGCTCTCATCTACTTTTTTTTGCCAGAAAAGTAGCTTCTGAGCTTTTTCCTTGTAAATGAATCTTTGGAAGCTGACTTTGGGCCTAGAACCCCAGTTAAAGAAAATGGCAGGTTGTCCTTCAGAGGAGCAAATACTAGTCTGGTAGAGGACTATATCAAACCTGTTAGTAGAAGGGTGTAAATAGCACAGGAGGTGCCATCTTAGATCAGTAAGTCCTTAGGAAAGAGGGCAATAGATTTGGAAGAACATAGCTCTTGGACAGGAAATATTAGGAAAGGAACTATGCCAGGGATGTGCTGGTAAATGTTTTTTTGTTTTGTTTTGTTTTTTTATTTTTGGAGGGGCAATGAGGGTTAAGTGACTTGCCCAGGGTCACACAGCTAGTAACTGTCAAGTGTCTGAGGCTGGATTTGAACTCAGGTACTCCTGAATCCAAGGCCAGTGCTTTATCCACTGCGCCACCTAGCTGCCCCGCTGGCAAATGTTTAACTACAAACTATGTATCTGTAATGTATCTGTATGTATGTATATATATATATATATATATATATTTATATATGCATAATACATTTTAAAGTTTAGTTTGCATTATTTAACATTTTCTCCTTTACTTTCTTAAATCTAGATAATCATCAAAACAATAAATCAAGCCTGATTTGAAATGTTTGCTGATTTCCAAGGTGTATGTACTGACAGTGAAAATTTAACAATTGGCTATAACACATTAATGAGCGTGATCCAGCAGATCTTTGCTTTATGTTAACAAATTCAAAACTTCTGGGAAGACAGGAGGAAAAGGTAGAAACAGGGAAAAGAAAGTCTCAGGATGAAGACTTCTAAAGATCACATAAACTAATATATTAGTCTTCATTCTGGAGGTAACAGACTTTACCAGCCTCTTAGGAAGAGGAAGAAGGTCAGGCATGATCTGGAGTCAATTTGTACTGGCTTGCCAGAGTCTGTTGTTAAATGTTCACAGGGAGCATTTACACCTGGGAAATCAACAAATGCTATAAATCAGGGCTTGATTTATTGTTTTGTTGATTTAAGAAAGTGATAAAGAAAATGTTCGGAATGTAGATTAAACTTTCAAGTGTGTCTTTTGTATATTTTATCTTACTGGAAAGCTTCTTGTTAAATACTTACCCCTCAATTCACTGAGTTTTCTGTAAGGCAGAAAATTAATTCAATCAAATCTTGTGGTCTAAGAAGTTGACCTTCATAAATGAAGACAGAAGTTGTCGATCCAAATTGTTTTTCATGGTACTAACTTTGATACTGTCTGCTGCACACATGTTTTTTGGAGGTAAGCCTGGAAAAAGCTATTTGGACACCTGGGAGCTCCCATTTCTCACTGCCCCCTGACAGTAGGACATGTAGAATTGTGATGAATGAAAATGTCCTAGTCAACATTAAAAAGGAAGGGAAAAATATTCTGAATCAGCAAGGGACTATCCTGTGGTGAAAGAATCCTTCATAGTAGGTGAAATTGTACTTTATTACTCTATGTGTGTGCAACAGGTTTTTGGGGCTCTTGGTCTTTCCTTCATCTGAACCTAAATAGCATTTTGTCCCTGTGGTATTAACTTATGTTCACTATAGAATTATAATTATCTCTGAGTATTGAGTGATTCCTACATTAATTATAAACTCGACACAGAAAGAGAATGTGTCTTATTTAACATAGTAAGTGTTTGGGGGGCAGCTAGGTGGCGCAGTGGATAGAGCACCAGCCCTGGAGTCAGGAGTACCTGAGTTCAAATCCGGCCTCAGACACTTAACACTTACTAGCTGTGTGACCCTGGGCAAGTCACTTAACCCCAATTGCCTCACTTAAAAAAAAACAACATAGTAAGTGTTTGCTGAATTGGATCGAGCTGATCCTTATCTCATAAAAACTTAATACTACCAATAAAAAGAGAGGGGACTAGCTATCCATGCAGGAAAGAGAGGGTGGATGAAGACTACATGTTGCCTGGATTATACCACTTATTTAGGCAGACACAGCATTGAGTTGGTCCATCAGCATGGACATCTTGGATAGGCAGTGCCAATGGACTGGTCAAGAATTGAAAAGATGGGGCTAGATTGCATGTGGGAAATTGCTTAGCATTTTGAATTATTTTCATCTGTTTGGTGCTGCAAAAACCCCTCATCTCTTTAACACTAATATTCTGCTGGTGCTATTGGACTACAAATCATAAGATACATAGGATCATAGATTTAGAGCTGAAAGGGACCTCTGAAGCTACTTAATCTATCTCCCTCATTTTAGAAATTAGGAGGCTTTAGTGCAAGGAATTTAAGTGACTTATCTAAGGCCACACCAATAGTAAGTATGGGAGCAGGGATTTGAACCTGTTCTTCCTGATTTACAATCCATCATTTTAGCTAGTTAAGTAGCAGATCCAAGACTTGAACCCAGGCATCTTTTTAGAGAAATGATTTGTCTCTGGGCAAATGCCATGCTTTCCTTCCTCCCTCCCTTCCTTCCTCCCTCCCTCCCTCCCTCCCTCCCTTTCTTCCTTCCTTCCTTCCTTCCTTCCTTCCTTCCTTCCTTCCTTCCTTCCTTCCTTCCTTCCTTCCTTCCTTCCTTCCTTCCTTCCTTCCTTCCTTCCTTCCTTCCTTCCTTCCTTCCTTCCTCTATTGAAAAATAAAATCTGTTTGCATTTGCTTCCTGGACAAAAGCCATTATTTTCCAAACAAAAATTAAAAAAAAAAATCTCTCCATTAGTAACTCCATTGATGACAGATTTTTGATTTAGGATTACACACAAATCCCATTAAATAAATAAGGAGATTTGGGTCCATATTGTAAGCACTTTTTCATTCTATAATCTGTAGAGTTCTGCCAAAAGCTAAAATGTAAAAAAGAGAGTAATGGCAAGCATAAATACATTATTTTTGACATGGGTATGTATGTGAATAAGTGGGGATAGGAAAAGAGGAAAGATAATGGAGATTAGCATTCTTTCCTAATAATGTAACACTACTGACTAGCTATCAAAAACTTTACTTGTCTTTCATCCCCAGTTCTTTAGACCATAATTGTTATGTTCTTTGTGTAACTTCATGTCTTTGGTTTTCAGTATCTTCATCTGTGAAATAATCAGGTTGAACAACATGATTATAACAATAGCTAACGTTTAAATAGTGCTTTACTTATATTATCTCATTTGATCCTTTATAGAAACTCTGCGAAGTAGCTGCTATTATTCACCTTCATTTTACAGATGAGGAAACTGACAGGTTAAGTGACCTGTCCAAGACCATAAATATTTGAATGTGATTCTTCCTGATTCCAATCCCATCCATGCTACCTATATCTCTAGGGTCCTTTTTAGGCTCTATAATTCTATTCTAGTAGTGAAGGGTATAGAATCTTATACTTCATTTTGAAAGTATTATTTCAACAACTCCCATGGATTCAACTATCATCTCTATGAAGATGACTCATGAATCTACATATCCAGCTGCCATTTCTTCCCCAAGCTTTTGCCCTACACCTCTGACTGCCTACTGGACTTTTCTATTTTCCCCTTAGGCCTCTCAGTGTCTCTAACAGGACACTTCCTTCCCTCCAATCCCATCCCTCCCACTAACTTCCTTATTTCTGTTGAGGGCAATTTAGGAGTCATCTTTTGCTATTCACTTTCTTATCTTTCTCCTTTTCTTCCCCCTTATTTAGTAATTTTCTAAGTCTTGTCAATTTTATCTTCTCAACATTCTTATACCTATTCACATGCCTCCATTTACACCACAATTATGCTAGTCTCTTTGCAAAGCCTTCTATTTGGTTTGCCCCCATCCATCCTCTCTCTTCTCCATTGCATCCTCTACATAGTTTCTAGATCGATATTCTGAAAATGGGCTGATAGGCAATTAGGGTGTAGTGGATAAAGAGCTGACCTCAAGGCCAGGAGGACCTGGGTTCAAGGCTGCCTCTGACACATACAGGCTGTTTGAGTCCAGGCAAGTCAGTGTTCTAGTCAACTCTGTGGGATTATAAATTGCAGCAAAGGTGCCTACCTGCATCAGTAAAGACAATTTCCTCATCTGGGAGTTCCCTATATGAATCACAAGGATAGTCCTTTCCCTCCCAAATAGCTTGTGGCCATGTCATTCCTCTGATCAAGAAACTTCAGTGCTTCCCTCTCGCTATGAGGATAACATATGAACTCTTCTTTGGCATTTAAAGCCCTTTTATGATCTGACTCCATCCTCTTTCCAGGTTTAATATGCAGCACTCTCCTTCTCTCATTGGTCCTTCCAACTAAACAGGCCTTCTTGCCAGTACACGTCTCTTTTGCCTTTGCACTGGCTGTCTCACATTCTTGGAATGCATTCTCTTTCTTTGACTTTGTCCCTTGGAATCCCTTTCTCCATTCAAAGTTCAGCTCCAGGACCATCTTCTCTCCCTTACTTAGTCCCTCTGTTGTTAGTACCCCATCCTGATTTGTAGTTTTAATAATTGATAAACATAGTAGTGTTTCTTGATATTTTGATATAAAGCACATTTTTTCTGCCTTCTCTGACAACCCAGAAACTTTTCCTTTTCAGGCTCTATAATTCAAAATGTGAATCTTCTAAATGTTACTGGTCCCAATCATCTCTAGGTTCATAATATAGGATCACAGAATAGGGTAATATTTTAGGAAGCAACTCTCTTGATAATTTTTCTACCATGAGGTTAATCCTTCACTGAGGGATATCATCTTTATAATTCCTATTTTTCCATCATTTGCTTTTATATCATTTTATTTTTGCTCTGTGGCTGGAGCTCTTGTGGACATCCTTCATAAACGATGCTTTCCTTAGGAGAGGCAATGAGAGACTACTCTTCCCAACTCAGAGGCTATGTAAGGTAGGAGATTTCAGAAAGGCTTAGCTGGGTGTCCCTCAGAGTAGTGGTGTCAAACTCAAATAGAAATGGATCCCTATTGACTTGGAAAATCACAAATTGACATTATGTCATGTTATATTTTTATTTATTGTATTAAACATTTCCTAATTACACTTTAATCTGGTTATGCTTCACTCAGGAGTTTTGCTGGCAGGGAGTTTGTAACTTCAAAGCATTCACATGATTTTACTAGTAACCTTATCTTTACTTTCCCATTGGCAACCTGCACATTTGTGGCTATTTGCAGAAAAGAAAAAAATAGAGAAGCATGATGAGTGTGGCTTTTTTTTTTTGGGTTAAGTGACTTGCCCAGGGTCACACAGCTAGTAAGTGTCAAGTGTCTGAGGCCAGATTTGAACTCAAGTCCTCCTGAATCCAGGGCTGGTGCTTTATCCACTGTGCCACCTAGCTGCCCCCAATGAGTGTGTTTGTAAGAGTGGCTGGTATCCCACTAGGCAGCCTCAAGGTTTAATGTCAGTTTACTTCTGCTCTGCTCCCATACTCTGAGACCCTTAAAGATCTCAAGCAGCACATAAAGCTGACTTCACTGACAGATTGTTTCAAGCTGGTGCACTCTTTATGATCACCAGCGCTATCTACCAACTGTGAAGTTGAGTGTCGGTGGTGATGTGAGACCTTGCTGCCAGTCTTGGCATCTTCTGACAATAATGACTGAAGTCCTAGCAACCTCTGTCTTGGTTTTCAGAGGTTTGCAGCAGCAGCAGAATATACAGTACAATGCTCTCACATTACCATCTGACACTGTGGGAGATGAACTTCAGGTTCAAAAATGTTTTTGTTTAAAAATTTTTTTCCAGTACAGTATTTATAGTACTATAGATTTCATGAATATTGTCTGAAATCAATGATTTTTGTTGTTAGCACAGAAGGTCACCGAATTCTAGGGAACTACTAGTGAGAAAAAATGTTTTGCATGTTACCTTTTTTGTGTACTGCATTTTATGTTTTGTTTTTTTTTTGCTGGGCAATCAGGGTTAAGTGACTTGCCCAGGGTCACACAGCTAGTAAGTCAAGTGTCTGCGGCCGGATTTGAACTCAGGTACTCCTAAATCCAAGGCCGGTGCTTTATCCACTGCGCCACCTAGCCGCCCCCTAATACATTTTATGTATTTTTCATGGTTACTGTGTTAGAAAAAGTGCATGTTGGGGCAGCTAGGTGGTGCAGTGGATAGGGCACCGGCCCTGGAGTCAGGAGTACCTGAGTTCAAATCCAGTCTCAGACACTTAACACTTACTAGCTGTGTGACCCTGGGCAAGTCACTTAACCCCAATTGCCTCACTAAAAAAAAAATTTAAAAAAATAAAAAGTGCATGTTATCAGAATTAATGTTTTTTTTATAAAGAATTGTATGCAGAAAAGTGTATTTTCAGCACCCTCTGGCAAAAGATTATAGTATTTGGTGGCTGCAGGAACCTAATCCCCTATTTTGTATAGGCTTGATGTATCAACATTTACATTTTAGACTTTTGTATCATTTTCTAGGAATGTTACCCCCTTGAAAGTTGAGTATTGACTGTATGTTGCTTGTTGATAGGTTGATTGGTTTTCCATTGGTTGAAGAAAGTATAGCGGAAAGAACACTAGATTTCAAATCCATGAACCTATGTTTTAAACCTGCTGACAACTATGTGAATTTGGGCAAATCACTTAATTTCTTTGGGCCTCAGTTTCTTCATCTGTAAAATGAAGTAGTTGGATTAGATTGACCTCTGAGGTTCTTGGATCCATGAGCCTATGATCCTATCACTTCTCTGGGCCTCAGTTTCCTTAACTGGAAAATGATCATTTTGGACCAGATAATCTCAGAGGTCACTTTTAGCTCGAGAGCTAATGACCTCTTTGTATCTCAGTTTGGTTAACTATAAAATGGAGAGTTGGATTAAATGATCTTCAAGGTCTCTTCCATCTCTAGATCTATGAAGGGGCCTTTCATGTCCTCAGTTTCCTCATTTGTAAAATGAAGACATTGGAGTAGATATTTGTTGAGGTCCCTTCTAACTCTAAGTCTCTGAGGCTCACATGTTAAGCTGGTTGGGGTTTCTGAATGTGTGTCTCTGTCCTCCCTGTCTCTCTGCTGTTCTGTCTCTGTCTCTCTTTCACTGCATTCCTTTGGCTGGGCAGAGATCTGATTTTCTCTTCTTTTATACCATATTTCCCAAAATGTGGTCGGGTGCTCTCCTGAGGGGCTGCCATTTTTTTTTCCACAGGTGGCTATATTTCACCTTGGTGAATGAAACCATCCCTCTGCAATGATAACTATTGCCATGTGTAGTTCTAGAATACCTTTAGGGGTTTCCCCTTCCTTTCTGTCCCCTCTCTTCACAAGGGTCTTTTCTATCTGTAAGTTACCAGCGTCAGTCAGTCACTGTTCTGGCTTCTGTTTCAAAACAGGTTTCCCTTCAGCACCAAAAGTCCTATTTTATAGAGTTACCCCACCCCCCCATCCCTAACCCTGAATTCCATATTCCATTTATAGAAGGACATAGTATTCTAGAATATATTGAATTGTTTTGGGGAATGGAACACAAGATGAAGGGAAGGTTCTGTTACAGTATTTACATGGAAGCCAATGCTATTCTGTGTGGTTTCAGGAGATTGAGACTCATGTGTACTTTGGGGGAAGATGCACAGTTTGACAGGAAACATCTGCCTCATTCGGCTCCAACATCAACAGGATTGATGGAGTAGGAAACCTGCTGATACTGTGTGGGCTTCATTTCTCCAGTGAGAGCTTATCCTGAGATCAGGGCTGTTTGGACAGAGAACACAATGTAGTCCCATTTATCAAACTTTGAGAATAACAAAGGGTTGCATTTGAGCATTAGCAAGGATGATTCCTGTGGTTAAAAGTGTAAAGTCATTTTTATTCTAAATGTCTCCCCAAAGAATATCCTTGTAGTTAAGCTTCCTATATAAGTTTCAATGCCTAGGATCTTTAAAGTTGTTATTTGGGGGGTTGCAAAATTCGTCTGGGACTGGGGGCAATTTTCTGTTTCTGTGATTTTTTAAAAATCAAAATACAGATTAATGTGGCAATTTGTAGCTTAAAAATCATCTTTTGAGAATTTAGAATATTCAACATTTTTTAGATCAACTCATCGCTATTACTCATACAATTCAATTAATTAAATTTTTTAGACTTTTTTTGTTTTCACATCACCTTCATTTCCAAATATATTTCCTCCTTCCTCTCTATCTTACCCAGAGAAGCTATCTATGTAACAAATGATAAAAAAGAGAAATAATAATAACACTTATATAGTGCTCACTATGTGTCAGACACTGTGCTAAGTACTTTACAGTCATTATCTCATTTGTTCTTCAGAGCAGCCCTGTGAGGTAAGTGTATTATTATCCTTCTTTTACAGATGAGGAAATTGAGACTGAGAGGTTGAATGACATACCCAGGGTCACACAGCTAGTAGGCATTCTGTGGGAGGATTTGAACTCAGGTTTTCCTGACTCCAGGCCATATACTCTATGCCACTTAGCTGCTGAGTATCAAGGGAGTCTGATAGTATATGAAATAATCCACAGCCACAGTCAATAAAGGGAGGGAAGCCATCCAATTCAATTAAACAAACATTTACCAAGTAGCCACTATGTGCAAAGCACTCATCTAGGTGCTAGAGGTACAAGGATAACCCATCAACATTTGTTCTGCACCTACATTGTATCAGGCCTGATACCGGAGACACAAAGAGGAAGATGAAACAATTTCTGCCTGTAAGGAGCTTTCATTCTGTCAGGGGAGACAACAAGCAAACCCCAAATTATGCCAAATAAATTCAAAGTAATTTAAAGAGAGAATCACAAGGAGCTGGGAGGATGAGGAAAGGTCCTACGGAGGAAGGAGCACTTGAGCTGAGCTTTGACAAGAAGATAGGAAATCTAGGACAAAAATTCCCCAGTGGTGCCCACCCTTCAGGAGTTTACTGGGAAGATGCAACATGTAAACAGATAAGTGTCATTCAAGGTAAACTGAGGAATCACTATCTCAAAGAATCAAGGAAGGCTTTACTGAGGAGGTGCCCTCTGAGTGAAGCCTTGAAGGAAGACAAGGTAGAGATAAAGAGGGGTGGGTAATACAGGTGGGGCTTTTGTGAATGACTGGAATTGGGAGATGGAGGGTTGAGTTTGGGGAATAGCTAATCATTTAGTTTGGTTAAGATGTAGAGTTCATGAGGGGGAATAATAAGATTGGAAAGGTGCATAAATGTCAGATTGTGGAGGACCTCAAATGTCATGTTGAATAGTTTCCATTTCATCCTGTGGGTGATTTCATGCCCCGTGAAGGTTCTGGAGCAGAACAACAATGTGGTCAGACCTGTGCCCATGGAAGATTGTTTTAATTATTGTACAGAAGATAACTGATTGGAAACAGGGAGACTGATTGGAAAGATGTTGCAATAATTCTGACAAGGAGTGATAAGGAGACGAAAAAGATAGTCACAGTGTGTATGCAGAGAAGGGGATGGATTGAAGGATGTTGTGGAGGGAGAATTGGTAAGACTTGAAAATTAATCAGATTGAGGGAGGTATGAAAGGTAATAGTCAAATATGATGTGGAGGTTGAGAACCTGGATGATTAGAAAGATAATTATGGTCTCAGTAAAGGAGAGAAGAAGAACAGGTTGAGTGGGTAAGAAAATGATTTCATTCTGGAAATGTCAAGTTTGAAATGCTACTAAGAATAAATGCTTAGTGGATGAATAAATGAAGGTACAGATGTCCAGGAGGTTGTTGGTTATGCAGAATTGGAATTCAGGAGAGAGATTATGTCAGGATATATAGGTTTGAGAGTAATCTGCATGTAGACAATCATTGTAACTATGGGAGTGAGTGAGATCACTGAGAGTGAGAAAAGAGTAGAGAATATGGAGAGGACAGAGTCATGGGGGACACCCATGCTTAGGGAATGAGATGATGGTTCAACAAACGGGACTGAGAAGGAGAAAAGTAAGGAAGAAAGTGTTGTGGAAGTAAAGAGAGGAGGTCATAGGACCTGGGGATGGGGATAGGGATGATTGTCTGTGAAAAACTGTGGAGAACTCAAGGAATTTAAGGACTTAAGGGGGGGAAAAGGCAATTAGATCTGGAAGTTAAGATACCTTTGAGAAACTTGGAGAGAGTAAGTAGTTTCAGAATATTGGGGTCAGGAAGCAGATTCAAAAGGTTGAGAATGGGGTGGGAACTGAAGAAATGAAGGTAATGAGTTAAGTTACTTTTTTTTCTCTGCAGTTTGCTTCTGAGAAGGAGAAAAGATATAAGAAAATAGCTTGAGGAGATAAGGTCAAGTGAAGGGTTTTTTTTTTTTGTTTTGTTTATTTTTTTAAGAATGGGGAAGACTTGGGCATACTTGTACACAGCAGAGAAGAAGTTAGTAGGTAAAGAGGGATCAATATGTGGAAGGGGTGAATGATTGAAAGGGCAAGCTCTTAGAAAAGATTGAAGAAGGGTAAGATTAAAAAGCACAAGTTGAGCTGTTGGCCTTGGCTAGGAGAAGGGCCACTGCTCTGGCTGGGCTAAGAGCAAGGGAGGAGAGAAAGGGGACACTGAAGAAAGGTTTTGATGTGTACGAGAGAAGAGGGAGCTCATGACAGGGGGCCTCTTTTCTCAGTAAAGTAGGAGGTGAAGACCTTTAATGAGTAGAGGAGAGAAATTAGTATAGGTCTTTCTGAAGAGAAGAGTTTTGGAATACTTGCTCTAGGGAATGTGATAAAGTGAATGAAAAGAGAATAAACAAATTATCCTGCACCTGTGAGAACCCAGCTGATATTTGATGATATTTGTGCTTGACTCAATCAGGAAAGGTTATGTGGATTTCTCTACTGTTGGAAAAGAGCTGTGGATATTGGGGGCTAACCCCTTTATTTGTCATGAGCTACTTTATTATTATCTTATCCTACACTGGAATAGCCCTCCTGTTTTCTAGGACCTAGAAATAATATAAAGGAAGTTTGTTTTATTCCTCAGGTTTGTCACATGTTTGAAATTTCACTGTATTTAATGCCCATCCTCATATCATAGCATCCTTAGTGATGTGTACAGATTGATAGATTTAAAGTTAGAAGAGAACACTCTCATTTTATAGATCAGTGAATAGAATTGTTTTCAAATACAGTATATGAAATGCCTAGGTTGTGCTAATAGGTACATGTAGGAACCAGAGTAATTTCATCCAAATCATTCTTCATACTGCTAAATTCATCTTCCTTCTATAGTGATCTGGTTGCATCAATAGTCTGCTCAAATATTTTCACTGGCTTTCAGCTGTTAGATCTTTCTTTTTCTCTTGCCCCTCCACATTCCCCTAGGAAAAAAAATCATCTTTACCTTGGACCTCACATAATACTTCTCTTACTTCTCTCCCTTTCTTCTCCCAGTGCTCAGCATGCTTCCTGGCCCGTAGTAAGCATTTAAGTGCTTCTTGATGGACTAAGTAGTTCAAACTCCTTTACTTTGTATTCAGGTCCCCTTATATTCTGGGCCCATAATGCCTTGGTGCATTTTGTAAAGCTTTATTTCCTTCCACATATTCTATGGTTTGTTGTTGTTGTTTTTGATGAGGCAATTGGGGTTAAGTGACTTGCCCAGGGTCACACAGCTAGTAAGTGTCAAGTGGCTGAGGCTGGATTTGAACTCAAGTCCTCCTGACTCCAGGGCCGGTGCTCTATCCACTGCGCCACCCAGCTGCCCCTAGAAATTGACTCTGAAACACAGACTTTCCTACCTCACTTTCCCAACTGCACTTTTCCTACCTTTGCTCATGCTGTTCCCTGTGTCTGAAATGTCTGCCCTTTCCCTTTTAGGCTGTTGAATAGCTTACAACCTGACCTTGGAACTGCATTTCAAATGCTCCCTCCCCCAGGAAGCCTGCTTTGATCCTGCCTGTCAGTAACAGTTTTTCCTTCCTCTGACTTCACAGAACACTTTGTTTTGCATCTCTTAATGCATTTTATCACATATGCTTTTGTAATTACAGCATTCTGTGTTTGTGTCTTATCCTTCTACTAGACTGTGTACCAGGGAGCATAGGGACCATGTCTTACCTAAACTCTCTATCTGCCTCAGGGTCCATCACAGTCTTCTCCATACAGCAGGTGATGATAGCTAACATCTATATAGCACCACGTGGATTATCCCATTCAAATAGATAGATAAAGTATTTATTAAGCACTTACCAGGCCTTGAGCCAAGTGTTGAGGATACAGCTACACGCAAGCACGAGCGCTCCTCAAGGCTTCAAGGAGTTTATGTTTGAATAGGGGGAACATACCATGTGAAAAGGAATTGGAAAAACTGAGGAGACTCACAAGGGGACATGGTTTGGAAATGGTGGCCAGGAACTGATGTGGAGGCCTGATCCCTGGGAAGATGAGGTGAAAGCTCTTATCAAGATGCAGGATGGTTCCAGGGGTAGAGTACAAGGATGTGTGTATGTGTGTGTGTGTGTGTAGGGGAGTATGGGGGAAATGAGGATGATGATCAAGTGCATTTGTGAGGAAGGTGGTATCATTATCCCTGTTTTACAAATGAAATACACTGAAACTGAAGGAGGTTAGGTGACTTGCCCAAGGTCATATACTAGTAGCCATCAGAGATAGGATTCAAACCTTAATAAATGTTTACTTAATGGTGTCCAAGTTACAGGTGATTATAATTATAATTGTCTTCAGAACACATACATGTAATACATTCAGGAAAAATATGATGGGAAAAGGAGATGGGCTGTCATGTATTGAAAACAACAGATAAAAGATGGATGTTTGGAGTGCTGTGCTGATACCCACAAACAGTAAAAAAGGCTGAGGAGAAGCCTCCATTGGGCAGGACCTCTGTGGAGTATTTGTGGGAGAACATGGATGAGAATCACGGAGAATGAGAGGATATGAATGGGTTTGGACCTGTGCTTGTATATGTGTGGGTATATCCACATTGATAAGATCATTGATACACTGAAATATTAAGTACATTAATGGAAAGGCAAATAATCCAAAGTAATTTTTTTCTATTAGTACTCTAATATTTGTTTTTATCATTAAGTTTCTTTTTTTATCATTAAGTTTCTGTATTCACTTTGTCAGTAAAACATGCTAAAATAATAAGAAAACTAAATAGTAATGTATAAACTTTTTCTCCTTTGCTTGTGTGTGTACATGTATGTATATGTGTGTGTATGTTGTGTGTGATTTTTACATTTCAAAAATGTTCCTGTGTGTGCATATCTGACGATTTAAAAACAACAATAACAACGCAATATTATGGAGAGTAAGGAAGGAAGAAAGTAAGACTTAATGAGACTCTCAGTAGAATTACAATGAGATTATTTGCAAAAAAAGATCCCAGATCAATTTCTCTATCTTTACTCACTTCTCCTTCTCTTCAGCCCTCTTCTGGTGCGGTGAGACTTTATGAATTAAAATGTCAAGCCTGTAGTAGAAAGACACTCTGTAAATCTAATGAAATATAGGGCTGTTGTAAAAGGAATTATGTCTTAAGATGTTATTTCTTTCTGTAGTCTTAGTGTTAAAAGATGACTTTTCATGATGAAGGACAGCAGGTGTTGGAAAGCCAGAAACATACACCAGTGAACTAATGAAGATTTCAGGAACTGGGGAGCCGTGCATGTGCTTTTCACTGTCTCTTTGTGAGGTTCTTCTGTTCTGTTATGATAGCAAAGAGAAGGATGGAACCAGGATCTCTTTGACTTAGTCTGATATAGATAGGGCTTTGGGTTTTATTTAAGACATCCTCTGAAAGGAAGGAAATAATAATTTAATAAATGCCTATTATATGCCAATCACTGTGCTAAGTGCTTTATAATATCTTAACTGACCTTCACAGCAACCCTGCAAGGTAGGTGGTGTTATTATCTCCATTTTACAGTTGAGGAAATCGAGGCAAACAGAAGTTAAATGACTTGCCCACAGTCACAAAGCTTGGAAGTGTCTGAGGCTGGATTTGAACTCATTACTTCCTGACTCTAAGCTCAATCCTCTATCCAGTGCATTACCTAGCTGACTCTGCAGTTAAAACTGTAAAAAGTATCTTGGGTTTTAAATTAGGTTAGCTCATACGGGAATATGACTCTGCCATCTAACTGGAAGTGACTTATGATGGTAGAACTTTGAAACTTTTTAGAATGAAGAATTTCTAGAATTCATTTTCTAACACCTCATTGCTTGGTTTGACTTCATTTTCTTCATTATGCCCAGCACAGCATAGACTTAGCAGCAGTTTTATCACCTGCCCAATGCCATACAAGGAGTAAGAGGATGAACCAAGATTTGAACCCAATTCCCCAGACTCCAAATCTCCGGGTGTCTTCAATTAGATTTCTTCCAAAATGTCCAAAAAGGACAGAGTTAGGTGTAATATGTGGCAGTTGTTGAGAATCATCTTTAAAACTGCATAGAAGGAAATGTCTCCTAATAATTAGAGTTGTCCAAATCTAGGATGAGCTTCTTGCCTCAAAAAGTCATGGGCTTTACATCCCTAGAAGTCTCTGAGCAGAATTTGGATGACCACTTATTAAGAATACCATAAAGGGGGGCAGCTAGGTGGCGCAGTACATAGAGCACCGGCCCTGGAGTCAGGAGTACCTGAGTTCAAATCCGGCCTCAGACACTTAACATGTACTAGCTGTGTGACCCTGGGCAAGTCATTTAACCCCAATTGCCTCACTAAAAAAAAAAAAAAAGAATACCATAAAGAAGATTCTTTTTTAGGTTCGAAGTTAGTCTACATGACCCTGATAATCCTTTCTAATTCTAAGATTTGGTGATTTTTGGGAAAACTAATTTTAGCCCCATGTTTTGGATGGTTATTATAGGGGACTGGGATGTCTCTCATCCCATTTGAGTTTATATAAATCAGAGTCATATTCTCTTCAGTGATCTTCAAGCTTCTTGCAATCCCTCCCCTCCTCCAAAAAAAAAAAAAAAGCATTGGATTGAAAAAGCATGCACTTTTCCACACCAGAAATGTTTTCCTTTAAGCATGGATAGATCCCCCAGAAAATTTCCCCCACCCTCCCCAGTAGTCACTATGTCTGTTTTTTTTTTATTTGAGAAAGGTATTTTCTCAACTCTGAAAGTGTCTCTCCTTGTGTGTTCAGCTTTGGAGACAAGTGCTATTATTTTTAGCTCATAGATCTTTTAGGTCACATCCTACTGTGTTGGGAGTGTGAGAGAAAATGCACATTTGAAATTAGACCCAGTTACTGATAGCTTGCCCTGGATATACTCAATGGAAGAGGTCTCAAGAAAAAAAAAAGCCTGCTTTGTGTAAAGGGGAGAAAGCTCAGAGAGAGCTTAGAGTTGCTATGAGAATATTCTCTTGACATGGTTTCCCTTCATGCTGGCTTCTAATTGTTTGAGTAGGTTTTACTGTTTGGAAAGATCAGGCAGTGCTGTACTCTCTGTTTAAGCTTGGTAGCACTGTGCCAACCTCTCCCAGTCTGTTGTGGCACCTCACTTAATCCTGTCTGAGCCAAGGGGAGTCAGTTTTACCAAGTCTTTTTAGCGGGAGCTCGGGAAATCACGAGTCCTTTGCCAGATCCCCCTCCTTGTATTTTTTATAGTACTTAGTAGAAGTAGTAGCCCAACTATCAAGTCATATGCCCATATCCTCCTAATCTTCCATCAAAAGCTTCTGCAAGGCTTCCTGGTTTGCAATATCAGAGACTGAAGGTCTTTCTGCAGAAGTGTGGGAAAGCTGGAGAAAGTGAGATTGTGTCATGTAGGCTTTCCTGTTGGAAGGTCAAATGACTTAGTCCCCAAAACTTTCTAGGTGTGTTGTAGACAGAGAAATCTGATTAAATGCATCAGGTTATCATATTTGCATAGTCCGTGTGTGTGTGTGTGTGTGTGTGTGTGTGTGTGTGTGTGTGGGGAGAGAGAGAGAGAGAGAGAGAGAGAGAGAGAGAGAGAGAGAGAGAGAGAGAGAGAGAATGCCTAATGAGGAAATTTCCTTAACAGTACCTACTTTGCACCTTATACTCTTATAGCCTGGGCCTAGAGAGGGGAAGTAATTACATAGTCATGCAGCTAGTATGTCAGAGTCAGGGGACTGAACCCAGGTCTTTCTGATTTGGAAACCAGTTCTCTATCTCTTCTACCACATTTGCGCTCTCATGTGTATGGTGAGTCTCTCTGTCTTTCTTTGACTTTCTTTCTGTCTCTTTTTCTCAATTGTAAAGGATTACAAAAGTCAGGTAGTTAGGTGGCACAGTGGATAGTCAGAAATACCTGCATCCATATGTGGCCTCTAGCTTTGTGACCCTGGGTGAGTCACTTAAATTCCTGTCTGCCTCAGTTTCCTCATCTGTAAAATGCAGATAAAACTAACACCTACCTCCTAGGATTGTTGTGAGGGTAAAATGAAATAATATTTGTAAAATACTTTGCAAACTTTAAATGCCATATAAATTATATCTATTTATTATTAGCCTATCCGTTACAGTTTAAAAATATATTTCCTTATTTCATCCTCCCAATAACCCCACAAAGTAAAGTTAAGCCAGTAATATTTTTAACAAGATAAAATTTATTAGGATCTACTATGTCACTTTCAGTAAAATGCTTACCATGTTCCATGGAGCCCTGTAATCAGAAGTGTTAACATATGATGAATGCTCACTATATGAGGAGCACTGTCCTCTGATGCTTTCTCCCCCTGAATCTTCATTCTACTTTTTCACTTCAGGTTCCATCAAGTAATTTATTGAAGACACTCAGGTACGCATGGAGTGTGTGATGCAGCTGGGGCTTGCACTAGTCTTCTGACTCCAAGCCCTATGCATTGGGAGGAAGCACGGTACAGTTATAAGGCAGTATACAGTTAGGTGGGGCAATAATACAGCACCAGGCTTGGAGTCCAGAAGATCTGATTTCAAATCTGGCCTCAGACACTTATTAGCTGAGTAATCCTGGGCAAATCATTTAACACCTATTTGCTTCAGCTCCTCATCTGTAAAATGGGGGCACATTGAGGAAGGAAATGGCAAACCACTCCAGTATCTTTGCCAAGAAAACTCCATGGACAGAAGCCCATGAAATCTGGGTCACATAGAGTTAGACATGACTGAATAACAACAACAAAACAGTACTGTGGAAAGTGTTTTGTCTCTGGAGTTAGAGGACCTAATTCAAATGTGTGACATTAGGCAAGTCGCTTAACCTCCTTTTCTCACCTGTAAAATGAAGGGGTTAGACTAGATGGCCTGAGGGATCCCTTCCAGCTCTAGGTCTGTGACTGTGCTATTGACAATGACAGGGATAGTAGTTAAAGCTCAGAGCTTCTGTGACAACACCTCATCCATAGTTCAGTCCCAATCCCACTGGCTGCAAGTGGATGGGCCACACTGGGGAAAGTATAGTTGGGTGACAGAGATGATACTGGGACCCCGGCCAGGATCAGGTCCAAGAACAGTTGTGCTGTGGATAAAGCTGAATATGGGACCATTTCAGATGTTTGGGTGGAAGAATTGAAGGCTCAAAGAGGAGGTGGAGGGGCTGGTGTGGGGAGAGAGATAAAGGATGAAGTGGACATGGAGTTGAGAGAACTCTGTCTGTTCTTCCTTAAAACAAATGCCTTGTCTATCTATCTCCCACTCACTTCTTAGAAGACTCTTATAGGGACCGCATTGTCTAGCTGTTGCTGTTGTTATCACATAGTATTGAAGGGCTTACCATGTGTGAATGTGTCAGTCACACATAGAAGAGTCTTGCCCTCTGAATATTTTCTCAGCAAATAGAGAACATACCTTCCATTCTCATGCCGAAAAATTCTCCTCATCTCTCTTAGGGCAGCCTTGTTGTCTCCTCTGAGTGTGTTTCCTCTTCTTGTGGGACCTAATAAAGTCAAAGGAAATAAATACCTTCCCTGATCACTCTACTGAGTGTAAATCCTACCAGAAAGCCATTTACTAGAATCAGCTGTCAATTAAGCTTCTGAATAGTCTGTATCAAATCATGTGTTCCCCCTTGATTTGTTGTTCTTCAGAATAGTCTTTGCCAAATACTTCCCTTAGATCTTCATAAGTCCCCTGACTTTAATGTTTAGGACTGCCTCTGCTAAAGGACCTCCTCAGATCATGACCTGGCAGTTTTTGTGTTCATATGCACCCCAAGAAGAGTGTTCACTACTTGATAGAAGACATCATTCAGTGAGAGAGGTTTAGCTTTTCCTGTGGTATGGGTAAGCCACCATCTATTTTCCAGCTCCATCTGGGACCATGAAGGCTGTTGAATTCTGTTACTGCTTGCAATCAAACCCAAGAGAACATAGGAGCCACTTCAGATTTTGAGGTCCTTGAGGGTAGGGACTGTTTTTGACTTTCTTTGGATCCCCAGCACTTAGCACAGTGTCCAGAATGTAGTGGGTGCTTGAAAAATACTTGTTAACTTGATGTGACTCGATGGTTTTGCGGGTCAGGGTGTGTGTCTGAGAAAACCAGGCTGTTCTTGAACACCAAAGAACTGTGGTAATACTAGTGGAAAGAATTCTAGAGATGGAATCAAGCAACATGCATTTGAGTCTGAGCTTTGTCAATTAGTGTGTAACCATAGACAAATTGATTCTCTTCTCTGGGCCTCAGTTTTCTCATCTGGGGTTGGACTAAATCAGTCAATCAGAGTTCTAAAATGTGGTGTTTCTATGATGTTTTACAGCCTCCGTGCCTTTGTTGTCCTTCATTCCAGGCAGTCTCTCATGCCTGGAATACTCTTTCCTCACCTCCACCTCTTGGAACTCATAGTTCCCTTCAAGGCTCAGATCAAATACCATAACATCTTTCAGTTATTTGGACAGGAAATATTTATAATCTCCTGATAAGGAAGTTTTGTTTACCTTCTCTACCCTCACCTTTTTCTTCCATGTTGTTTTTCAGCCATTTTCAGTTATGTCTGTCTCTTTGTGACCTCATTAGGGGTGTTCTTGGCAAAGATACTAGAGTGGTTTGACATTTCCTTCTCCAGTTCATTTTACAGATGAGGAAACTGGAGCAAAGAGGGTGAAGTGATTTGCCCATGGTCCCATAGCTAGTAAGTGTCTGAGACTAGATTTGAACTCAGGAATATGAGTATTCCTGATTCTAGGCCCCAAGCTCTATGCACTGTGCCACCTAACTGCCCCATAAGAACATATAATTTATATCTGGAAGGAACTTTAGAACTCATCTAATTCTAGACTTATAAATCTAGATTTGGGAGGGATCATAGAGTCAATCTAGCACAACTCCCTCCTTTGACAATTGAGGAAACCATGAAAGTGACTTGCCCAAGAGTCACACAGGTAATAAATGACAGAGGTGGAATTTGAACCTGAGTCCTTTGCCTCAAAAATCAATGTACTGGGGCAGCTAGGTGGCGCAATGGATAGAGCACTGGCTCTGGAGTCAGGAGTACCTGAGTTCAAATCTGGCCTCAGACACTTAACACTTACTAGCTGTGTGACCCCGGGCAGGTCACTTAACCCCAATTACCTCACTTTAAAAAAAAGTCAATGTGCTTTCTATTTTACATCGATGAAGTGACTCTGCCTGAGGTTATAAGAGGTAATAGAGAAGGAATTGAACCCAGTAAATCAGTGTCACTAAGATTTATTAAGTGCCTACTATGTGCTAGGCACTGTGCTAAGAACTGAGGATACAGGGGTAGCTAGGTGGCTCAGTGGATAAAGCACCGACCCTGGATTCAGGAAGACCTGAATTGAAATCCGACCTCAGACACTTGACACGTACTAGCTGTGTGACCCTGGGCAAGTCACTTAACCCTCATTGCCCCATCCAAAAAACCCCCCCAAAACTGAGGATACAAAACCAATCAAGTAAGACAGTTTATGTCTTCAAGGAGGATCCATTCTAATGGGAAAAGCAATAGATACTGGGTATGGTGGCCAGAGAAAAGTACCTTGGTAATATTAATTACTAAGATAATGTATTGTAAAGTGTTTTGAAAACCTTAAAATGCTATATAAATGTTAGTTGTTGTTATTGTTGAGAAGTGTATTTTTTCATACTGAACTCCAAAATTGTTATTATACATTCAATATTATACAAAATTGTTGGATTATACATTCAGGACTGAGCATTCCTTGTTCTTCAGCAGTAAATTGTCAAGACTATAGAAGTATATATCCAAAGCTTTTGATGCTATTTGGAAAAGGGATTTCCAGAAATGCCTGAAAGGAAGCAATTGAATATTTGGGGGACAGATAGGTTCTTCTTTCCTTCTAATGAAATCTTTAGAATAATATTTCCACAATAGGATCACTGGGTCAGCTGATACTAGTTTTGTGACTCTCATTGTATATTGTTCTTCATCAGTTTAGCAATAATTTGAGTCACATACGCATTGTGACGACTTATCTTCAACCTCATAAAAATTACAGTTTGTACTTGTTTTTAATTTTTTTCCAATTTAATGGATATAAGGTGATGTCTTAAGGTTGTATTGGTTTGTATTTCTTTTTTTAGGGAATTTAAACATCTTTTTATTTGGTTAGTACCAATTTGTATTTCTTCCTTGGAAAATTGTGTTTTAATATTCTTTGACATTTTCTCCATTGGGGAGGGCATATTATTCACACACATCTATCAATTCATTTTACATTCTAGATGTCAGTCTCCTTTGTCCTATATATTTATGATAACATTTTCCCAATGTGCTTTTCTTTTTAAATTACATTTTTAAAAATAATAAAAAATTTCTTTTCTTCTCCCTTCCACATTCCCTCTCCTTTCTCTACTGGGAAATAATTAAGAAAAACAAAACCCTTGTAAATAAACATAGTCAACCAAAACAAATTCCCACTTTGGTTATGTCCAAAATGTATGTCTCACTCAGAGTTTTGAGTTTATTACCTCTCTATCAGCAAATGGGTAGCACTTAAAAAAAATCTTTGGTCCTCTGAAATCATGTTTAATCATCTCATTGATCAGAGTTCTTATGTCTTTCAAAATTGTTAAGTTTTATAATGTTGATGTTCTACTCACTTTACTTTGTATCAGTTCATACTAGTCTGCACAGGTTGCTCTGAAAAAAATTTTTTTTCATTTCTTACAGGATCATAGAATCCATTATATTCGTAAATCATAATTTGTTCAGCCATTCCCATATTGATGGGCATCCCCTTAGTTTCCAATTCTTTGTCAATACCCAAAGTGCTGTTCTAAATATTTTTGTACCTATAGGACCTTTTGCTCTTTCTTTGATCTTTTTGGGCTATAGGCATAGTATTGGTCTTGTTGGGTCTTGTATATAGTAACTTTTTGTTTATGGTTCCAAATTACTTTCCACAATGGTCAAAGCAAATTATAGCTTCACCAACAGTGTATCAACGTACTTGTTTTCCTTCAGCCCCTCCAACATTTGTTATTGTCCTTTTTTTGCCAACTCTACAAATTTGATGAATGTGAGATAAAACCTCAAAATTTCTTTAATTTGCATTTCTCTAATTATTAGTTATTTGGAGCATTTTTAATGGCTTTAGATAGCTTGGGTTTCTTTCCTTGAGAATGATTTGTTCATATCCTTTGACCACTAATCAATTTTTTTAAAGTAATAATAAACATTTTTATTTAAAGTTTATAGTTCCAAATTCGATCCCTCCTACCCTCCCTCCCCTTCCTTTTCCCTGAGGTAGGTAAGCAATCAGATATAGGTTACACATGTGCAATTAACCATTAATCAGTTGAGGAATGGTTTATTCTTATACATTTGAATCAGTTTCTTGAATATCTTGGAAATAAGGCTATCAGTTTGCTGCAAAGATTTTTTTCCTCCAGTTAACTGTTTCCCTTCTAAAATTACCCATATTTCTTTTCTTCCTTTCTTTTTAAATGGATGTCACTTTTTTGATGTGAAATCTTTTTACTTTAGTATAGTTAAATTCATAGATTTTTTTCAATAATTATGTTAGTTATAAAAATATTTAACTCAGTTGCCTTGCTTTGATTGATAAAACTGAGGCAATTGAGATAAATATTCTTTTCTTCCAGTTTAAAAACATTTTAAATATTTATATCCTTGACCTAAGGTTTATTATAAGTTAGGGTGTAAACATATACATATACATATTTGTACATATAGGACATGTTTAGAGCCATGTTTCATACCACATGTATGTGTGTATGAATGTATGTATGTATGTATGTACCTTGTCATTATCCAATCTTCCCAGTGGTTTTTACTGAGTGTGATTCCATTTTGTGGCACATTTTGGTTACTAGTTTGTCAGATGTTGATCTTCTTGATTCTCTATTGTGTTCCATTCATCTACTTCTTTTTCTCTTTTAATATGAGAAAATTTTAATGAATGTTGCTTTATAATAAACTTTGAAACCCAATAGTTTAAGTCCCCCTTCAACCACTCTATTTTTCAGAGTTCCTCTTATTATTCTTGCTTGTTTTTTTTTTTTTTTGCATTTTAATTTGGTTATAGATGTATCTAGTTGTGTGAAACAGCCTGCAAGAGTTTTGATTGGTATTGGTACTTGATTCAATTTGTACTAATCCTATAAATGAATTTGTGAAATGTTGACCTTTTTACTATAGTTTTTCAACCTAACCATATGCAGAAGATATCACTTGATTTGTTCAATTCTTTCTTAATTTCTCTTAAAATCGGTTTTGAAGTTGTCTTTATGTAAATTTCTCACATGTCTTTAATAAGTTAACATCAATTAAAATATATTTTGTCATCAGAAAGACTTTTTCACTATAAATTTCTCTTAATGTTTGTTGGCAGTTGATAAAATTATGATGTAGTATATAGTGTAACGATTGGAATGATGCCACCTGCTGGAGACTTACTGTGAGAAAGCTCCACTATGAGGAGAAGGCCTCTGAGGGCAAGCCATGCGGTCAAGGTCCTTGGTGTCAGGAAGTGACATTTGCTTGTGGGTACTGTCTATCAAGGCTACCAGCCAGTCAACTTGAGGAGCTTCCCATTTCTGGGAGGAGGACATGAAGTAGGAAGTAGACTCTGGGAGAGGGCTTTTGCCTCTTTTGGTTCCTGACCTTGCCATGGTGGGTCAGATAAGGGGGTCTCTTATAAATAGTTAGATTTTTACCTTTCTCTCTGATCCTAATGCTCTTTAATAAATACTTAAACACTTAAATAATCTTGCTAGAGTTTATAATTTGTTGGCGACCACTCATTAGATTTTTGGTTAGTATGGCTAGAATTTAAGCCCCTTACAATAGAAACACCACTTTTATAGTTTGCTTTAAACCCTACCTCTTAATTATTTTTCTTATAGTTTACTGTCTTGGGTTATCTGGATATACAATCCATTCTTCACTTCTTGAGGTTGTTTCTAATGTTAATCTAAAGCAGCTGTATGAGGTTGGGAGTAATCTCAACTCTCAGGTCCAGAGTTTCATATATAACAAATTAATTTATGGAATTTCTAAGATTACTTGTGTTCTGTAGAAATTGCATCCTCCCCCTGGTCCTGGTCAGAGTACTGAATGAGTCTTTAAGATATTATCATTCCATACTAGTTGAGACTTTTTTTTTGGACAGGGGTGGAGAGATAGAGAATGAAGGGAGTTGCTGTCCATAGGACCAATGATATATATCATAATAAAAAGGTTTTGTGATTGAAAAAAAGTTGATGCTAAAGCAGTGCCTAAGGGAATTTACTGATACTAAGAAATTCTTTGAACACAAAATGATAATAGAGAACCTTAAAAACATTCTTATTCAGGAAGGAAGGAACCTTGCAATTATTTAGTATCTGCTCTGTTCCAGTCACTGTGCTAAAAGCTTTACAAATGTTATTTGATCCTCCCAACAACCCTGGGAGGTAAGTACTATTATCGCCCCCCCCCCCCATTTTACAGTTGAGAAAACTGAGGCAAATAGATTAAGTGACTTGTCCAGGGTCACACAGTTAATGTCAAGTGTCTGAGGTTGGATTTGAACTCAGGTCCTCCTGAATCCAGAGCCAGTGCTTTATCCACTGCGCCACCCAGTTGCTTCCCCTTTCTACTCTTCTAATGGATTATTCCCCTCTTCCAACTCTATGATCCCAGCTATACTGGACCACTTGCCTTTCTGAACATACAACATACTCCATCTTCCTGCCTTTCTCCTGGCTATTCCCCATGACTGTAAATCTCTTCATACCCCTCCCTGGTTTCCTTCCTCAAGTACCACTTTTTTTTTTTTTTTGGTGGGGCAATGAAGGTTAAGTGACTTGCCCAAGGTCACACAGCTACTTAAGTGTCAAGTGTCTGAGGCTGGATTTGAACTCAGGTCCTCCTGAATCCAAGGCCAGTGCTTTATCCACTGCACCACCTAGCTGCCCCAGTACCACCTTTTACATGAAGCCTCTTCTGCCCTTCTGGGTGCTACTGTACTCCCTCCCAGCTGTATTTATTCTGTCTGTCTTAGCTACCTATTTTTAGATGTGCTAGTCATCTCTCCCCCTACAGAATGTAAGCTTCTTCAGGGCAGTGACTTTCAATTTCTTGCTCATGTTACTCCTAGGGCTTAGCACAGTGTCTGACACATGCCAGACTTCTAAGACATGTGTGTGACAAATGGATCTGATCCTCAGGTCTCTCCAACCCTACCATTTTCAATTGTTTGCCAAGGCTTGTTGATTCTATCTCCACAATATCTCTTCTATCTGCCCCCTTTGGCCCTTGCTTGTTGTGGTAATCTTAATTCAGTTCCATGTTATCTCCCTTCTATCTATGAAAAAAACCTTCTCAATTGATATTACCTCCTAATTGGCAGCTAGGTGGCAAAGCAGATAGAATACTGAGCCTAGTCAGGAAGACCTGAGTTAAAATCCCATCTTACTAGTGGTGTGACCCTGCCACAAGTCATGTAACCCCTGTTTGTTTCAGTTTCCTGAGAGCCTTAATCAAAGGCTTAATCCAGAGGGCTTTAAATCAATAGTGGAGAAGGTAGGGAAAAACTTCAGACATATACTTCCCAGTTCTGAAACCATAGAGAGTAGCAGGTACAATTTAAGAAGAAAAATAGCAGAATGATAGCAGAAGCGAGTCCAGAATAAGAGCAGAAGTGGGGATTATAAGAGCACCTACTTTTGGGGGGTATTGTGAGGATCAAATGAGATCAGAATTGTAAAGTGCTTAGCACAGTGCCTGGCACATCGTAAGCACTATAGTAATGGTCTTTCCCCTCTGCCTTCCCTATTCTTGCCTCAGGTGTACCCCTTTTCCAATTGATCTTCTGCACAGCTTCCAAAGTCATTTTCCCAGATAGGTCATGTTGGCATCTTGCTCAAGAAGCTTTAGTAGCTCCCTGTTCCCCATAGTATAAAATATGAACTTTTTCATTTGGCGTTGAAAGCCCTTCACAATCTTGCTTTGAGTCTGCCTTTCTAGGTTTATTAGACATTATTTCACTTCAACCCCTTTATATTTCCATAAAATGGGCCTCCTTGCTATTCCTCGAACACTGTTCCCTCTCTCATTCCTATGCCTTTTTACAGGCTGTGCCTTCCTTGCCTCTCCCATCATTCCTGCCATGTACTTTCTTCTTCTTGTTCAGTCGTTTTCATTCATGTCTGACTCTTTATGATCCCATTTGGGGTTTTCTTGGCAAAGATACTGGACGGGTTTAGCATTTCCTTCTCTGGTTCATTTCAGAAATGAGGAAACTGAGGCAGACAGGGTGAAGTGATTTGTCCAGGGTCACACAGTTAGTACTTATCTGAGACTGGATTTGAACTCAGGTTCTTCTGACTCCAGGCCCATCATTCTTGCTCCATTTAGAATACCTAGCTTCTATCAAAGTTTAACTCAAGAACCCATCCTGGACCTTTGTTGATTTTTCCCAGTTACTAGTTCCCTCTGAAATTATATTTACTTTACAGATATTTTAAATTATTGATATTTGTGAAAATGTTTCTCATTCTGAACCTAACATTATAACTTTTTTTATTCTGAACCTAACAAAAACCAAATAAAGTGAAGATTTCTATATTCATTATAGAGCAGAAAAAGTATATGAAGCTGTGAATCTCTATTATATGCAGTTAATTTTTCTTTTAAAGTATGTTATAGATTTAATAAGTACATATTTTCTCCCATATATAAATTCCTTCAGGGTAGAGGACTATAGCTTTTTGTTCTTTTGGTCTCAATATTCTCAGCCTTTGGCACAATACCTCTTATATAATAAATGGAGTGTGGTATATTAAGGTATATAATAAATACTTATTGAATCCATGGGGTTTTATTCTGCCTCTCTTCTTGAATACTGTTCAGTGGATTACTGGTCCTCACTTCTGCCATTATTCCTCTCTCTGTTACTCTCTGTGGTTTCTGAGCTGGGAAATAAATGGAATCAGGTTTCCCCCTTTCCCCTCTCTTGTTAATTTAAAGCCCTCTTGATTAAATTCACAACTCCAGGCAAATAGCATTTTATCAGGCCTTCTAGGTACATTCCATCCCTGGCCAAGAAGCCATTATTCTAGTATTTAAATTTGTGGGCCAAAGGAGGCAGCTGAAAGAGTTATGGATTTGGACCTTAGTTTGAATCTTACCAGTGCTCCTTTTGGGATCTTGCGCAAGTTGATTAATCTCTTTGGTCCTCAGTTTCCTCATCTGTAAAATTAGGGAAGTTTACTAGCCAACTTCTGAGGTCCCTTCTCCAGCTCTGAACATACACTTCTTTGAGATGCTCTGTCCTCTAGGTTAGAGACCAATTTGTGCTCCATTATACTGAGCTATAATTTGGTACTGCCAGCAACAGAAGCATGACTTATTATCTGAAGGTCATTGCAGATTTCCCCTCATTCTCCATTATTGTTTGAAATAAGGTCCTCCATTACAGGATCATAGTGATTTTGAGGGGCCATCCTTTGTTATTCTTGTTGGCAGCTCTTGTGGCTAACTCTTTGCTCTGCCTGCTCACTGCACCAGGGGCTCAGTTTCTGGGAGTTTCTGGGTAGTGAGGCTTACTTTTTTTTTTTTTTTTTGAGGCTTACTTTTTAATGGCAGGTTTTCTAACTATTCTCATAATTGTTGATGCCATTTTCTCTCATGTGCTTTTATTGGCAGCTAGTACTCCCCCTGCTGATCCCTAATATAAAAATTCGTTCCTTTCGTATCTCTGTTACAGGGATTCCTTTTTTTTTTTTTTTTTTTTTTTTTTTTTGCAGGGCAAGGAGGGTTAAGTGACTTGCCCAGGGTCACACAGCTAGTAAGTGTCAAGTGTCTGAGGCCGGATTTGAACTCAGGTACTCCTGAATCCAGGGCTGTTGCTTTATCCACCACACCACCTAGTTGCCCCTGTTACAGGGATTCTTAACCTGGGATCCCTTTTAGCTCTAAATCTTATGATCTCAATTTAGCCTATAATGACCTCCCCTATTAAGGCAGTTGGTGGCTCACTTGGGCTCTGAGTTAGGAAGAACTGAGTTCAAATCTAGCTTCAGACACCTGGATAAGTCACTTAACCTCTGTCTGACAAAATACATCTGCTGGAGAAGGAAATATCAAACTACTCCAGTATCTTTGCCAAGAAAACCCCAAATGGGGTCACGAAGTCAGACATGACTGAAATGACTGAACAAGACCTTTCCTATTGAGTGCCTTCAGTACTTAATTATCTGTATGATTTATACAGACAATTTAATTTATGTGATATTTTCTCATAATATTTTAAATTACATTTGTGTAAAATTTTTGCATTGTTATTTCAGTCTTCATAAGCCTTATATCTTCTTGAAGACTTTTTTTTCTTTTTTTCTTTTTTTTTTTTGGTGAGGTATTTGGGGTTAAGTGACTTGACCAGGGTCACACAGCTAGCAAGTGTCAAGTATCTGAGGCTGGATTTGAACTCATGTCCTCCTGAATCCAGGGCCTGTGCTTTATCCACTCTGCCACCTACCTACCCCTCCTTGAAGACTTCTAATGAGAGGAACTCACTATCAAATGAGATTGTGAGATATTAGCTGCCTTTAGATTGGGCTTCTTAACCTGGAATCCTTGAATTAAAAAAAATTGGTAACAATTTCAATAAAATTGCTTTCCTTTGTTATCTGTATTTAATTTTATGATTTTAGAAATATTATTCTGAGAAAGGGTCCATAGTCTTCAACAGATTGCCAAAGGGGGCCATGACATGAAAAAGGTGAAACATTCCTGTTCTATCTCAATTTTTTTGTTAATGTTGAAACAACTCCCCCATCCCCCTAGCTAATACCAAAGACATAACCACATTGTAAAAGGGACCTATCAACAAGATCTGTATTCTGGTCATTTTAAATGTCTTATGTTTTATTGAAATTTATCAATGTTCACTTTTCATTTCATAGGTTTGGGATAGCTTCATAGGCCTGAATAAAATATGTTTCTGGTGTGCCCTTTGTTGTTATTCAATCATTTCAGTCAAGTCCAACTCTTCATGACCCCATTTGGGGTTTTCTTGGCAAAGATGCTTTTTAAGCAAAGGTACTGGAGTGGTTTTCTATTTCCTTCTCCAGCTCATTTTACAGATGAGGAACTGAGTCAAACAGGGTTAAGTGACTTGTGCAGGGATTAAACAAGCCAGATTTGAACTCATGAAGGTGGGTCTTCTTGACTCCTGGCCCAACACTCTATCCATTGTGCCACCCAGCTACCTCAGGTGTGTGATGGTTAGCATTCAAGAGGCTACTTGCAGTGAGGTGGATGTGCCTCGGCTAATAATACCTTGTGGTCTGAGAATTTTTGCTTCTTCCTAGGTAGGCATGGTTAATAATCATTGAATCCCAGAGTTGCAAGGGCCCTTTTTCTCTTTAATACCTGAACCATGAATCTAGGATAACAGCATGCTTTTTTTAAAGTAAAATTCTTTATTAAAATAACTAAGCTTCAATATTAACTGGTATTAGTATGACATTTTAAAATGGTACACACTATGGAATAAGATTTAAAGAAATATAATGTCTACATATAATTGATATATACATATAATACAGCTTTCTAATTGTAAAATATGCCTAGTTCCTACTTAATTTAAGTCTGGCTGGTTTGGATCGAATAGATATAAGCTAATTAAATCTATTAAATCTGCATTGGAATTGGATCCCCTTGAAGCTTTTTTGAAGCGCTGGAACTTTTAGCCAGATATAAAAAATCTGCCCCATCCAACTTGGCTCCTCGTGAAGTAATTGAGAATTCTCTAGGGTCCTGGCTGAGATATATGATACCGTGGGCCTAGGACCAGGTGACTGATGTTGGATCTGGGGAGGAGTAAGATTTGCACCTTTTCTCAAGTGGAAAAGTATTCAATGGGTCAGCTAACAGAGTGTGAAGAGGCCAGAGACAAAAGGATCAGGCCATATAGTAAAGTGGGTCAGAATGCCAGGCAGAAACAGGATCCAGGTGTGGAGAAAAAAATGAGTCATGAGCCCTAGCCATAAAGGAGAGGAAATGAAGGATGTCAACAGAAGGGATTTGAAGCAGTTGCATCTGTAGTAGCATGTGTAGAATTAGGGTACAGGGAGTTAGCTTCCTATTGCTGATCTTTTTGATGCATTCTCCTTTCTTCACTTTCTCTCTTACCCCTCTCTCTGAACTTCTCCCTTTCCTCTTTCTCCCTTCTTTTTTTTTTTTTTTTTTTTTGCGGGGCAATGGGGCTTAAGTGACTTGCCCAAGGTCACACGGCTAGTAAGTGTCAAGTGTCTGAGGCCGGATTTGAACTCAGGAACTCCTGAATCCAGGGCCGGTGCTTTATCCACTGCGCCACCTAGCCGCCCCTCTCCTTTCTTTTTTTAAAACCAGAGAGGTGATTTCACTGGTACTGGGAACTCCTTCACCGTAAATTCCCTTTACCAATGTAGATCAAGTACCTTCTTAGAAAATTGCTCAGGGGCTTTCAGAAGTTAACTTACCCAGGATCATTCATTACATGTGGAACTTGAAACCAGGTCTTCCTCACTACAATCCAGTTCTCTCTATTAGACCACTATGCCAACACACTTAGTAAATGATTGTTCATGATTTGCCACTCCCTACACCAAGGTTTTCTAACAGTCATGACAAAATGACTTTCTCCATTCCTAACCTCTTCCTCCCCCATCAACACAGTAGATTCTAAAAGGAGAAAAGCTCTTAATTTTCTATCATTGCTGTCTTTGATGCCCAGGTAGAGGGAACCCTGTTTTTTTTTTTAAATCATAAAAGTATTTTGTTATTTTCCAGTTACATGTAAAGATAGTTTTCAACATTTGTTTTTATAAGATTTTTAGTTCCAATTTTTTCTCTCTACCTCCCTTCCATCCCCCCTCCCCAAGACAGAAAGTAATCTGATATAGGTTATATATGTACAATGACATTAAACATATTTCTGCATTAGTCATGTTGTGAAAGAAGAAGCAGAAAAAAAGGGAAAAACCTCAAAAGAAAAGTAGAAACAGTATGGTTCAATCTGCATTTAAATTCCATAGTTCTTTTTTCTGGATGTGGAGAGTATTTTCCATCATGAGTCGTTAGGAATTGTCTTGGAGAAGACAATTGTATTGTTGAGAAGAGTTAAGTCTGTCACAGTTGATCATCACACAATATTGCTGTTACTGTGTAAAATGTTCTCCTGGTTCTGCTCACTTCACTCAGCTTCAGTCCACTTAAGTATTTCCAGGTTTTTCTGAAATCTGCCTGCTCATCATTTCTTATAGCACAATAGTATTCTATTACATTTATATGCCACAACTTGTTCAGCTATTCCCCTATTGATGGGCATTCCCTCAATTCCCAATTCTTTGCTACCACAAAGAGAGCTGCTAGAAATATTTTTGTGCATGTGGGTCATTTTCCCTTTTTTAGGATCTCTTTGGGATACAGATCTAGTAGTGATATAACTGGGTAAAAGGGTATGCATAGCCCTTTGGGCATAGTTCCAAATTGCTCTCCAGAATGGTTGGATCAGTTTACAACTCCACCAATAATGCATTAGTGTTCCATTTTTTCCACAGCTTCTCCAATATTTATTATTTTTCTTTTTTGTCATATCTGTAGGTGTGAGGTGGTACCTCAGAGTTGTTTTAATTTTCACTAATCAATAGTGATTTAGAGCATTTTTTCATATGGCAATAAGATAGCTTTGATTCCATCATCTGAAAACTATCTGTTCATATCCTTTGACCATTTCTCAACTGGGGAATGACCTGCATTCTTATAAACTTGATTTATGGAACTCTGTTTTCTAATTACTAATTTCCAATGTATACCATTACTTTGCTTTGTTTAGACCAGAAAAGGGAGAAAGTATGGATATAAACTTGGGCAAGTTGGCCTGAACTCAAATTTTCGTTATCTTTTTTTTTTTGTCCTAAGCTAAACTCAATAAGGTCTGGGTAATTCCATAGTCTATTCCTTTATTAAAGGAAATGTATTTATTATGGCAAAGGCATGGAAACCTGCCCATGATTGAAAACTTCCACATAACTGACAAATTGATGCTGACCAATTCTAGAAAATCATTTAGGTCTATGTAAAATCAGCAGTAGAGTCAGCATTCTTTTGAAGAATACTATTGCAAAAGCGAATGTTTTGTTGATTCTGATTTGAGCTAAGAATAAATTGAATCCCATTATAATGTTTGGAATGTCAGGCTGGGGAGCTTGTACCTCTCTTTCCACTGGAGTTCAAACATCTCCTCGGGTATCTTCTTAATGTAAGATAAAATGCATTAGATTTTGAACTCAAGCTTTTAGTGAGATGTTTAAGATTTGAAAATTTTTCTTTTTGAAACTGACTGAAAATACAGAGAGGAAGACGACTAAACTAGTTCTAGATTGAACAGAGGTTTGCTTAGTTCAGGAGCTTTTTGAAAGATCATATGGGCTCTGTCCAAATCATTTAAGAGCAGCAAACAAAGGAGAGCTTTCTTCCTGGACCATGATACTCACCCAATGTCAAATATCATAATGATGTTACAGTAGACTTTACTTAAAAAGGAAGCATTTAATATACTGTTACTTTGATACCTGGATCTATGATCTGTGATGTCATCAGAATGGACACTCCTTCCAGTTTGAAATTTTAGACCCATTTGTCCCTTTCATCCTGTGTAATCCTTGTCTAGGTCCTTCCATAAATCCTACAAAGAAAATGTATTCAATGTACTAAAGGCCTTTCTCAAGATTTTTTGTCATTTTGTGTCTCAGTGAAGCCTTTTTCTACCATCTGTCTTACTTGTGCAGCATGACTGACAGTCTTCCTATTCCAGTTATAAATTTCCTCCTATCTTTTATGCCCCTTCTGATATGCAAGTCATCCTTAGTAACATGCTGTAGCTTCCAGCATACGTTTGTCCTTTGCTATTTATGAGGTACTCATAATTTTGTTCTAGGTGTTCCAAGGGTTCTTAGACATATAGTGGTCACCAAAGAAATACTGCTCTTAAAAGTTGGGGGGTTTGAGTCAGGAATCAGGTTGCAATTAAACTTGGAAATTAAAAAATCAAAGAAAGAGCTAGGGAAGTCATTTATGTTGGTCTTGATGTAATCTGATGCTCATTCAGAGGTAAAGGGTTACAGGTAAGGACAAGTTGGACTGTGAGAATTGCACTTATTGTGTTTAATTGCATGAGTTTTGCAGATGTCTGGAATCATACTATGTAAAGTATACTCGCCACCAGGTCCTTATGAGACACTTGAGGAGGAGGCCCAGGTTTATAAAGCAGAAAATGTCAAGATGAAAAAAATGAAATTAGCCCAGTCGAACAAAGGTATTGTTTAGGAATTGGCATAGGGAGGGAGGGAACAAACAGTTTCAGTAGAATAATAGGCCAATAGAAGCCAGATTGCAAGGATTTAAAAAGTGACTGGGTGGTGAGGAAGTAGAAGCAGCCAGATTAGATGACTCTGCAAGACTAGACATGAAAAGGGGGACAAATATTGGTTCCTATGTTGAAGAGAAATAGTGGAAAGTAACAATTTTTTTTAAGAATGAGGAAAGCCTTAGCTTGCTTGCAGGAAAGAAGCTGAAGATATCCCAAATCCTAAAGGAGATTTAAGAGAACAGAATTAAAGAGGAAATCACAATCTCCCTAGGCTTTAGTCTCCTACTCTTAAAAAAAAAAAGGAGGTTGGATTAATCGATCTCTAAGTTCTCTTAAAATCAATCAGCTAGGCAGTCAATCAATCAACTAGCTTTCACTAAGCACTTACTAATACTTTATATTAGGACCTGGGGATACAAAGACAAAAATAAAATGTCCCTGTCCTCAGGGAATTCACATTCTATTGAGGTAGACAATACACATATATGTAAGAACATGCAAAATAAATACATGGCATTTTGGGGAGGAGGGGCACTAACAGCTGTGGGATCAGAAAAGTTAATGAGCATACAAGTACTGCTTGAGCTGAGCCTGGAAGGAAAGAAGAGGGTCTAAGAGGTGGTGGCAAGGGGACAATGTATTTCGGACATGATGAACATCCAGAGCAAGGGCATAGAGATGGGAGATAAAGGGTCATGTATAAGGAATATCAAGAAAGTTGGTTTGGCTGGATCCTAGAGTGTGGGAAGGATCTTTTTTTTAAGTGAGGCAATTGGGATTAAGTGACTTGCCCAGGGTCACACAGCTAGTATGTGTCAAGGGTCTGAGGATGGATTTGAACTCAGGTCCTCCTGAATCCAAGGCTGGTGCTCTATCTACTGTGCCACCTAGCTGCCCTGTGGGCAGGATCATAGTAAGGAATCAAGACTAGGATGTAAAGGGCTTTAATATCAAAATAGAGGAGTTTACCCTAGAGGCAATAGGGAACCATTGAGATTTATTCATTAATATGAAGGGAGTGACATAGACTTGCATGACTTGCATAGACTTAGGCAGCTGTGTGGGAAGATTCAAATGGAGGTAGGACAACAGTGTTCAAGTGTTTGAAGAGCTGTCATGTGGAAAATGGAATCAACTTTTTCAGTTTGGATCCTGGAGGAAGATGTAAGCTGCTAGGAGGCAAATTAGTGTAAGTTTCCTAACAATTATAGTTGTCTAAAAGTGGAATAGGCTTGCTAGAGGGGTAGTGTATTTCCTGTTATTGGAGGTTTTTCAGTTGAGGCTAGATGACTTAGTTGGGCATGTAACATTGGGAATTCCTTTCAGGTTTGAGTTAGATGTCCACTAAGGTCCAACTTTGAAATTTTTTTGTTTTCCCATATAACACTGTACTACTTGTAAAACTCCTTACAACAATGATTCATCATCAGGTTAGGATACATAACAACAATGATTCAAGTAACATTATTATGATTTATTGTTGAGGAAATTGAGACTTAGAAAGTTTAAGAGACATGTCTAAAGTTACCTGGCTAATCAGTGGCAGAGCTGGGCAAGAAGAATAAGTCTTCTGTCCTTGTCTTTCTTCAATACTATATTGCCTTGTGGAACCAGTGAGAGGACTGAGGGCTTCATTGTACTTCCAGTCATTGCAATGAAGTGGGATTTAAGTGGGTTTTTTTTTTTAACTCTACTAAGTGAATGCCTGAGTAGACTCCCCTTTATCATTCCCATCTGCACCTTATCTTAGCCCCTTTAAGAAATGTAGAGACTGCCTGGTAGACAAGGACCCTTGGAAATATGTGGTGGCCTGGCACAGCGTATTTAATTCTAAGGCTCAGGGTGCTATGGAGACCTCCAATATATTAATTATTGTTCCAGTCCCATGGTGTTTTTCAGCAGAACCTTTTCAGGTGAGTTCAAAAACGAAATTTACTCAAATGGGATATCATATTATCATTGTTTGGTATTAAGAGTTTGAGGCTCCTGGCTTAATTTTACTTTAAATTCACTTCTCCAAGTTGGAAATTTAAAAAAGAAAGTGTTGCTAAATACTTTTGATACTTCAGAGTACTGTCTCTCTAGAGACATACCAATATTTTATAAGTATTCCCAATATGGCATTCTTAGAGGTGCTTGGTGTATATGATTTGTGTGTGTTGAAAGGGCTTGTACAATGGGATTTCTCCTGTACTTATTTGCCCATCACTCCATTAAAATGGGCTATGGAGAGGGTTGCATGGGGAGGTCATAGATTCTCCCTCACTAGCAATATTGAAGCAAAGGCTCAGTGACTACTCATGGATGATGTCACAGATGTTCTTGGTCAGGTATGGGTCAGATGATGATGTTTTCTGGGGTCTCTTCCAGTTCTGAGATTCTGTCAAAACTGTTGTGTACATCTGAGATTACTTGGCCTCAGGCAGAAGAGACTAGTCTAAATAACATGGTACTGCCTGGACTCCATAATAAGTAAAGAACCTGACCTAAGAAAGTGAATTGTTGCAAGAGTGGAAATGGTGGCATAATTTATACTTAGTCTGGTCCAAGAGGCTTATTTGTGTCTGCTAGAGAAGTAACAATAAATAGTAAAACCTGACATCAAGACATAAATGAACAAAATGTAGGGTCCATCCAGAATTTTCTTGGCTTTATTGGTTCCAGGCTTGGACAGATATTGGATGAAAAAAACTTGCTTTGAATCATCAGAAGGCATAGATAAACCTGGTTATAGATAACAGAACTCTTTGTAGCTAAAACATCTCTATTCGACTATCACCATAGCTGGCTAGAAATGAAAGGTTCCTTCCATTCTTGAAAATTAATGACACAATGTATTTGTGCATATGTGTATGTGTACATATGTATTTTCCTATATGTAGTAGGGTGTGCCTGTGTAGGTATGTGTTAGCCTCTGTGTCTGTGTGTGCATGCATACATATGGCTGCATGTTTATAGGGAAGGGAAGAGTGAGGGATCAGGTTAGGGTACATAAGGAAGTACCGAGGCTGTGGTTTCTTATTTATGCTTTATCCCCCTCTGAACCTCAGTTTGGATACTATCTTAACTAGTTGACTTGCTACAGTAAAACAGTGCAAATGAATTGGCTTCATGAAACTGCCGTGATATTTGGTAAAGGGCAAAATCATTTATTATAAGGAAAACAATTATCAAAACCCTGTGAAAGCAGTCAGTGCTCTTTGGTCTTTGGAGTCCTTTGCCAACAAGATGAGTTTTCTGTCTTCTGGCTGGAGAAACATCCCTGGGTCCTCCGCTCTGTGTGCTGGGGCTCCACATTCCTCTACTTTTTTTACTTCATAAACTCTAAGGGGATGGTACCATTTTAATACTTGACTATATATGGGGGAGAGGCTGAGCCGTTGTTTAGTTCTCCCCTACTGTCAGGCCTGTGTGTGTACATTTGAAGCCTTTTAAGGGAATGCAGTGCCTTGCAGGGGGAAAATGACCCCAAGCAGCCCTTCCTTTCACTTCACGTGGTGCTGGGGGTGGCTTGCAAACTCTGTGTGACTCAGTAGTGTAAATCGGAAAGAAGACTAGGATCCAGCATGCAGGACGGAGGCCACCGAGGACTGAGCTAACCATTTTACAAGGACATTGTCTTTATGTTTAATTAAAAGTTCATCTCACCTCTTGCCTGTGTAGCTTTTTAAAAGGAGTAGCATTGTGGGAAACTACTGTGCTATACATCTAGTGCTGAGAGACAGCATGGTTTAGTGGATGGGGTAAATAGGTTGGTTGTAAGGAAGACTTGGGTTCAAATCCTGTCTCAGCCACTTCCTACCTGTGTGACCTTGGACAAATCATGTAACATCTCTGTTCTTCAGTTTCCTCATCTATAAAATGAAGGTATTAGGCATGATGCCCTGTAAATTCCATCCAGTTCTTAATCTATGATCCTAAAATGCTTTAGATGCCACACATCTAAATATCTCTGTAAAGAGCTGTTATATTCCCCATCAAATTGGGGAATCAATCCCAAAGCACTTGGGCAGCATGCAGATCATTTATCAAGGTTTTTTTTAGTATTAAATATTTTTCTATTATAAAATCTCTAGTCTTTCTCCTTCCCAATCCTCTAATAAAACTCTTATAATGAATCAAACATTTATTAAATGCTTACTATGTATGAGGAACTATGGTAGGTCGTGGGGATACAAAAATAAATGAAACTCTATTCAGTTGTTTCAGTCATATATGACTCTATGAAACACATTTGAGGTTTTCTTGGCAAAGATGTTAGAGTGGTTTACCATTTCCCTCTCCAGCTCATAATCCGGATGAGGAAATTGAGGCAAACAGGGTTAAGTGACTTGCCCAAGGTCACGTAGCTAGGAAGTGTCTGAGGACAGATTTGTACTCACAAAGATTAATTTTTCTGACTCCAGGCCCATCACTGTATCCACTGTGCCACCTAGCTGCCAAAACAATCCCTACCCCCAAGGAGCTTACAATCTGTACATCAGCAATAAGGACAATTACATATAGTAGATATTGTTTTAAGGAAGTTTTGAAATTTTTGCCTACAATACTGGAGATTCTTTATGTACAAAACTTAGGTATATTGAGATTTCCTTGATCCAAAGCATGACATAGTTTGTGTCTTCTCAGCACATGGTAAGAATTTGTAGTATTCTTTCCATGTTGCTTCAGCCTCACATGACAGTTGAGCTTGAGGGCATCTCACAGGCCATCTAATCCAACTTTCTTGTCTTAGAGATGAGAAATGGATGTACGGAGTGATACTTGCCTAAGATCTACTCCAAGTCAGATAAGTGTCAGAGTGAGGTTTTGACTCCAAATCAAGAGCACAGTTGATGATGAGAAGGCTCTCCATAAAACAATTAAATACAGATTCCTACTTGGGCCAAACCTAAATTTCCTTGGATAAAGAACAAACAATACAACCCTCCAAGAAACAGTTGGATTCGAGCCAACAAACATTTATTAAATGCAATGCAAAGTATTGTGCTAGGTGCTGGGGAAATGAAGACAGAAATGAAAGTCATCACTTCCTTCAGGAGCTTGCATCCTCCTTAAATGTGCAGATTCTATCTTCAGGTTTCCCTTACCAAATGGCATCCTCAGTCAGAGTCGGAAGCAGCCTTAGAAATCAGCTAGTTATCTAAGCAGTCATCTAAGTAGCTAGATGGAACAGTAGATAGTGCTCTGAACCTGGAGCCAGGAAGATCTGAGTTCAAATCTAGCCTCAGACACACACTGTGTATGTGACCCTGGGCAAGTCACTTAATCTCTAATTACCTCAATTTCCTTAACTGTAAAATGAGGATAATATTAGCACTTACCCAATTGGGTTGTTGTGAGGATCAAATGAGGTGATATTTGTAGAGCACTTAGCATTATGCTATATAAATGCTTATTCTCTTGAACTTATTTGGTCCAAACCCTTCCCTTTATAGAAACAGAAGCTAGATTGCAGGGAAGCAAAGGTCATACAGCTACTTAGGAGCAGAACTGGGACTAGGTCCCAGATCCCTCCCCACCAATTCCCAACACTCTTTCCACTATACCCTGTTGAAGAACATGTGTGGGAGCCAGGCAACCTGAATGCTAGTCCTGACTCCACCACTAACAAGCTTTATGACCTTGGAAATGTCATTTTATTTCTCTGGGGCCTCAGTTTCCTTATCTATAAAATGAGGGAATTAGAGTAGATGGGACAAGCTAGGTGGCACAGTGGTTAAAGTGCCCAGCCTGGGGGCAGCTAGGTGAAGCAGTGGATAAAGTACTGGCCCTGGATTCAGGAGGACCTGAGTTCAAATCCAGCCTCAGACACTTGAGACTTACTAGCTGTGTGACAAGTCACTTAGCCCTCATTGCTGCACCAAAAAAAAAAACCCAAAACCAAAACACCAAAAAACCAACCACCAAACCCAAAACATAAAGTGCCCAGCCTGGAATCAGGAAGACAGTAGCTGTATGACCCTGGGCAAGTCACTTACCCCTATTGGCCTCAGTTTCCTCATCTGTAAAATGAGCTGGAGAGGGAAACGTCAAATGAACAGTAAGACATGACTGAAATGACTGAATAACAACAAGAATAGATGACCTCTAAAGATCCTTCTAACTCTTACATTCTATGAGTCAGTGAAAGTCAAAGCTGAGAAACAGCATTCAAGGACTGCACTTAAAAGAAGCTGATGTAGATAAGAAGGGACAGTTGGATAAAGAAAGCTGAGAGGGATAAATGATGCAAAGCAGAACACTGCTATTTGCAGGAAGATGGACTATGTTTCCAGATTGTTCTTCAATCACAGTTCTAGTTCTTGGGTTGAATTCTGCCTCCTGGAGCAATATTTCCTAGTAAGACTCTTGTCAACTAAAATGAAAATGATTTTGAAGTGCTGGGCAGCCCAGCCAAGTGCACAACAACAAGCTGCCTTCTGTATTTCCAAGCCGTTGACTCTTGCAATTCTGGGTCCCTGACTTGTTCCCTGGGCTACTGGTACTGTAAAAACATTGAAGACAGCACCAGGTCAATTGTTCAAGGTAAGAAGACAGTATTTGGGGCTGGTCTTTGGCAGAAGGGTTAGGATTACCAGGTTTTTTCTATAATATACAAATATTATAATATAATATATTTCTATAATATACTGAGGGTCACTTAACCCTCAGTGCCCTGCAAAAAAAAGTTTTATTCATGCCTCTTGTTTTCTTTTTTTTTTGTGGGGTAATGAAGGTTAAGTGACTTGTCCATGGTCACACAGCTAGTAAGTGTCAAGTATCTGAGGCCGGATTTGAACTCAGGTCCTCCTGACTCCAGGGCCAGTGCTTTATCTATTGCACCATCTAGCTGCCCCCTTGTTTTCTTTGTATATGGTGGCACAGTGAGGAGAGTGCTGAATTTGGAGTCAGATCTTCGTGACTTACTGGCTGTGTGATGTTGAATAAGTCACTTAACCTCTCTCAGCCTCAGTTTCTTCATCTGTAAAATGGAGATAATGATAGCATCTACATTATAGAAGTGTTGTGAGGATCAAATGAGAGAATATATGTAAAGCACTTTGCACACCTTAAATGCTATGTAAATTTTAGCTATTGTTGTTGTTATAATTATTATATCACTCACATTTCAAGACATACATTCCAATCTCCCCCACTTTGATCCACCCTCCCCTTTTCTGACTCATCCATACTCAGCTTTCCCTTGAAACAAAGACTGATTATTAAGCAAAATAAATGAATACCACTAAGTTGTGTTGGAATGTGCATATGGAATGCATATGCAGCACCCTGCACCCATAATCTCTGCTTCTCCAGTGTAGGGACTGTGGATCATCTCCTCATTTATTTTCTGAGGTCAAGGTTGGTTGTTATAATTAGATGACAAACCACTTTGTTTTATTGTTCTTTTCTTTTATGTCACTACAGCCATTGTATATATTGTTTTTCTAGTTTGGCTTTTTTCATTCTTCAGCAGTTCATGCCAATTTCCCTGAGTTTCTCTAAATTCCTCACATTTGTTGTTCCTATGGCATTCCCTCATTGATGGGCACCTACTTTGTTTTTGTTTTTTCAACAACAAAATGTATTATTCTGAATATTTTGACATATATAGGTCTTTTCTGTCTTTTGTGATGTTATTTGTTCCCATAGATTTAAGGTTCACCTCTATGTAGGTGATCCCCAACTATATATTCAACCCCAACTTCTTCACTCAAATCCAGGCCTACATCCTCAATTTACTGCTGGACATATGCACCTCAGTGTCTCACTGACACCTAAATTTAAAAATATATATATATATTTTTAATAAATATAAATATAAATACATTTTTAACATTCATTTAAAAAAATTTTGAGTTTCAAATTCTTTCCTCTTCTTCCCTTCCCTCCCTACCCCCACTGAGAGGTCAAGCAATTTTATTTAGCTTATACATGTACAATTATGCAAAACATATTTCCATGTTAGTCATGTTGCAACACCTAAATCTTAATAAATCCAAAACATTTTCCCAGCTCAACTTGCCTTTCCTTTTCTGCTTCCATCTTTCTACTGATAATTTGATTCCTTCCATATCCACTCATTTGCCAAGTACTGTTGATTCAACCTTGACAATATTTCCCTAATCTTTTTACCCTAGTCTCCACTTTTCCTACTACTATCCCAGTTTAGTTATCACCTCTCTCCTGAACTATTTTGACAAATTCATTCTGTTTCCAGTCTCCGCTTTGTACAATTCCTCCTTTACACAATTGTCAAAAATAAAATTCCTAAGACACAGACATGCCCATGTCACTCCTGTGCTCAGAAACCTTTGATGGCTCCCTATCACCCGTAAAATAAAATTCCGACTCCTTTGCCTGGCCTCCATTAACTGACTCCAATCTAGCTACCTCTTAAACCTTATTTTATATTATTCCATTTCATAGACCTCACTGGTAGTTGTTCCCCCAAATTTTGCCTTGCCCCATTGTACCTTTGTTTGTTCACACTGAGAACATTCTGTTCTTGGCTCTGCCTTTCAGGGCTCATCTCAAGTGCCTCTTCCAAGAAACTTTCCTCCTTCCTTCCAGCTTATGATCTTCAAGTTTTCCTAAGACCCTTTGTCTAGATCCCTTATATTGATTCATGTTGTAATCTCTTTAATGGTAAGAACTCTATTTTTTTTCCTTAGGTGCTTAAACAATTTTTTTTTTGAAAAAGAAAATTGAATGATGTGAAATCGTAATGACCTAGCTTGACCTCAAAGAAGAAATATAAGTGGACACCTCACAATATTTCTTTGCAGAGGAGGCAGACTACAGATGTGGAATACTGCATATAATTTCTGTTTTTTGATATGTCTAACTGATTTTGCTGAATTGTTTCCCCCATCTCTTTTTTATTCTTCTCCAGAAGGGATGGCTCTCTGGTAGGGGAGGGTAGGGGAAAGAAAGCACTGGGAAAAGTAGATAATATAAAAACAAAAGATATCAATTGCATTTTAAAAAGTCTTTGGCACTGGCCCTGGATTCAGGAGGACCTGAGTTCAAATCCAGCCTCAGACACTTGACACTTACTAGCTGTGTGACCCTGGGCAAGTCACTTAACCCCCATTGCCTCACAAAAAGTCTTTGAATTGAATCTTTTTAATAATCAATATAGTAGTGTGTCCCCCTACATTGCCATCTGTACCCCATCTCTCCAAATCCCTATTACTTGTTCTCCTGAAACTCCCAGAACTGTTTAGAATAGGGTCTACTTTCATAGCCTCCTATTGGCTCTTAGCATCACTGTTGTCACTCCCCTTTGGTAGGTGGTAGTTATGTTTCAAGTAGGAAGAAATGTCCCGGAGTGGTCAAGAGTACTGGACTTGGAAGAAAAAGATTTGAGTTCAAATTCTGACTCTTTCTCTTCCTAGTCATGTGACCTTGGGAAAGTTATTGTTTTTTTCTAGGTCTCATTATTGCCATATGTAAAATGAGGGGGTTGGACTAGATGATCTTTTCCAGAGATTCCTATAGCTGATACTGGGTCTAGAGTGAGGGAGACAAGTTCAAATATTGCCTTAGACATGTGGTCTTTGTGTGACCCTGGGCAAATTTCTTGACCTTTTTGTACCTCAGTTTCCCTATCTGTAAAATGAAGTTTTACTTGATGCCTTGTAAGATATCTTCTAGTTTTAAATCTATGATCAATATTGCTGTTCCTATGTACAATGATCTCCTGTCCATTGTAGATAGTAACAACAATATTATATGATGATCAACTGTGAATGACTTAGCTATTCTCAGCAATACAGGGTACTCAGGGAGGACTAGCACCTCTGGCGTGAGGCTTGCCAAACCCTTTTCAGGGCTGCTCATGCACCTGTGGTGTTCACCTGTCACCCAACTCTCACTTATGACTCCAAGAAGCTGTAGCATGTCCAGTGGCCACACCCCAGTAAAACTGTCGTGGAAGATGGAATAAACCAGGTTGAAGGTAATCAACAGGCCTCAAACTGGTTGATGAATTAGGGGGATGTCTACCCAAGCATGTGAAGACTTTCCCCTGTGGGATGGGTGGATGAGAACAATTTGTCCCAACAATGTGTCTGAACAATTTGTTCTGCCGTGAAGGTGGCTGAAACAGGCACTATGGGGCACTTGGTCAGGTTTGCCCTGCATCCCAGGCCATTACCAGTCATCTTGACTTTAGTTTTGCCACTTGACTTCAGTGACTCAGGAACAGGGGTGAGACTGATAACTTCATGCAATTCTGCCTCACTCAAATCCAATTCACAAGCAAGTCAAGACATCACATATGATGTCACGGTCCTCTTTGTAATGAAGGATGAACAAGTACAACACAAGCCAATTCTGAAGGACTTAATGATGGAAAATACTTTCCACCTCCTGAGAAAGAACTGATGGAATATGAATGTACTTCAAGACATACTTTTAAAAAACTTCATTTTTCTTGTTTGTTTTCTTTTTCTCTGTTCTCTCTTTTGCAACATGGCTAATGTGGAAATATATTTTGCATGACTGTACATGTATAATCTATATCGAAGTGCTTGCCACTCAAGGGGAAGGGAAGGAGGCAAAGAGGGAATTTGGAACTCAAATATTATAAAAAACAAATGCTAAAATTGTTTTTATGTGAGATTGGGAAAAATAAAAACATTCTTAAGAAAATAAATCTATAATCTTATGATTCTATAATGTTTTCCATATTGTCATAGGCTATCTAAAATACTTGGAGTTCCTGGGAACTTTTAAATGCTGGAGGAAAGGAGTTTATTTCAGGTGCCATCTTCTTTGAGAAACTTGTTATGATCCTTCTGATTAGTGCTTGATGTAAGCACCCTCAAATTATATCATGTCTCACCCCTTCACACACACTTTTTAAAATATGAAGTCCAGCCCTGTGATTTCATCAGTGTGGAGAATTCCCTTGTAGAAATTCCCTTGTTTGGTGCAGATTGGCAGAATACTGCCTAGAGAATTAGAGAATTTGGAGAGGGACTGAAGTTAAGTGAATTATTCAGGATTAGAGAGAGAGAGAGAGAGAGAGAGAAAGAGAAAGAGAAAAAGTATGTGTGTCAGAGGCAGGACCGAACAGAGGTCTTCTTGACTTCATGGTAGGTCTTCTATCACCTCAATGCTTTTCTGTAGTTATTTATCTATATAAATGTTATATTTCCCTTCAGCTTCTGTCTGCCAAGAATAGACCAGGAACTCCACAATTCCAGTGATTTTTCTGGCAAGATTAGGGTATGGTGGGGGAAGGAAAATTCTAATCAAAAGATTTACCCTTTGCAAGAATATTTACATTTTTAGTCAGTCAGTTAACCAATGAGTATTTATAAAGCACCTACTATGTTCTAGGCACTGTGCTAATTTCTGGAGATATAAAGATAAGCAAAAAAAAAAGGTCTGTGGCATCAAGGAGTATCCACTCAAAAGAGGAGATAGCACATACCTACATAGCCAAATGGCACCGTAGATAAAGTGTCAACCCTGGAGTCAGGATGACCTGAATTCAAATCTAGCTTCAGATACTTACTAGCTGCATGCCCCTGGGAAAATCACATAATCCTGCTTACTTTAATTTCCTCATCTGTAAAATGAGAAGGAAATGGCAAACCAGTCCAGTATCTTTGTCAAGAAAACCCCAAATGGGGCCACAAGGAATTGGATATGACAGAAGAAGAAGAAGAAGAAGAAGAAGAAGAAGAAGAAGAAGAAGAAGAAGAAGAAGAAGAAGAAGAAGAAGAAGAAGAAGAAGAAGAAGAAGAAGGAGAAGAAGAAGAAGAAGAAGAAGAAGAAGAAGAAGAAGAAGAAGAAGAAGAAGAAGAAGAAGAAGAAGAAGAAGAAGGAGGAGGAGGAGGAAGAGGAGGAGGAGGAGGAGGAGGAGGAGGAGGAGGAGGAGGAGGAGGAGGAGGAGGAGGAGGAGGAAGGAAGGAAGGAAGGAAGGAAGGAAGGAAGGAAGGAAGGAGAATGAAGAGAGGGAGAAGAGGAAGAAGAAAAAGAAGATAAAGAAGAACCACAGTCACAACAACAACAACAACACATATACAAAGTAGATACAGGGTCACCTTAGAAAAGAAGACAGTAGCAGGTAGGGGGACCAGGCACTACCTCTTGCAGAAGATGACACTTGAGCTGAGTCTTAAAGAAAACCAGGGACTCCAAGAGGCAAAGGTGAGAAAGGAGGGCATTCCAGGTATGGATGACAGCCTACACAAAAGCAGGGAGCAGCAAGTAGGGTAGTATGTCCACAGTATAGAGAACATGGAGAGGAGTAACATATAAGAAGACTGGAAAGGTAGAAAAGTCTGGTTCTCTTCTCATTGAATGACAGACTTTGTTTCCTAAGGTGTCAACAATCCAGAGGTAGAAGTGTTTCTCTCTCTCTCTCCATGGTTTGATGATCTTTTCCAAGGCCCCTGGAATCATACCACTCAATCCCTTTACAAATGTTAAGTCTTGTCCTGAAAGTCACCCACTTTAGTGCTGTTTAAGCTGCCATAAGAAGGATCAATCCAAGTTCTTTCACTCCATAGTCCTCCTCTCTTTCTCCAGGCCTGGGCACTGGGCCAGCTGTGGCAGGGAGAAGCCTTAAGCAGCTGGAAATCAGGGTTCAGGGAACCTAGATTACTATGGAATTGGATTCAGTCCTAAAGAATTTGCTTGACTTTGCAGCATGTTTGATCAGGATTAAATGGTAGGACAGGGAGGATTGTTGATGGCGTTGTTTATAGATCACTGATTTATGAACATCTGACCCCTATATATAGGACTAGCTGCCAGTTAATTTGGAAGCTTTTCTCCCCTTCTCTTTCCCCCCATTTCCCTGTCTTCTGTTCCATGCCTCTAGCTGGCATCCCTGCTGCTAGAGCTTTTGTCAGCCTCTGAGGATCCTTCACTTTTTCCCACCTCAAAGGTAGGCCTGGAGCTTGGAGCCTGATCCCATGATGAAGAACCATGAAGAATATTCAAAACGACTTAGTCCCTCAAAGTTGTTCTTGAAAGAGTATAGCTGTTACTGTACACAATGTTCTTTGGGGTCTGCTCAAAAGGAATAGCAAGTTGTACATAATAGATTTGCAGTTTCATGGACAATCATCTTTTTTCCCTATTATATTATGTTATGGGAACGCCTGTTTTATTTCTTAAATTCAGAATAAAATAAATTTAAAAACCATGAATCAATCCCTGCTTTAGAAGGATTTAGAGCCAGAAGCCTTGGGTTCTAGTTCCAACTCTGCTATTTACCAGATGTCTGATGCCAAATGTGGTTGTTTCATCTCTTTAAGCCTCTATTTTCTTATCTGTAAAATGAGAATGTGTGTACTCCTTACTTGTTATGTCTGTTATTTTTTTTTAGAAGTTGCTTTTAAAAGTCTTAAAGTGCTATAAATATGTGAGGGTTTTTTTTTTAACTTTAGGTTCAGACCTGTGATTTCACTGGTGTAGGAAGCTTCCCTAAGGGGACAAGTTGAAACAGTGGATAGAATATCAGCCTCGGAGTCAGACCCTGGGCAAGTCACTTAACTTCTCCCTGTCTTGATTTCTTTACCCATAAAATGAAGCCTAGGGCAGCTAGGTGGTAAAGTAGATAGAACAATGGGCTTGGAATCAGGAAGACTCATCTTTGTGAGTTCAAGTCTGGCCTCAGACATTTACTAGCTGTGTGATCCTGGGCCAGTCACTTAACCCTGTTTGCCCCAGTTTCCTCATCTGTCAAATGAGTAGGAGAAGAAAATGGCAAATCACTCCAGTATTTTTGCCAAGAAAACCTTAAATGACATCACAAAGAGTTGTATACAATTGAAACAACTCAATAACAACAAAATGAAGCCTCAGTAAAATGAAGCCTTGAAGATCCTTTCCAGCTTTGAATCTGATCCAGTGAAACTCCCTGTACAAATGCATTTCATTAACTCTTGTACAGTTTATAGTCTTAGAGAGCTGTCTGGGGCCACTGAGAAATTAAGTGACTTTCCCAGAGCCACAAAACCTATATGAGTTAGACACAGGGACTTAAACTCAGGTCATGCTGACTCCAAAGGCAGACCTGTGCTCACTACTACAGTACTTCATACTGCCTTTCAAATGTGAGTTGTAGTAGTAGAAATAGTTGTTGCTATTAACAGCAATAACAAATTACTAGACCACATCTCAATGGTAATTCAACTTGGGATAATATTGTGGCATCAGACTTTCAGAGAATGTGTTTCTTAACTACAATATGCAATGTGAAATACACATTGTCTGTATTCTTATGTGATAGAATTAGGATAGTTTAATGTCTGAGATAGAAAATAGAATTCAAGAATGCCATATTTTTAATGAAAGCATTTAAGCTCTATGGTGTATATATTTTAATCTCTCTCTCATCTGGCTCTTCTAAGTTTGCATTTAGTCTATTGCAGTTGAATCAATTCTTAATTATGAAGGTACTTTCAGAGGAGAGAGAGAGGAGGTGACTCTTAGCATGTCTTCTGATTGGATTGAGAAAGTAGATATGGCAAGAAAGAAGCATTGTATGCATAGTTTAGATTTGTCTTTAAAATCAAGTCAAAGGGGCAGCTAGGTGATGAAGTGGATAAAGCACTGGCCCTGGATTCAGGAAGACCTGAGTTCAAATCCTGCTTCAGATACTTGACACTTACTAGCTGTGTGACCCTGGGCAAGTCACTTAACCCTCATTGCCCCTCAAAAAAAAAATCAAGTCAAAGCGAACATGTTGTACTTTCATTTCATTTATTTCTTTTAGGTGAGATGTGTACTTTTGGTCTCATAAGGGAAAAGATAACACTCTACTAAAGTTTTGTAATTTAGTCTAGTCTCATTATCAAATTGATAGTAAGGGAACAGACATCTTTTCTGTCCTGAAAATCCATTTTCAAGGATTTTTTTTTTCTGGGGCAATGAGGGTTAAGTGACTTGCCCAGGGTCACACAGCTAGTAAGTGTCAAGTGTCTGAGGCCACATTTGAACTCAGGTCCTCCTGAATCCAGGACCGGTGCATTATCCACTGTGCCACCTAGCTGCCCCTCAAGGATTTTTTTCTTTTGGGTGAGGCAATTGGGGTTAAGTGACTTGCCCAGGGTAACACAGCTAGTAAGTGTTAAGTGTCTGAGGCCGGATTTGAACTCAGGTCCTCCTGAATCCAGGACTGGTGTTCTATCCACTGCACCACCTAGCTTCCCCACCCCTTCAAGGACTTTTAAAAAGTGATTTGATTAGCAACATGTTTGATGAACCATAAACAGAGTGTTCATTGATATATATTGGCAGTCTTTCTTCTTAATGAAAACATTCTGACTGTTAGGTGTTGATAGAGAATATAGTGACAGAATAGAAGGATGGAATGCTTTTGGAAATAAATGATTTTTTTTTTGCTGTAGAAAAACAAAAACCCTTGTGATTACAAATTAAATGTTATTTTTCATCCTTTGTTTTTGAAGAGCATCAGTGACATTATAGGGTGATGTCTTGACTTGCTGTGAATTGAATTTAAGTGAGGCAGCATTGTGTAGTCATCAGCCTCACTCTCTTCCAGAGTCATTGAATGTGATGGGTGGGAGAAAGAGAATAGGAGAGAAGGGGAGTCTCTTACCTTGGAACTTAGGTGTAACCTGATGGTGTATTGATCATCAGGCTTCTGAGAGCTGTCATACTCTGCCTGCCAAGCATCACAGCCCCCTGCCCATGGGGTTGGAGGAAACCCAAAGATATCTTTGGAAAAATCCCTTCTTTTTTCTAGTTGCAAAAACATGGAGAGATTCTTACTGCCTATGTTAAATCTAAAAATAAAGATTTTTTTGTTCAGGTATGATTGTACTGGGTGGCCTCTTGGTTCCCTTAAAGCTCTGAAATTCTGTAATTCTTTGATTTTCTTTTTACCTCATATTCCTATTTGTAAATTCTTGAAGCCTATTGAGTCAAAACTAAATGCTTTTTATGTTTTTTATTTTTCCGTTAATGTTGACTTTCTCATGGAGCCATTAGTCTTTTAAGTAGTCTGTTTTCTTAGAACTGTGTTTCATTAAATAGAGACTTTTTAGATAAAACAAGGTTAGAATAGAATTAATTTGGAAGGATTTTCCATTTCCTTATGAGTGTCTGCAAAATGAACTTCCAACCCTAAGCAGTGACTCAACATCCTAGTGAGGTTAATTTCTCCTTCTCTTGTGCCTAAGCTGTCTTAAATTCTGTGCTTTAAGTCAGCTTTTGGTGCCCCCAAATCAGTTCTCCAAATTTCCTAAACTCCGGTAAAGATGATTATGTTCTTAAGTAAACCTAAGCTGCCTTTGTGGGCATTAACAACCCTGGGGCTATTGCTTACATTTGTATAAATTGGCATCCCTATTAAAGTCATTTTGTCCTTTGGAATGATACTGTCACAATCCTAAGTATTCCAAAAGCAAACTGACAATTGCTCTTGATACATACCATTATTTAGTACTGAGAAATATCTTTAACGGGAGTCCTGGTGGACATGTAAGCAGACATATATGTCTGGGAATGTTTCGAGCTTCTTCCTTTGGACTCTGAAGCCCTTTTGGCCCAGGGAGCAGCTTCATCTTTCTGTCATACAAGAGATGTCATTCCTATATAGGGAGACTTAAATGAAAGTCTTGAACAAGAATTTTATACAGGGTTGGCGATTCCTTCTCTCTGATGCTGGAGAAAAAGTTAGTGAAGGGGAAAAAAATGCTTGGGTTACAGTAGACAGAGATTCATTCTGACAGAAACAATCATCAGCATCCTATCATAAAAAATGTTGCTTAAAATGTCTAAATGAAAACCGCTAAGGACCTTGGAAAATGTCCTAATTACTAATGGCTGGGGAGGGCCAATGAATATGTAGAGATGCCTACCTTTGAAAGGTACTTGCTGGGCTACAGGTTTGATTTCTGAAGTTTTTGTAGGATTCTCAGCAGCACAGACATTTTCTTCATTTCCAGTCAACCAGTGCTTTCTCTTTTCCTCTTTCTTTTTCTTCTGATCTACCCATCCTGTCACCTGATAAGAGAAGGCAATACTGAACTCCTACAGGGGAGAAAACAAGATAGGGAGGATCATGGTCTTGAGTCTGAAGTAAATGTTCAGTTGGGTTTTTTTAACAGTGATTTTGAACTTGACAGCTAGGAGCCCTTAAAGCAGGGCTATTTGACAACTGCTAGCTATGTGCTTAGTGTCATATGCTGCTGCTAAGCTGCCTGAAGTTCTTTAAAGCCTTCCCATAGCTTACATCTAGGGGTCTCAGAATGGTTTCAGTGATGAGAGGGAGTCAAAGACCCAAGTGTCTGGAACAGAATTAAGCCACTGGAATTTGAGGACAAACTCAATGAATCTGAGGGTCAATTCATGAGCAAATGTAGTGTATGTGGTATGGTATACAGATATAATGGACGTCAAGCTAGCCCCAGGATGAAGAAAATGGGTTCCGGTCCTTCCTCTGGACACATACTGGCTTTGTTACCCCAAATAAATCCGTTGACTTTTCAGTGCCCCAGGTGACTTTAAATTTTGGAGTCCATCCAGTCTACAAATGAAGAAGGCGACTGTCTTTCTCAACTCCATAGCTTGCAATGGAAAAGCCAGAAATCTTTTTGAAAAGAAAGCTGCCCGAATTTTACACCCATCTGGCATAGTAGTGATTGTAATCAAGATAGATTATGAAGGACAAGCCAAGTAGCTGCTGGAATTAATGGATTGACATCCATAGTGGGAGGTCTTAGGAGGAACTCCCTGCATTGATGAAATCCCAGGTCTGGTTAAAAAACAAAATCTAGTATGAAAGGCAGAGTGGAGTCAAAAGCAAGAGGTATGTGCTTGCTTTGGGAAAACAGATGATTCTGTCCTACTTCAGTAGTGTCACATCATGGGAATAATACTGGCTCTGGAGCCCTAAGACCCAGGTTCAAGTCCCAGTTTTATCTTTTAGCACTTGTGCAAACTTGGGCAAGTAAGTTCATTTGTCTGTGCTAAACTCAGTTTTCTTACCTGCAAAATAGGTAGGCTAGATTATATGATCTCTAATATTTTTTCCAACTTTGAAGTCCAGTGATTTTGGGGTATCAAGGATTAATGACTTGTCTGGGAATTTGGAGACAGGAAATCTCTTCTGGATTTTTCTACTCACTCACAATGATATTTTATAAAATTAATTTTGTTTCTTAGTACCTTAGCTTCTCCATCTCTTTGTTTCATAAAAAATAGACCTGGGGGCAGCTAGATGGCACAGTGGACAGAGCACTGGCCCTGGAGTCAGGAGGACCTGAGTTCAAATCTGGCCTCAGACACTTAACACTTACTATCTGTGTGACCCTGGGCAAGTCACTTAACCCCAATTGCCTCACCAAAAAAAAATAGACCTAATAGGATTTCCTCCTTAAAAATATCTATAGGGGGCAGCTAGGTGGTGCAGTGGATAGAGCACAGGCCCTAGATTCAGGAGGACCTGAGTTCAAATCCAGCCTCAGACACTTGACACTTACTAGCTGTGTGACCCAGGGCAAATCACTTAACCCTCATTGCCCCGAAAAACCCCAACAACAAACAAGAAAACCCCACCAAAAACAAAACAAAGAAACCAAAAATATATTTAAAGCATCTTCTGCAATTTTTTTTTGGTGAGGCAATTGGGGTTAAGTGACTTACCCAGGGTCACACAGCTAGTAATTGTTAAGTGTCTGAGGCTGGACTTGAACTCAGGTCCTCCTGAATCTAGGGCCTGTGCTCTATCCACTGCACCACCTAGCTGCCCCTAAAGCATCTTCTAGGAAAAATTGCTTTGTGAACAGAGCACAATGTATTGATTGGTGAAATAGGACATCCTAGATTTTAGTGAAATGGCATGCCTTAGTTGGAGAAGCCATATCAGTTCCTGGTGTGGTCTTCTACTTATGAGATTTTGATGATTTGTTTCAGAATCCTTCCTTCTAGGCCTTTTTAGAATAGTTGATCACTTTGAAGAAGGGGGATGCTTAACTCAAAACAGGTAAAAAAAGGGGGGGCAAAAAATCCCCTACTAATTATTCTGTGACCAACCTCAGAAGATTCTGTACAATTAATGGTTTGAATTAGGCCCACTGCTCACTCCTAAGTATCCAGGGACAGCATGTTTTCTAGCCTTGACTCTTCATCTGCTTCTGAGTGTGGTTGCACTATCCCAGCATGAGCACCATGGTGGAAATAAAACGTTTTACATAATTAATTTAGTTGATTCTATACCTGGGATTAACTTTGGCAACTTAGTCGGTTTATTTCTTTCTTTGATGTGCAGCCAGTTCCACAAGGATAAGCTTTGTCTAATGCTTCCAAGCTCAATTTTCATTAAATATTACTGTCTTTTTTTTTTTTTTTTGGCGGGGCAATGAGGGTTAAGTGACTTGCCCAGGGTCACACAGCTAGTAAGTATCAAGTGTCTGAGGTTGGATTTGAACTCAGGTACTCTTGAATCCAGGGCCTGTGCTTTATCCACTGAGCCACCTAGCTGCCTGAAATCTTACTGTCTTAAATACTAAAGAATATACAAAATTATGTCTGCATTTCCTTACTCTAGCTATTGATGATGATGATGATAATACTAAAGAAAGGAGGAAGGTGATTCCTCTGAACACCTTGGTCTCTTCCACGTGAGACACAGTGACCATAAAGTTATTAAGGAGAAAGCTGTAGCTAGATATAATAAGAGACCTACTGGTATCCTGAAATCAAAGCTCATGGGAAAATGTTTAAAGCAAAAAAATCTTGAAAGGAAATAACAATGAGAAAAACCAATCTTGTTATACCCTGCAGAACTTAAAATGGACCATAACAAATGTAGAAAGCATCCTAAAAAACATTAACATCAGTGAAATATAGAGTCCATCACGCTAAACCTTACCAAAAAAAGAAAAAATCTAGAGACGAACAGGTATAAAACCCACAGAAATACTTTTGGAATAAGCAGATATCACTTCACCAAGCACTGGTCAAGTTTGACCACAGATACACACCATGGGATTTGTTGAATGTAATCAAAGTGGCTTACCTTCTGACAGAGACTCTGAAGTAACTAAAAATCTAAGCATGTGATCAACCATGGGTGATGTGTTTGAACTCAGTCAATGATATATCCCCAAAGAAGCATCAAACAAATAGCTGAGTCAGGTAGATTTGTTTATAGAAATAGAATGGGTGAGGATAACAATTCGAGACTAAGTCCTTGCCACCAGAAACTAAAGCATTAACCCTAAGAGACTTAGATTTAGTAGATTATGTAAAATAATGGTGGAGACAACATAAATTGTAGATTATAAAAATTCAATTGTTCAGTCATTTCAGTCGTGTCCATTTGGGTGGTTTTTGGTTTTTTTTGGAGTGGTTTGCCATTTCCTTTTCCAGTTCATTTTACAGATGAGGAAACTGAAACAAACAGGGCTAAGTGACTTGTCCAGGGTTTGAACTCAGAAAGGTGGGTTTTCCTGCCTCCAAGTCCATCATACTATAGTTTGCCACCTAGCTGCTTTTATGCACCTACAAAAATTAGCTACCTGTACAGTAGTCCTCAGATCACTGACTAGGAAGGAATCATAGTAGAATAGTGACATGTCTTGGGACCATTTCTATCTGGACTTCTCTAAAAAGATGATTGGGCCAAGGTGGGAGTGATGATGATGATATGATAAAAATGGCTATTTATACTGTTTAGAAACTTACAAAGAACTTTATATATTATATCTTATCTCGGGTTTATTATAACCATATGCACTGTAAGCACTACAGGTAATATTTTCTTCATTTTACAGATGAAACTGAAGCTTCAAGAAATAAAGCAATCGGGGGCAGCTAGATGGCGCAGTGGTTAAAGCACCGGCCCTGGATTCAGGAGTGCCTGGGTTCGGATCCGGCCTCAGACACTTGACAATTACTAGCTGTGTGACCATGGGCAAGTCACTTAACCCCCATTGCCTTAAAAAAAAAAAAAAAAAAAAAAAAAAAAAAAAAAAAAGAAATAAAGCAATTTACCCAAGGCTGCTCAGCTTATAGATATCTAAGGGATCAGATATTTCTAACTATAAGTCCAGTAATTTGTCCATAATGCCATAGTGAAAACAAAGCTGTGTGGACAGTTGTTGTCTCTGAACTGCTTGCCTATGTGTTCGGGGAACTTTTGGCTCCTTGTTCTCAAAATCATGTCAGCCTTTTAGTTTATATTCAGCTCTGCCTCAAGGCTCACCCCATCATTGAGTAGATTATATCCCCTAGGGTGAGCAATCATATGAGGGTCTTTGGTCCTAGACTGTTGGTCAGTGTGGAGGGGAAGGGGAAGCAGGATAAGATGACCAGGCCTTCATCCTTCCTGGTGGTCAAGGGAGGGATTAATGGATTTCTTGGGCCTTTCTGGTTATGAAGAATTGATAACAATCAGCAGCCAAACCAGCTGTACCCACCAAGGCTTGTTCTGATGTTAAATAAGATTATTTTCTCTAGGGTGAGGGTCTCAGAGGTATTCTGTCTCCTCCCATCCTAGACTCCCTGTGGGCAGTATTTAGATGTCTGTGTCCTATTTATTTTGAGAAGCAGTGAGTTAGAACAGTTGGCTAAAGGAGGTCTCTTGGATGTATGCTCGCCTTCTGACTCTGTTGGATATGACAGCATGATCTTTTGCAGCTGATTAGAAGCCATGACTGTTTATTTTAAGTAATCAAAGTTGTTTGGTTTTGTGTGCGTGTGTTTAATGAGGTATGAGTGACCATAAACTGTCTTCTGCAATTCATCAGATATTATGGATATGTCAAGCACCCCTTTAATGGCTCTAGGATTTGGACTGTGTTAGCTATTTTAGGGAAATACATCTTCAGGTCTTTACAGAGAAGTACATTTATGTAGGTGTGCACACACATGTATGCATGTGCATACATGTGTGTGTATTCACATTAGGTTTGGACCTGGAATTTCATCAGCATGGAGAACTCACTGTGTGGGAAATCCATCCACCAATGCAGCTCAGCAAATCATCTGTTCCTTATACTTCTGCTTCTGAGATATAATATTGATTTATGCCTAATTTCCTTTGAAATTAGCTCAAGCACAACTTTCTAACAGGCTGCTCCTGATTCTTCCAGCTTCTGATTCTTTCCCGTTCCTAACAACAATCTTATAGTTATTTTGTATATATTTTGAAAACATTTACATGTATATATGTTGTCTCTCCTTGATAGAGTGGAAGTTTATTGAGGATAGGAACTGTTTTAAGTTTGTCTTTGTTTCCCAGGGGCCTAGCATAGTGTCTGGCACATAAGCAAATACTTTAAAAGATTGCTGATTAATTAAAAGACTTGCCTGGAATATTGTGTTACACAGTATATGTTATAGGCAGGACTTAAAGTCAGGTCTTCCTGACTCCAAGGGCGGCACTCTTTAAACTGCCTCAATTTCCTTTCTTTCTCTTCCTTCCTTCCTTTCACCTAACAATCTATTTATCATCTATTCTATCTATCTTTGTGTGAGGTGGCAGGTGAAATGTGTCTCTCTGTATGTATGTATACATATATACACACATTCCTTTCATGTGTATGTATGCATACGCACAGACACATTTTATATATTTATACACACACAAGAAATAAGTTTCTTTTAAAAGTTGTGGTCATGGCCACATTTGGTTTCTAAACATTGATAGTGGTCAACCTAGAAGAAATTTTACTATGATGAGGGTCTTTAGAGATCACTTAACATTTTACAAATGAGGAAACTGAGGCCCTGAGGGGTTAATGTCAGGCAGAAAATAGAAGAGCTTGTTTGAACCTAGTTCTTCCTACTTGAAGTCAGTGCATTTTCCTCTATACCGGTCAGTCTATTATATACATTCTCTTTTAATTGGTTTCATAAACCATGTTTGAGCTAGGGATGGATATAGAATTCCAGGTTTGAAGTCTTTGGCTTTTCATTTAACACAGGATCTAGGCATATGGGAAGAGAGATGCTGTCTCCTCACCATACTGCTTTCCTTTTGACCAATCATTTTCATACTGAGATGGGTCTCAGAGGGTCTGACAGAATCCCTGATTAGATGAATGTCTTTATTTAGAGCACAGCCTGGGGTATATATATATATATATATATATATATATTCTTTTGACATGGGGAAAAAGAAGAAGTTGTTACTATGGGGCCGTTTTCTTTAACTATTACCATTAAAAAGAGAGCCATTATTAAACAGTAGAGGAGTTCCATTGTTGGAGTTAGGAAGGCCTGGGTTCAAGTCCTATCTCTGACAATAAATGACTGTGTAATTATTGGCAAGTCACTGGACCTAGGGCCCCCAGGCAACTCTTAAGACTAAAAGCTGTAGGGGCAGCTAGATGGCGCAGTGGATAGAGCACCAGCCCTGGAGTCAGGAGTACCTGAGTTCAAATCCGGCCTCAGACACTTAACACTTACTAGCTGTGTGACCCTGGGCAAGTCACTTAACCCCAATTGCCTCACTGGAAAAAAAAAAAAGACTAAAAGCTGTAGGGCTGCATCACTGGAGGGGATTTCTAAACTGGGAGTTTTCTACACCAACGAAATCATAATTACAGACCAAAACCCAACTGTTATAGCCCATATTAAGTTCTGACATAGATTCAAGCCCACATTTTACTGCTTACTACTGGTGGGACCTTAGCCAAGATGTTTAACATTCTCTGGTTTCAGTTTCCTGAGTAAAAATTTTCTCCTCTTGGGGCAGCTAGGTGGTGCAGTGGATAGAACACCGGCCCTGGATTCAGGAGGACCTGAGTTCAAATCTGGCCTCAGAGACTTAACACTTACTAGCTGTGTGACCTTGGGCAAGTCACTTAACCCCAATTGCCACACCAAAAAAACCCAATCTTCTCTCGGTAAAATTGGTGTGTGTGTGTGTGTGTGTGTGTGTGTGTGTGTATGGGTAGCATAAGGGATAGAATACAGTCTTGGCCATGGTGATTGCTAAGATTTGTTCCAGCTCCAACTTCTTATCCAAAGTTTCAGTGGCATATTCATGACCTTGAATATGAATAGTACCCTTTCCATTTCTTTGCTGTTTTTTCCTCATAATTTAATAAGGACATTCTTTAATTTTTTTGTTTTTGTTTTTTAAGTGAGGCAATTGGGGTTAAGTGACTTGCCCAGGGTCACACAGCTAGTAAGTGTTAAGTCTCTGAGGCCAGATTTGAACTCAGGTCCTCCTGACTCCAGGGCCAGTGCTCTATCCATTGCACCACCTAGCTGCCCCTAATAAGGACATTTTGAGGAGATGGTTTGGCCAAGCCTAGACAATAGAGAGTCCAGCATCTGACAGCCCTAGGATAAGTAAGGGTTTTGGCTATATCTGAACTTATGCTGTTGTAGTTTGAACTAATTATGTTGTGACAGGTCCAGGTTTTGATGATTGCTTTTCTTTTATTTGAAAGTACAGTTGTATAAAATATTAAGTGGTACGGATGGGAGGAATTTCAGATTTTTACTCTGGTGCCAATATAGCAAATGTATAATGTTGGCAGTATAATAATAAAGTTTTAATGCAAGTGAAACTTTGGACAAGAAGTTGGAGCTGGAAGAAATTTTAGAAATCACCATGGCCAAGACTGTATTCTATCCCTTACCCTACACACACACACACACACACACACACACACCAGTAAAAGGAGGTAAGACATAGTGATTCATAATCAGAAGACTTGCTGTGTTCTCTAACTACCAAATCCTATGAAATCTTTCGCCCTAACGACAGTCCCAGCTAACCCTCGATAGACAGCAAAGAAGGTACCATGGAATAATCTCATCAATAAACAATGGAAATGTTGAAGGAAAGGGAATCTGAGTTTGTTTGGTTCAATGTCTGATTAGACATTAACCAGAATGCTTTGGATTTTCTTGAACTCCCATCTCAAATGTTCGTTTCCCCACACCTTATAAACATGGCCAAACTAAACATGTAATTAGTTATAAATAACATAGAATAAATAAGTGAATGCGTGTATGTGTCTGTGTATGTGTATTTGTGCACATGTGTGTGTTTAACACAGGGTGAGCCCTTGGGTAGAAAGTGGGATCATAGGATCATGATTTTCAACAAAGCAAAAGTTTGTGGTTATCAAAGATGTCTGAGACTTATAGTTGCCAAACTCCTTTTGATGTTTATTGCAGTTTTCATGAAATAGGATCCCAAGGGGGCAGCTTGGATGATCATGCAAAATTGTAATAATCATTCTTCATGTATTTATTTTGATTCAAGCTAATTCAGGATGGTTAATACCTATTACTCTTTTTTCCCACTTAGTAGTATTTTATTTTTTTCCAACTACACGTAAAGACAGTTTTCGGTGTTCATTTTTGTAAGATTGAGTCCCAAATTTTTCTCCCTTCCTCCTTTCCCTCCCCCCTCCCCAAGACTGCAAGCAATCTGATATAGGTCATATATGTACAATTATGTTAAACATATTTCCACATTAGTCATGTTGTGAAAGAAGAATCAGAACAAAAGGAAAAAAACACACCAAAAAATTAAAATAGTATGTTTCAATTTGTGTCCAGATTCCAGAGTTCTTTTTCTGGATGAGGAGAGCATTTTCCATCATGAATCTTCTGGAATTGTCTTGGATCATTGTATTACTGAGAAGAGCTAAGTCTATCACAGTTGATCTCCACACAATGTTGTTACTGTGAACAATGTTCTCCTGGCTCTGCTCACTTCACTCAACATCAGTTCATATAAGACCAGGTTACTCCAAAATCTGCCTGCTCATTGTTTCTTACAGCACAATAGTATTCAATTATTTTTATTTTTATTTTTTTGTGGGGCAATGGGGGTTAAGTGACACAGCTAGTGTCAAGTGTCTGAGGCCAGATTTGAACTCAGGTCCTCCTGACTCCAGGGCCAGTGCTCTATCCAATGTCCCACCTAACTGCCCCAGAAGGGCAAAATTTTTAGGGAAAGACAAGGTCTTGGGATTGGGGAGACAGAGGTGTCTTTAGAAAATCACAGCTTTCCAAAAGAGGCAGATGTGCTAGTCAATCCTTTTAATGACTGACTGACTACATTCTAGTCTCCCTTCCCTTTCCACAGTTCATTAACATGTATCACATGTGTGCTCAGCCTCCTTCCCGGCTTACCTTTGTTCCATGGACTGCCCCTACCTCCTAGGCAGAGGGAAATGTTACTAGCCTTGAGGGGATAGGTCTAAACTAAAGAGGACCTTCCTCTCCACCTCTAGGCTGAGTTAGAACTTGGGCCTACCAACTTTTTTTTTTTTTTATGGAGCAGTGAGGGTTAAGTGACTTGCCCAGGGTCACACAGCTAGTGTCAAGTGTCTAAGATCAAATTTGAACTCAGGTCCTCCTGAATCCAGGGTCGGTGCTTTATCCACTGTGCCACCTACCTGCCCCGGCCTACCAACTTCTTTGTCCAATGGACACTGTATGGCAATTAAGCTACTGCCACTTCAATTTTTACTATCCTGGGCAATAGCTCTGTTCCACTTCTCAAAATTGTTCTCTTTTCCTGCCCTACCACCATTGTCTCTGCCAATAGGTTCTGCTCATGTCTTCTTCCTTAGAGGAATACAGTCACTAGGCAGTGGCCCTGGAAATCTTCCACCCTAGGACAAATTTCCTGGCCTTGGACAATTGCCCACCCTGAGCAAAGCTCAGGATGCTCTGCCCTAGTTAAGGTTCTGGGTTAAAGTGACCACTAAATATACAAAGCAAAGCACCACACTACTATTTGTGAAAGATTTGGCTCCTATTCATTTTATCTTCCCTGATTGTTTAGGATTTTACCATTCAGAAGGCTGTCATCCATCCTCCCTATCCCTATTAGCTGTTGGGCAGGGAAATTCTTTCAGTTTTAGTTCATAGGGACCAAAAGATTCAAAATGAATGGATCTAATTCTATCACTCACACTTAAAAATTAACATTGGGACAAATTGCTGCTTCCAAAGAACAACATAGTATGGTATAAAGAATACTGGCTCCAAAGTCAGAGGATTTGGGTTCAAATCTTATTTCTGATACTTACTACCCATGTGACCTTAAACAAATCACCTGAACTCCGGGCCTCAGTTTACTTATATGTAAAATGAGGGTCTTGGAGTAGATCACTTGGGACATCCCTTCTAGCTCCAAGTCTATGATCTATTTCTTGAAATAATGGGATAAAATCCATTTTTCTTTTATAAAGGAGAAGGGATTAGCAAAAATAAATAAATAAATAAATAAAATTTTAAAAAGGGGCGGCTAAGTGGCACAGTGGATAAAGCACCGGCCTTGGATTCAGGAGTACCTGAGTTCAAATCCGGCCTCAGACACTTGACTTACTAGCTGTGTGACCCTGGGCAAGTCACTTAACCCCTATTGCCCAGCAAAAAAAAATTTTAAAAAAAAAAGGAGAAGGGATAATAGTCCCTTAAAAAGAAGATTTTTTGTTTCTTTCTTTCTTTTTTTTTTTTTGGTGGGACAATGAGGGTTAAGTGACTTGCCCAAGATCACACAGCTAGTGAGTGTCAAGTGTCTGAAGCTGGATTTCAACTCAGGTCCTCCTGAATCCAGGGCTGGTGCTTTATCCACTGAACCACCTAGCTGCCCCCCAAAAGATTTTTATCTTGAATGAATGAATGAATACATGAAAAGAAGATTTATTAAGTACTTACTTTGTGTACAGAATTGTGCTAAGTGCTGGGAATGCAAATAGAAAATTATCATGCTCCTTTTTCTCAAGGAGCTCATGTTTTAATGAGGGAGACACCTATGGGAGGTTTTAGTCACAAGGCAGATGGACAAATTCTGTGCTGCCTATGGTATAGAAGCAAAACAAATGGCAATGTATCTTCTTTGGTGCCATCTTCCCTGGGAAAATCATATTAAATTTCTGATATTGAGCCATTTGATAGGGCAAGAAGGTAGTGTAGGGATCAGCATTGGGGGAGATTGATAACATCCTCAGGGCCCCTGCGCTTCCCTGCCCATAGGTGTCAGATGGTGTTGGAGATGTCCAGGAGAGTGAGTTCCTTGGCCAGGCTGGAAGCAGAACTAACGAGTGGCTTTGGGGGCACTGCTGTTCCCAAGGTTCTTGGTTTCAGGGTCCTGGCCATTCCCTCATCTTCCTCCCCTTCCCTCCCCTCCCCCATACAGTGCTGAAAGCTGTCACTTAATAGATAACTTGGTTTTCCTGTTACTGGCCAAACCCCTTCAGTTTCCTTTCTTGTCTTTCCCACTCCTGGCTTTTCTCATCCAGCCCATTTTATTTGTACATCTCTGTCTCTTAGCATGTGGCAGTCACAGAGCAAAGTGCAGAGCAGACCCTGGATGAGGGTTCCCTTGTAAGTTTGTACTTTTTGTGTCAGGGAGACCTAAGTGTGGCCTCCTGCCAACAACCAGCCTAAAGTCTGGTATCTACTGAATGCTGCATTTGGGTTGGGTCCCAGCTTCAGAAGAGGGAGGAGGGAGGGGAATTCCTTCCTGGCTGGACCAGGACAATCAACTTATGAACAGGAACATGGGATCTAATTACCCACAGAGTTATCTTAGCTTGCATAGCTGCAACTGTTGCTAATAGTTATAAAAGCATCCGGTCCTTCAAAATCAAGCAACAGCCTGAGTCTTGGTGACCTCCTGACAATAATTTATTGGTGAGGGTGGGAGCCAGGGAAATCCTCTCCTCCACCCCCTTAAACCTTTCATTCCTTGGCATAGAACCTCCACTCATTTACTTGCCAGAGAATGTGATTCCCCACACCCTATACCCTTCTCTCATACCCCACCCACCCTGTCATACCACATGCTGTGTATGGTAGTAGTTTGCATTCTTATTAGTTAAATTAATTTGATGTGTGTGTGTGTGTGTGTGTGTGTGTGTGTGTGTGAGCACGCATGGGTGTATTTAATATACTCTACTCTTTTAGGGTTTCCATTTGACTTCATTAGTTCTAGAAACTCTTATAGGTGTTTCAGTAGTTTAAATTAATGATCTCTTGTCTGTGTCTTAAACAGATGACAAAGGAGAAAAGATTCAGTGTACCTCTTAAGAACCAACCTCTCGGTTAGCTAGGTGGCAGAGTGGATAAAGCACCGGCCCTGGATTCAGGAGGACCTGAGTTCAAATTCGGCCTCAGACACTTGACACTTACTAGCTGTGTGACCCTGTGCAAGTCATTTAACCCTTATTGCCCCCTCCCCCCCAAAAAAGAACCAACCTCTCAGGGATACTAGATTAGCAGTCAGAGGACCTGGGTTCAAATGCTGGCTTTGCTACTTAATAATTGTGTGTCCTTGGATTAACTTGTCTTCTTTGACTTCAGTTTTCTTGAATGTAAAGTGAGGAGAGGTGGATTGTTTGACCTGGAGAGGCAGTTCAGTATAAATAGATAGAGTGCTAGTGCAAGAGTTAGGAAGACCTGGGTTCAAATTCTGCCTTAGACACATACTGGCAGTATCATCCTGGGAAACTCAGAATTCAGGGAATAGTTTTAGATTTTAAGTTGCAGAGCAGTTGATCTGCTTTGGAAATGGTTTTTCCCTCCCTGGGAATGCCCTCCACAGATACAACTACAAGTCTGAATAGTTAACAAGAAATTTCTAGAAGAAATGTTACCATTATTGTGCCTTCTCTGTCACCCCATACAATTGCCAATATCTACCCTTTGCCCTTTTAGAACTCACAAGTCTCATAGCCTATAAGTGGTATCTAGGTAAGGACCTTTTCTTTTGGTTGCTTAAATGGTTCGATAAATTAATCTTCATGACCTCTACTGTCTTGGCTACCTACTGGCTCTTCTGAATTTATGAAGAAAGCAACATACTGTGTTAGGGAGATTATTGCCTTTTTTAAAATTTAAAAAAATATATATTTTTTTTGTGGGGCAATGAAGATTAAATGACTTGCCCAGGGTCACAAAGCTAGTGAGTGTCAAGTGTCTGAGGTTGGATTTGAACTTAGGTCCTCCTGAATCCAAGACCAGTGCTTTATCCACTGCACCACCAAGCTGACCCTGAGATTTTTGCTTTTTGATTAAGAAGAACTGAGCTCAGGGGCAGCTAGGCAGGGCAGTGGATAAAGCACCGGCCTTGGATTCAGGAGGACCTGAGTTCAAATCCAACCTCAGACACTTGACATTTCCTAGCTGTGTGACCTTAGGCAAATCCCTTAACCCTCATTGTCCTGCCACCCCCCTCCCCCCCAAAAATGACCTGAGCTCAAGTTCAAACTCTGACATATACTAGCTGTGTTGCTTTGGACCATTGTCAGTGACCTTTAAAAGCTCATAGAGAATGCGAGAAGAGATACCCCAGGATTGGAAGATGTGTACATCTTAATTCTTTTTTTTTCCTAAAAAGAGGAGATAACAGTAAAAATAATAGGCCAGTGAATTTGAATTCTATTCCTGGCAAAATTTCATATTTGTTATTTATTGTTAAAGGGTGAGTGAACATTTAGAAAAAGAAATACTGATCACAGAGAGCCAGAATGGTTTTATCAAAAAGAGGACATGCCAGGTTAACTTAATTTCCTCTTTTGACAGTGTTACAAGACTAGAAGACCAGGAAACTGCTATAGATATAGTTTATTTAGGTTTTAGCAAAACATCTAATTTGTCATCCTCTTTTAATGAAAACTATGGAGAGATGTTCGCTAGTTGCTAATACATTTGGGTGAATTCAAAAAGAGTTGCTAGCTGGAACCAAATGGTAGACATTAATGCTTCAATCAGCCAATCAGTAAATATTTATGAAACACCTACTATGTGTCAGGCATTGTGTTAAGCACTGGGGATAGAAAGGCAAAAGACAGTCCCTGTCCTCAAGGAGGTCATAATCAGATATCAACTTGGAAGGAGGTCTTCATCAAGGTATGCCAAACATCTATTCCTGTCCTAATATGACTTTACACGGTTTTGTTTTGTCAGTACCTTGTATAAAGACAGAGATGGATGGCATGCTTCTATTAGCAGATGAAAAAAGCTAGAAGAAATATTTAAGATATTTGACAAGAGAATATTCCTATTCCTAAAGACTTCCACAGATTAGGACGTTAAGCCTAATCTAAAAAGATGATGTTTAATAAGGATACATGCCATCTGACACTTGGGTTCACAAAATCACCTTCACAGATACAAGATGGGAGAAGAATGGCTATATGACAGTTTGGCTGAGAAAGATGCTGGAGGTTTGGGTGGACGACAAATATGAATAAACAGTGTGATATAGCAGTCGTAAAAACTAATGTGCATGGGGCAGCTAGATGGCGCAGTAGATAAAGCACCGGCCCTGGAGTCAGGAGGACCTGAGTTCAAAGCCGTCCTCAGACACTTGACACTTACTAGCTGTGTGACCCTGGGCAAGTCACTTAACCCCAATTGCCTCACTAAAACAAAAACAAAACCAAAAAAAACTAATGTGCATAATCTTGGAATATATTGAGAAGTGTAGGGTCCAGAAGTATGGAGATGATGATTCTCCTCTCCTCTGCTAGAACAATTCGTAGCTCCACCAACAGTCCATTAATATGCCTGTCTTTGCAGCTCCTTCAATATTTAACATTTACATCTTTTGACATCTTTATCCAATCTGATAGTGTGTGAGGTGAAACTTTAGTGGTGTTTTAACTTGTATTTCTCTTTTTATTGGTGATTTGGAGCATTTCTTTCATGTTGATGGAGATAGCTTACATTTCTTATTATTTCTTATTCCTTCCTATTTTTCTCTATTTTTTTCTGTCATGTGACCTTTTATATTTAGGCCACATATCTGTTTGAAACTTATTGTGACAGGTGTTCTAAAATGGTAATATGAACCTAATTTCTTCCTGACTACTTTCTGGTATTCCCTGAAATTTTTGTCAAAGAGGTGATTTTTACCAACTACTTAGTATCCTTTGGTTTCTTGGACCTGTTGTAGTAGTTTAAAGAAAAGTGTTGGATCACTTCTGGCTGAGGTTACAAGGTAAGATTTCATCAAAGAGGTGACAATGAGCTGGAGATTGTTGAGTAAGTACTATTTTGATAGATGAAGATGGCAGGGTGGATATTCCAGGCAAAGGCACAGATACAGGAAAGTACAAAAGCATGTTAAGGGGATATAGGGTTTTTTTTTCCTCTCTTCTTTTAAATTGAATAGAATTTTATTTTCCAAAATATATGTAAAAACAAATTTTTACATCAATTTTTAAAAACTTTGTGTTCCAACTTCTCATCCTCCTCCATTCCCACTTCCCATCCACTAGAACTCAAGCATTTCAAAATAAGGTATACATGAGTAGTCATGGAAAACATTCCCACATTAGCTAGGTTGTGAGAGAAAACAGTAAAAAAAAAAAAGCAAACCCAAAACTTCAGATTGAGGAATTGTCAAAGACAAAAAAAAATTTTTTTAAATGTGTTTCTGGGACGACTAGGTGGCGCTGTGGATAGAGCACCGGCCCTGGAGTCAGGAGTACCTGAGTTCAAATCCAGCCTTAGACACTTAACACTTACCAGCTGTGTGACCCTGGGCAAGTCACTTAACCTCAATTGCCTCACTAAAAAAAAAAAATGCGTTTCCATCTGTTTTCAGATATTATCAGTTCTTTCTCTGTAGATGGGTTGCAATTTTCATAAGTCCTTTAGGGCTATATTGGATCATTGCTTTGCTGAAAATAACCACATGCTTCCCAGCAGATCATCTTATACCATTGCTGTTATTTTGTATACAGTACATTTCACTCTGCTTCAGTTCATGTAGATCTTTCCAGGTTTTTCTGATAGTATCCTGTTCATCATAACCTGTATATAGTACCTTAAACTTGACAGAGAATTTTCTTCATAATAGCCCAGCAAGGTAGGTACCATACGTTTAATTTCTTTTCTTTTTTTTGGGGGGGGGGCAATGGGGGTTAAGTGACTTGCCTGGGGTCACACAGCTAGTAAGTATCAAGTTTCTGAGGCCAGATTTGAACTCGGTTACTCCTGAATCTAGGGCCGGTGCTTTATCCACTGCGCCATCTAGCTGCACACCATACATTTAATTTCAATGAGAAAGAGGACTTTCAGTCATTTGTTATGAAAAGACCTGAACTGAATAGAAAATTTGACTTTCAAATACAAGACCCTGGAGAAGCATAAAAAGGTAAACAGGAAAAAGACTTCATGAGGGATATTAAAAGATCAAACTGTTTATATTCCTACATGGGAAGATAATACTTCAAACTCATAAGAACTTTCTCAGTAAGGAATTCACAGAGGACACAGGTCTGAACAGAATATGAAGGGATGATATCTGTAAAGCATTTATGTTTTGTTCTTTGTGGGGCAGACAGGGTGGGGTGTCTTATGTCTGGGGCCAGATTTGGGCTTGGGGCCTCCTGGGTCCAGGGCTGGTGCTTTGTCCACTGTGCCACCTAACTAACCCATGATGACATCTTTAATATTTTAACATTTGTTGAGGTGTAGGAGGAATAGACTGGGGGAGGGGGAAGAGGAGAGATGGTCTGGGAAGAGGTAGTTCACATGAAGGAAACAAGAAAAAAGCTTATGGAGGGGAGGGGAAGAGGGGGAAGGAATTAGGGAGTGAGTGAACCTTAATATCATCAGAATTGGCTCAAAGAAGGACTAACATACATACTCAGGTAGGTATAGTAATATATTTTTGCCCTGAGGGAGGGGAGGGAGATAAGGGAGGGGGGGAAGAGGGGAAGGAGGGATGGGCAGATTGGGGGAAAGAGCAGTAAAAAGCAAAACACTTTTGAGGAAGATGAAGATGTTCTGCATTACTGCACAAGTATGACATATTGAATTGCTTGATTTCATAGGGAGGGTTGAAGAGGGAGGGAGGAATAAAATTTAGAACATAGAATTAGCTCAAAGACCTTAATCTCATCAGAGTGGGCTTATGGAGGGAATAACATTCACACCCAATTGGGAGGAGTAATCTATTTAACCCTACAGGAAAGTAGGAGGGGAAGAGAATAAGGAAGGAAGGTGAAAAAAGGGAGTGCAGAGCAGGGGAGGGGACAGTCAGAAGCAAAACACTTTTGAGGAGGAATAGGTTAAAATTTGGGTAATAAACAAAAATCACTTATTTGCTCAGTTGTTTTAGAAACACTATTGCTGTTACTATATATAATATTCTATTGGTTCTACTCATTTCACTCTTCATTATTTCATGCAAGTCTTTTCTAAAACCATTGAGTTCATAATTTCTTATAGCACAATAGTATTATGTAATAATCATATACCACAACTTGTTCAGCCATTCCTCAATTGATGGGCATTCCTGCAATTTCCACTTCTTTGTCACCACAAAGAGAGCTGCTATAAGCATTTTAGAACATAGGTTCTTTTCCTTTTTCCCTCATCATCTTTGGAAATAGTAGTGATATTTGGAAATAGTGATATTGCTGGATAGTTTAGTAACTCTTTGGGAATAATTCCAGATTGCTCTCCAAAATGGTTGAATCATTGTACAATTCTACCAACAATGAATTAGTATCCCAATTTTTCTATATCCTCTCCAACATTTGTCACTTTCCCCTTCTATCATTTTAGCCAATCTGGCAAGTGTAAAATGATATGTTAAGGTTGCTTTAATTTGCATTCTCTAATCAATAATGATTGAGAACATTAATTTCTAAAGTAAGACTATTGGATTTAGGGAACAGGAAATTGCAACAGATGATGTACTTTTATTTCAGTGAGGCTTTTTTTTTTTTTTTTTTAGTGAGGCAATTGGGGTTAAGTGACTTACCCAGGGTCACACAGCTAGTAAGTGTAAAGTGTCTGAGGCCGGATTTGAACTCAGGTACTCCTGACTCCAGGGCCAGTGCTCTATCCACTGCGCCACCTAGCTGCCCCCAGTAAGGCTTTTGATAGTCTTATCTTTGTGGACAAGATGGAGAAACAAGGTCTGGATAATAATACACTGGATAGATTTATGGCGGTTGAAGAACTTTACTAAAATAGAATTCATCAGCAAATACTACACTGAATAAGTAATAGTGCTAATTTATTAATAAATTAATGTCAAACTGGCATGATTTTTAAATGACATATCTTTGGATGTATTTTGCTCAACATTTTTATTAATGATTTAGATGAAGGTATATATTTTTAATTTTGCAGACAATACAAAACTGGCAAAAACAGCGAATAATATGAGTGATAGAATCAAATTCCAAAATTATATTTAAAGGATGCAATGATAGATTAAAAGAAACATAATAGAGTTTAATGGTGATGAATGTAAAAATTTTTTAAAAATCAATTTCATCAGTACAAGATAGAGGAGACTGATGGAATTTCACATAAAAAGACTGCTAATTAACCGTAAGCTCCATTTAAACCAACTCTGTGACTGCTCAAAGTCATAATGAATTTTCAGGCTTATATAATAAGAGTTCAGTACTCTATTCAGACTGTGTTTCTAGCATCCAAGGCCCAGCCTTGCCAGTTTCAGTGAGTCTTGTCTCCATTGCTTTGATCACCAAGTAATTATTTTTTTTTTGTCCACAATAATTTATTAAGGGCAGGTGGAGAGGGGTTGGTTGATAGATTCCATCTACTGCTACAAACACAGTATTATGTATTAGGGTTCCAGAAGTGTTTTGAATTACTCCTTGACATTCCTCTTGCAAAATTAGCCTAAAATAAGCCATCATCTTTGTACAAAAGGTGTTGAAGGATAATCCCAAGAACAGAATTTCAGGGTCACAGCTTATTGCAAGAAGAGGTGTAACAATAAACAATATTAGGGAAAATATAAATGAGCAGAGCTCTGGAGAGTAATTTTAGAGTAAATTGATATCCTGGAATTAAAACAAGTGTCCTGAATTTGATCTTAGAAAGAAGTTAAATTTTGATGATGTAGATATGCAATTAGAGTTTGCTTCTCAGAAATGAGATATATTCATTGCTCTGATTTTCTCTTATGACTAATGCAGAAATAGGATTAATGTTATTATGTGTGTATGTATATATATGTATATGTCTAGGGGAGGGGGGAGGGAGGGGAGGGAGGGAGAAAAATCTGAAATTGGAAAGCTTGTATAAACAAAAGTTGAGAACTATCTTTACATGTAACGGGAAAAAAATAAAATACTTTATTAATTAAAAAAAAAGAAATGAGATATATTACCAATCATCCTTAGTCTGCTTCTCCGAGAGATATTTAATCTAAATTTACATAAAATATATCTAAAGCTTCTTCCTAAAAGAAATACATTCTTTCAATTCTAATTTTTTTTATGAGTGCAATTGATTTTAGTAAAATAATGAACTCTGGCTTATTATGCCATCTAAAACGGGGGCCTAGGATCATTGGAGAGGTGAATTTAGTCACAATTCAATGAAAAGCTGTAATAAAATGATTCTTCGAAGATAACTAAAGAATCTCTTTTTGGCTGAAAGTACACAGGATTTATTTTGAAGCAGCTGTGAGTCTGGTTAGATTAGGAAATCCTGACTCATGCTAAATCATAAAAACAATTACCAACCCTTAATTTTATGGTTTCAGATTGGTGGTCTGAATCTTTGATGTGATACTAAGGAATTTTCATTCCCCACTCCCTCCATCCATTTGAGAAAGACTCAGAATTATTCAGCTTTCTTAGGATTCTGAAGTCTTCCTTTCTTACCAGTTTTCAGTATTTTTGAAATTTCCTGAAATTCTGAAAATTCCTATGTCTTAACCTTACTAATTCACTGCTGCCCCATCAATGGGAAACCTAATTCTACTATTCACTGGAATGTGATGACGATGATGGATACTTAGGGTTTGTTTGGATAAAAATAACGTTCAATAAAGGGTCTTTGAATAAAGTATTAAAGTATCTTATGAAAATGAATGTTGAAAACTACCTTTACATGTAACTGGAAAAAAGAAAATAAATGTTTGTTGCAAAAAAAAAAAGAAAGAAAAAGAAAAAGAAAGAAAGAGACCTCTGGAGCTCCTGAATTGGCTACAACTGTGGCTACTTCTGAACCTCAGCTCACAGTCTGGTGAGAGGGTCAAGTGGCTGGCCAGGGGGAGATTACAGGGGTCACTGCTAGTGCTGAGGTGGAACTCAGTTGTCTTGCCATGCTGGGAACCAGAAAGCTGTCTTGAGTGGCAAACCTCAGTTGGGGAGGGGTGCAGGCACACCTGAAGTTAGCAACAATAGTGAGACAGAAAAGCAAGCAAGCCTGGGGCCATTTACAGACCAGAACACAGGCTAGGGGAGTGAAGAACCTGCCTCTCTTTAAATCAATCCACCTGGGTGTAAGGACCTAAAATTCTAGCTATGTTGTCTAAAATCTAATGAATGGTCTCCTTAAATTGGAAAACGTATAGCACCAATCTTTGGGCATTAAGTATTTATTAAAGTATATTAGGGGTTAGTAAAGAGAAACATGTGGATAAAGCATCCCTATTCTGCCTGTCCCTGCTGCCTCTGCTGTTAAGCCAAGGTTCTGCAAACGAAAAGCCCTCTCCCCAGTGACTTCTCCCAGAACCTCCTGTGAAACAGGAAACAGGGCCATCCACACACACAGCTCCAAGCTAATTCGCTGGTAACACTGATTGACAGCTACCCACAGATGGCAGACACAACTTCTGGATGCCGAAGTCACATGTTTTCTTTTCAGGCCAGAGCTCACAATGTCCCTCCTAGCAGGGGGTGTCATTCCAAATCTCACATGGGACCCCCTAAAGCTTGGGACAGTGCATCCTGGAGGAAGGGTTCCACTTTAAGAAGGAGTTAAAAGTCAAGATATAGGCTAGCAAAATGATCAGACAGAAAAATATGCAGGCCATAGAAAGTTTCTTTGGTGACAAGGAAGATCAAAACATACCTTCACAAGAAGATAACAAAATCAAAGCTCCTACATCCAAAGCTTCCAAGAAAAGTATGAATTGGTCTCAGGCCATGGAAGCTCTCAAAAAGGACTTTGAAGATAAAGTAAGAAAGGTAGAGGAAAAAATGGAAAGAGAAATGAGAGTGATGCAGGAAAGTCATGAAAAAAAAGTCAATAGCTTGAAAAGCCAAATGGAAAAGCTCTCTGAAGAAAATAGTTGCTTAAGAATTAGGATTGAACAAATGGAAGCTAATGACTTTATGAAAAATCAAGACACAATAAAGCAAATCCAAATGAATAAAAAAAAATAGAGGGCAATGTGAAACATCTCCTTGGAAAAATAGCTGACCTGGAAAATAGATCCAGGAGAGAATTTGAAAATTATTGGACTGGGGGGCAGCTAGGTGGTGCCATGGATGGAGCGCTGGCCCTGGGTTCAGGAGTGCCTGAGTTCGGATCCGGCCTCAGACACTTGACACTTGCTGGCTGTGTGACCCTGGGCAAGTCCCTTAACCCCCATTGCCCCGCAAAAAAAAAAAAATGATCTTAGACAACATCTTCCAAGAGATTCTCAGGGGAAATTGCCATGATCTTCTAGAAGCAGAAGGGAAAATAGAAATTGAAAGAATCCACTGATCACCCCCTGAAAGAGATCCCAAAATGAAATTTCCAGGAATATTATAGCCAAAATCCAGAACTCCCAGGTCAAGGAGAAAATATTGCAAGCAGTCAGAAAGAAACAATTCAAGTACTGTGGAGCCACAGTCAGGATAACACAAGATCTAGCAGCTTCTAAATTAAAGGACTGGAAGGCATGGAATATGACATTCCAGAGGGCAAAGGAATTGGGATTACAACCAAAAATCACCTACCCAGCAAAACTGACTATAATCTTTCAGGTGGAGAAATGGGGCTTCAATGAAAAAGAGGACTTTAAGGCATTCTTGATGAATAGAAAATTTGACTTTCAAATACAAGACCCTAGAGAAGCATAAAAAGGTAAACAGGAAAAAGAAATTATGAGGAATGTTAAAAAGGTTAAACTGTTTGCATTCCTACATGGGAAGATGCTACTTCCAACTCAAGAACTTTCTCACTATTAGGGCAGCTGAAAAGAATAAATTTGGACAGAGGGCACAGGTGGGAATTGATTATGAAGGTATATATCTGTAAAGTATTTATTGTTTGTTTATTTTTTTTGTGGGGCAGTTGGGATTGGGGGGCATGCCCAGGGTCACACAGTTGGGGAGTGTCTTATGTCTCAGGTGGGATTTTGGCTCAGGTCTTCTTGGGTCAAGGATGGGTGCTTTGTCCACTGTGTTACCTATCTGCCCCATGATGACATCTTTAAAATAAAATTAAGGGGTGAGAGGATTGCACTGGGAGAAAGGGAAAGGGAGAGGTGGAATGAGGCAAAGTATCTCACATAAAAGAAGTGAGAAAAAGCTTATGGAGTGGAGGGGAAGAAGGGGGAGGAGTGGGGGAGTGAATGAGCCTCACTCTCATCAAAATTTACTCAAAGAGGGAATAATCTACACAGTCAAGTGGGTATAGTAATATATCTTGCCCTGCAGGGAAGTGGGAGGGGAAGGGGATAAGGGGGGGTGAAGTGAAGGAAGGGAGGGCAGATTGGGGGGGGGCAGTCAGAAGCCAAACACTTTTGAGGAGGGATAGGGTAAAAGAAGATAGAAAATAGAGTAAATATCATGGGGAGTGAATAGGATGGAGGGCAACACAGTTAGCAAAATTAACTGGGGAAAAATTTGAAGCAGAGGCAAGAGCAATGTAAGATGAGAATGATGATGGTGGTGGTGGTAGTGATGATGATGTTGGTACTTTGCTGGGCTATTGTGAAGAAAATTCTTTGTCAGGTATAAGGTTCTATATTATATAAATGTTAGCTACTATTGTTGTTGCAATAATCAACCTCATGGGTGTTTTGTAAGGAAATCTCTCTTTAAAGTACTATATAAATGTAGTTTACTATCTAAAAAAGATGATCAGGATGCTATCAGAAAAACCTGGAAAGACTTACATGAACTGATGCAAAGTGAAATGTACTGGATACAAAATAATAGCAATATTGTAAGATGGTCTATTGCAAATGACTTATTTTCAACAATGCAATGATCCAAGACAACTCTGAAGGACTTATGAAAAATGCAATCCATCTACAGAGAAATAACTGATGGTACCTGAATACAAATGGAAATATATTTTGTTGTTGTTGTTAGTTCCTCTTTCTAAAGGTTTTTTTTTTTTGTCTGCTATGTTTTGCATGACTGCACATGTATAACTTATATTGAAATGCTTGAGTTCTTAAGGGGGAAATAGGGAGGAGGGATGAGAATTTGGAACACAAAGTTTTATAAATCAATGTTACAATTTGTTTTTACATGTAAGGTAGGGAAAAATTCTAAAAAAAATAAATGTAAAGATAAAACCTAAACAAAACAAAACAAGAAATAGGATTCCAGTTGAGATCCTATCACTGCAAGTTCAGCCTTCTTTTTCCTATACCTTTGTATCCTTGGAAACAGTATTACGTACCATTCCTGTAAAGGAGAAATTCATACTTACATTTTATTTGGTTCAATTAACCACTTTTACCTCCTACACCATGGTGTGATATCCTGAAATTTAGAGTAATGACAATAATATTTAAATATAACCTTTATATAGTGCTTTAAGGCTTACAAAGTGATTTATACATATTATCACAGTAGAGCCTCACAATAACTCTGAATTAAGTTCTGCATATATTACTATTCATGTTATAATAAGGGAACTGTGGTACAGAAAAGTTATGTCTATGATCACAGGCTTATTAAATTTCATAAGTGGGGTCTAATTTCAAATTTCCTTAACTTTTGAATCCAAATTTTTTTCCATTTCACCACATAAATGAAAATTGTTAATTGGTACCCATAAGCTTATGAAAAATAGGTACTGGTCCTGTAATTTCTGGATACTTTTATTTACAGAGAGAAAAGGGAAAGAGGTATATGAATTGATTGTTGCATTCTTTTTTCTTTTTTTAGGGTGGCCAAATCACTGAAAGTCCCAGTATATGAGACCCCAGCAGGTTGGAGATTCTTCTCAAATCTGATGGACTCGGGAAGGTGTTCTCTGTGTGGGGAAGAGAGCTTTGGTACAGGTAGGTTTTTTTATGTCTGATATTATGAAAGGCAACATGGAATAGTGGAAAGAGCATTGGAATAAAAATAATCTGGGTTCAATCTTTGGAAAGGAAAACAATTTATGGCCAAACAAGAGATAGAGTATATTATAAAATGCAAAATGGATGATTTTGATTATATTAAATTTAAAAAAAATTGTACAAACAGAAGCAATGCATCCAAAATTAGAAGGGAGACAGAAAGCTGGGAAACAATTTTTGAGGCCAGTACTTCTGATAAAGTCCTCATCTCTAAAATATATAGGGAATTAAATCAAATTTATAAGAATCCAAGTCATTCCCCAATTGAGAAATGGTCAAAGGATATGAACAGGCAGTTTTCTGATGAAGAAACCAAAGCTATCTATTCCCATATGAAAAATGCTCTAAATCTCTAATGATTAGAGAGATGCAAATTAAAACAACTCTGACGTACCACCTGACACCTATCAGATTGGCTAAAATGACAAAAAAGGAAAATAATAAATGTTGGAGAAGCTGTGGGAAAATTGGAACACTAATTCATTGTTGGTGGAGCTGTGAACTGATCCAACCATTCTGGAGAGCAATTTGGAATTATGCCCAAAGGGCGATAAAGCTGTGCATACCCTTTGACCCAGCAATTCCACTTTTAGGTCTTTTTCCCAAAGAAATCATGGAAGGGGAAAGGGACCCACATGTACAAAAATATTTAGAGCTGCTCTTTACGTGGTAGCAAGGAATTGGAAGTTGAGGGGGGTGCCCATCAATTGGGGAATGGCTGGACAAGTTGTGGTATATGAATACAATGGAATACTATTGTGCTGTAAGAAATGATGAGCAGGAGGAGTTCAGAGAAACCTGGAGGGTCTTACGTGAGCTGATGATGAGTGAGATGAGCAGAACCAGAAGAACATTGTACACAGTATCATCAACATTGAGTGTTGATCTACTGTGATGGACTATATTCCTCTCACCAATGCAATGGTACAGAAGAGTTCCAGGGAACTCATGATAGAAGAGGATCTCCAAATCCAAGAAAAAAAAAAAAGAACTGTGGAGTGTAGATACTGAATGAACCATACTATTTCTTTTGTTTTTGGTGCTGTTTTTTTTTTCTATTTTGAGGTTTTTCATCATTGCTCTGATTTTTTCTTTTATAACAGGACTAATGCAGAAATAGGATTAATGTTATTATGTGTATATATATATGTGTGTATAGATATATATCTATATCTATATGTATATAGATATATAGATATAACCTATATCAGATTACCTGCTGTCTAGGGGAGGGGGGAGGGAGGGGAGGGAGGGAGAAAAATCTGAAATTGTAAAGCTTGTATAAACAAAAGTTGAGAACTATCTTTACATGTAATGGAAAAAATAAAATACCTTATATGTAAAATTAAAAAAAAAATAATCTGGGTTCAATTCCAACCAGTGTCACTTAATATTTGTGTCAGTGGAAAAATCACTTAACCCCTGAGTATGTTTCCTCATGGATACACACAACACTCATATACATACAGAGTGTACATACATATATACAAACATACACATTTATATGCATGCACATACATATGCATGTATTTATATGTAAAAATATAATATAATTAATATGATATAGACAATGACGTTATAGAGTTGGTATGAAGAAAACACATGGTTTTTCCCCAATTTTTAAAAAACATTTTTATCTAAAGTTTTGAGTTCCAAATTCTATCCCTCCCTACCTTTTCTTCCCTCTCCCTGAAGCAGTAAGCAATCAGATAAAGGTTATACATGTGCAATTATGGAAAACATTTCCATATTACAAATATAACAAAAAAGGAAAATATTGGATGTTGGAGGGGGTGTAGGAAAGCTGGGATGCTCATCCACTGTTGGTGGAGTTGTGAAAAGATCCAACCATTCTGTAGAGCAATTTGGAACTATGCCCAAAGGGCAATACCACTGTTAGGTCTATATCCTGAAGACATCCCCCAAAAGAGAAAAAGTCCTATTTGTACAAAAAATATTTATAGCAGCTTTTTTTTTTTTTGGTGGTGGCTAAGAATTGGAAATCAAAGGAATGCCCATCAATTGGGGAATAGCTAAATAAGCTGTGGTATATGATGGTGATGGAATATTATTGTGCTATAAGAAATGACAAGCAGGGTGATTTCAGAAAGATCAGAAAGATTTGTATGAACTGATATATAGTGAAGTGAGCAGAACCAAGAGAATGTTGTGCACAGCAATATTGTTTGATGAAGAACTGTGAATGACTTAACTATTCTCAGCAATACAATGATCCAAGACAATCCCAAAGGACTATGAATGAAACATACAATCTACCTCCAAAGAAAGAACTGATGTTGATCGAACATAGACTGAAGCAGGCTATTTTTTACTTTCTTTCTTTCATTCTTGTTTCTTTTATTCAGGTTTTCTTGTACAAAATGACTAACATGGTAATGTTTTACATAATTGCACATGTATAATCCCCCCCAAATTTCCTTATAACGCATTTTGTACAGGGAGATTCAAATAAAAGAAAAAGAAAAAAGTGAAAAATAGCTTTCTTCAGTCTGGATTCAAACAATATCAGTTCTTTCTCTGGAAGTGGGCATGCTTCATCATTAGTCCTTTTGAATTGTCTTGGATCACTGTATTGCTTAGAATAGCTAAGTTATTCACAATTCTTCATTGAATAATACAGCTATTGCTCTGTACAATGCTCTGGTTCTGCTCACTTTACTATACATTAGTTCGTGTAAGTCTTTCCAGGTTTTCCTGAAATCATCCTTCTTGTCATTTCTTATAGCACAATAGTATTGCATTATAATCATATACCACAGCTTGTTTGACCATTCCTCAGTTGATCAGTATCCCTTTGATTTCCAATTCTTAGCCATCGCAAAAAGAGCTGCTATAATTTTTTTTAGTGAGGCAATTGGAGTTAAGTGACTTGCCCAGGGTCGCACAGCTAGTAAGTGTTAAGTGTCTGAAGCCGGATTTGAACTCAGATACTCCTGACTCCAGGGTGGTATTACTAGAGCAAAAGGTATGCGCAGTTTTATAGCCCTTTGGGCATAGTTCCAAATTGTTCTCCAGAATGGTTGCATCAGTTCACAACTCCACCAACAGTGCATTAGTGTCCCAGTGAGGAAAGAAAGCATTTTGTAAGCCAAAGATCTTGTACAAAGGTGATCTTCACTTCTTTTCTGGATATTTCCAAACCATTCCCCTGAATGAGTTACCACTTTCTCCTCTCCAAGATCTTATTTATTTGTTTTGTTGTCCCCTATTAGAATATAAGCTATTTGAGGTCATGAATTGTCTTGCTTGCTTACATTTGTATCCTCAATGCTTAGCACAATGCCTGATATGTAATAAATGTTTAATAAATCCTTTTCCTTCCTTCCTTCCTTCCTTCTTTCATTCCTTCCTTCTTTATTATTATGAAGGACATTTGGCAAGAGTAAAATACAACTTCCTGAGATTTCCTGACTCAGGCTTGTATGTGTATATATATGTACACATGCACATATAGGCATATATGCACATGATATATATGTATATATGTATGTATGTGTGTCTTTGTATATTTATCTATACCAATAACCTGCTACTTAAGGGCAAGGCTCAGAAGCCTTGCTTTTGAGCCTCAGTGCATCTTAGAGGGATGTGTGCTGTTCAAGTTTGCTTCAACTTTTTCTTCACCCTATTTCTCCTTTTATTTTTTTGGGGGGGTTGTTTTTCTGGGTTTTTTTGCAGGGCAATGAGGGTTAAGTGACTTGCCCAGGGTCACACAGCTAGTGTCAAATGTCTGAGGCTGGATTTGAAGTCCAGGTCCCCCTGAATCCAGGGCCAGTGCTTTATCCAGGTCTGGTGCTTTATTCACTACACCACCTAGCTGCCCTCTATTTCTCCTTTTATTAAAAAAAGAATCCAAAGAAATGATCTCTTCTAAGTGGTGTGATTGGGTTTGAGCCAAATTAGTAACATCACTTAGCTCAGTCTGAAATTGCTTTTCCCAGTTCAATGAGGTTGAATTCAAAGTGATTTCATTCTTGAATATTGGCTATTCTTACGAAGTATCTTTAGCCCCTGGACAGTTCAGGCTGGTCTGCATGGGAGGGTGGTTCAATTAACCACTTGCATAGGCAAGGGAGCCTGATTTCCTTGGTCAGTGCTTCTTATGTACACAATGTAAAGTTATGTCAGATACTTTCTCCTAAAGATTGATTGTATTTTGGTCTGATCTTGTTGCTTAGATTAACCCAAGTTCCATAGCTCTTCCTGTGCCCAGCCTCAAACACAAGTTCAAAGAGCATAATAATGTGAAGAATAGCAGTGGACTTTAATAAGATGCTTAGGGGCAGCTAGGTGGTACAGTGGATAAAGCACCAGCCCTGGATTCAGGAGGACCTGAGTTCAAATCCAGCATCAGACACTTGACATTTTCTAGCTGTGTGACCCTGGGCAAGTCACTTAACCCTCATTGCCCCACCAAAAAAAAAAAAATTATGCTTAAAAGTATGTGAAGCACTTCTACATGTTCTATCTTCTGGGCAACTCATGATAACCCTGAAAGATAAGTACTACAATTATTAATACCAATTTTATGGACAAAAAATGTGGTTTAAGAAATTAAATGATTAACCCACGGCCACAGAACTATTAGTCAAGGTAGCAAGTATTTATTGTGTTCAATATATGCCAGATACTGTGCTAAGTGCTGGGAAAACAACTAGAAGCAGAAAGCAAGTCCTTGCCCTCAAGGAGCATACATTCTAATTTGGAAACAGCCCAAAGAGGAATGAAGACATGGCTGGCCTGAGTACTTTCACAGACAAGTCATTATTAGGGCTGGGAATTGAAGTCACATCTCTTAGCAGCACCCCGAGTTGTGCTATATCTCCTGGTGATTGCAAGTTTGGAATAGTAAGTCAGTCACATTGTGACCATCTGTTGCTCTTGTCACTTATTTCATAGATATCACAGTCTACTCATCCTAGCACCTAGGGGCATTCTCAAAAGAGTCACAAAGTCCAGTAATGCTAGAAGCAATAGGCTGTATTATAGGCAATATTTTCACTTATACAAAGAAAAGTTTGAGGATTAATGTGAACCATCTGGAGACTTGGAATTGGGAAATAGGGACAGAAAAAGAGGGGTCTGAGTTATCAGAGAGAGGATACAAGCCAATATGTCATCAAAAGGGAAATGTTACAACTAGGTATCAGTAGTAGGGATAGCAGTAGGAGTGATTGCAAGTAATTTCACTGCAGCAATCTCAAATATAATTTCTATTTAGAAATTATGATATTACTTTGAACAGGATGATAATAGAAACTTTATTCAAAAAAGCTATAAAGTAAATAAAAGCAGTTTTGTCACCATAAAGTATTGACTAATTGGATATAGAATTGGAAGAGAACTTCCAATGCCCTCATTTTACAGATGAAAGAACTGAGACTTAAATTGGTTGGTTGGTTGTTGTCCTTCATTTTCAGAAAGGACCAAAATGATATTGCTATGTTAAGAGTCAAGTTACAGTGTGTCCCACTGTGGCTAATCAGACCAATATGAGCTTGGAATGTTCTACCATAGGTCAGGCACAAATAGTCCATGTGAACATTTGGGGTGAATTCTCTAAATTTGCACATTTCTCATCTGAGACCTAAAGAGGTAAAGTCAAGGTCACACAGGGAGAAAGCAGAACAAATGGTATAAATTCAGGCTTAATGGTGCTCCTAATTAGCAAAGAATCATGGAATTAAAATTGGAAGAGTCTTTAAAAGTCATTTAGTCCAACTCCCTCCCTTTACAATTGAGCAACCTGAGTCCCAGAGAGTTTAAGTGGCTTACACATGAGGTTGTTCTGAACAAAGTACTTTGTCAGTCTGTATTTAAAAGGTCATAGGGGCAGCTAGATTGTGCAGTGGATAGAGCACCGGCCCTGGAGTCAGGAGTACCTGAGTTCAAATCCTGCCTCACACACTTAACACTTACTAGCTGTGTGACTCTGGGCAAGTCACTTAACCCCAACTGCCTCACAAAAAATTTTTTATGACCTTTTTAGGTCATAGATTTAGAACTGGAAGGGACGCGAGAGGTAACGACTCAGTCTCCTCATTGTACATCTGAGGAAGCAAAGGCCCAGAGAAATGAAGCAACTTGCCTGGGTTTTGAAGCTGGGGTTTGAACCCAGGTCTTCCGACTCTATACCCAATGGTCTTTCCATTGTTACCCCTGTCCTTCAAAGGATCATTATCTCAGTAAGTAGTTTCTGAATTAATGGAGTGTGCTTATGTTTTCTTTTCCTCATTTGTGGTCAGTTTAGTCAACTTTCCTGAATTTCGGGAGACCCTTAAGAATTTATATGAAGGGGGAAAAAGTGTTTTTGCTGGCACTGGCCAGAAGAGTACTAGCTGGGGTGCAGAACTAGGTGATGGAGGCTGTGTTGACTGCATTACTAGCACTTTGAGAGCCATTTCTCCTATGGACTGTGTGCGCACATGTGCAATTCAGTATGAAGTGGGCCTGAGCTCAGCAGCGCGGTGACTGATGTCCCTAGGAGCCTCCTTGAACTGCCTGAAAACTGAAACTCCTTTTAGGATCCTTTAAAAACTATCAACCTCTATGCTGGAAAAAGATGGGGTCCAGTGTAAGAGTCTAAAAAGCAGTTAGGGGGGCAGCTAGATGGCGCAGTGGTTAAAGCACCGGCCCTGAATTCAGGAGTGCCTGAGTTCAAATCCGGCCTCAGACACTTGACACTTACTAGCTGTGTGACCCTGGGCAAGTCACTTAACCCCCATTGCCTGCAAAAAAAACCAAAAACAAACAAACAAAAAAAAAGCAATTAGGATTCCATTGTTTCCTGAACAGCTTATGGTCTGATAGGAAGTGATAGGGAGAGAAGCTGATTGCATTGACAGCAAAGTGGGCTAAAGAATGATGTCTTAGGGGGGCAGCTAGATGGCGCAGTGGTTAAAGCACCGGCCCTGGATTCAGGAGTACCTGAGTTCAAATCCGGCCTCAGACACTTAACACTTACTAGCTGTGTGACCATGGACAAGTCACTTAACCCCCATTGCCTAAAAAAAACCCAAAAAAACAAAAAAACAAACAAACAAAAAAACAAGAATGATGTCTTAGAGGCCAGGTTATCATGCAGGCCAGGACCTAAGAGTATGTGGGAGAATGACAGCTACATAGTCTAAAGAAGATTGAATTAAAGCTCACTAGCCCCATAGTAGTCAGGGTTTCTTGTTCCACTGGCTGCATGAAAACTTCCTACAAGCAGGCCCTCCACTCCTGATTCAAATGTGACCCTCCAAAGCCAAAGTCAAGTGCTCTTAAAATAACACAGGATCATAGATCTAGATCCAAAAGACATGTGAGGGGTTGCTGAGTCCAGTCCCTCTCATTTTACAGTTAAAAGCATCAGGGTATAGAAGATTAAAGAACTTGTCCAGAATCATACAGCTAATAAGTGTCTGAGGCAGGATTTAAGCACAGGTCTTCATGATCCCAAGTCCAATGGACTATCTATTATATCATGCTGCCTCCCAAGGCAACCATTACTTGCTAGGAAGCCCCAGTAGGGAACATAGTCCCAAGTTGTCTCAGGAGAAAGTGCCCAGAGTTACCTGTTCTAGGACAGCAAAAGACAAAAACAAACAAGAAAATACAAAACCCCAAACAAATGAACAAAAACATCATGAAATTCTTCTTTCAGCCTGTGGCCTGCCCAGGACCTTGGGAAGCCAGTATCCTCAGCCAATCCTCTGTGAGCAAGAAATGAGGTTACAGAAGCATAAAAGGAGGACTGCCTATCAAGGACACTTCTCCAGAAAAATGCATAGACCGGGGGTGAGGGAGGGAATGTTGGGTAGCACGCACTTTCCCTTGCTCCAAAGATGAGGCCATCTGCATTTGTAATAGCCAGTCTCTTTTCAGGTAATGGTAATGTTTCAGATGGGAGATGGGGAATCTTTTTTCTAAAATTAGTTATATTTTATAATATATACATGTTCATTTAAGGGTGAATTAATTATAGTTTACAAAATAGATATGCATTTTGGGGTGAGAAGGGAGTTGTAGAGGATGTTTTCAGACATGTGAGGCTCAGAACAAGTGAATGCAGTACACCATAGTACAAAAACCTGGACTCAAGGTCAGGAAAACCAGCATTCATATTCTCTCTGGGACATCTATTAACTGATTATGTGACCTTAGGCAAATTTGGTAAGTTCCCAGCTTTTCAGGCAATCCTCTAACACTATATAAGTTATAGAATGCTTACCTATAAGCAATGGTAGAGGGGGTTTATTCATAGAGAAGCTCTTGAAACCAATGAAATAAAATTTGACCGGACCTGTGATTATATCAATGTAGGCAAGTCTACTAATGCAAACTGGTACTCTTTGCAACTTAGCAGTCTTGAGAGTTGCTTGAGATACTGAGAAATTAAGTGACTTGCCAAGGGTTATATTTTCTATCAGTTTGTATGTGTCAGAAGGGAGGAGAACTTGAATGTAGTTCATCCTGATTCTGAGGCTGGCTCTCTTTCGTAGCCATTATGTATGTGTATATTATGTATGTATATGTATACTATATGTGTGTGTATATACATATATGTATATATATGTGTGTGTGTATATATTATATATATAGTATGTGTACACGGGCATACATATATACATTTTGTTATTTAGGTTTTTTTAGTCGTGTCCAACTCTTTATAACCTCATTTGGGGTTTTCTCAGCAAAGATACTGGAGTGTTTTGCCATTTCCTTCTCCAGCTCATTTTACAGAGGAGGAAATTGAAGAAAACAAGATTAAGTGACTTGCCCAGGGTCACACAGCTAAATTTGTCTGAGGCTAGATTTGAACTCAGAAAGATAAGTCTTTTTGACTCCAGGCCAGGCACCTAGCTTGTGCACATGCGCACACACACACACATAGATAGATAGATATAGATATACACATAAACACATGCATATACATATATGTATATATATAAGGTATGTATATGTCTTTGTCTATGAATATGTATATATGTACAGATATAGAGTTATATTTCCAATTTGAAAGTTGGAAAGACAAAGGTAATTATGTTAAGCACAAGTGATATTAGGGATGCGGGGAATTTAGTTGGGCCTAGAGTTTTTCTTCAAATGTGCTCCGCTGGTGATGACATTAATCTAGGCTCTTGAATTAGATTAATATAAGCCAGAGATTATAAAATAACCAGTTTGCACATGACATTGGACTGAAAATATCTGTTAGAATGTAAGCTCTTTGAGGACAAGGATACTTGTATTTGTATTTCTTGTGTTTTGAGCAGTGCCTGGCACCTAAGCAAGTGCTTTACAACTACTTGTTCATGCATTTGGGGACACCACATTTTAAGGAGAACACTCTCACTCTGGAGAGAATCCAGATGTCAATCAGGAAGGTGAAGGGAAACCAATCTGAGATATGGGTAAAAGGAACTAGGTGTGTTCAATCTGGAAAACTTTAAGGAGAACACAATAACTATTTTCAAAAACGTGAAAGGCTGTCATGGGAAGAGGGATCAGATTTGGTATTTTGGGCCCCTGAGGGCAAAGTGATGGGCAAAAGCTTCATTGAGTAAGACTTCAGCTTGGTTTAAAGAAAAGTTTTCTGAGAGTTAGTCACCCTCAAGTGAAATGTGTAACCTTAGGAGGGAAGGCATTCCCACTCACTACAGGTCTTCAAGCAAAGGCTAGGGGGACCACTTGTAGAGAGAGGGTAGTATGAAAGAGATTCTTGGCCAAAAATATGGTCTCTAAAGCCTCCTGTCTATTCATGAACTAGTAAGTTTTATCAGTCTATTTTGTAACTTAAAAACAATTCTTCGATAAAATTATAAAGCTGGAAGTGATCTGAGAGATCATCTAATCCAGCCCTCTCATTTTATAGGAAACCAAGTCCCAGAAAGACTATGCAAAGGAGTCGAGCACCTCTAACTAATCACTGGATGAGCTTGGGCTAGATAGAATTCAGGTCTTGTGATTTCTGGCTCAGTTCTCTTTCCACTGCCCCATATGGAATCTCATGTTTGTAAAGCTGCTAATTTAGAAAAAATATATAGTTGATCCTTATTGGCTTCATAGAAAGCACGGTTTAAGTCATGTGCTATTAATTCATATCTCTTGTCATTACCAGCTATTAAAACCTGCCAGTAACTTCCATTGAGTGACCTTATTTGAATGGTTTTTTCTAGATTAGCACACTTGGTTAAAGTCTTCACAGATTATTTAGGCAAAAGGACTAGGAGAAGTCATGTTCCTGTGGCTGACTACAGAATGAGTCACCTCCCTGAGGAAGGCCAGTGGCATCTAGCTAGAGCCCAGAGTCCATTCTCTTTCACCACCAAATTTGAACAAAAAAGAAGAGGCCTAGTTAGTTCATACCAGTTGCCTCTAAGAATTTTTTCCCAAACAGTAGGATTGTTTATGTTCATCATTCTAAGATACTCTTTAATGGCACCTTGGTGTAGGTGAAAATGGGAAACTATTTACATTTTCTTAATGAGACAAACCTAGAATTTCTGAATCTGAGTTTTAGCAGTGATGATTAGATCCATTAGCAATTTGTGTGGTGTTTCATTAATCTTCTGAGTCTGGGATTACACATCATCATTACTATTTGGAGAAAATTCCTTGGAGGTAATTGGAATTACATATTTTTTAAATAGTCAAGACATGCATGAGAGTACTTTTTTAGCTAAAAGAAGACAAATGTCTATAAGGAACAATGGGGATGTTTATGGATAAAACAAATCCCAGTGTTGACAAATGGTAGAGGAGAGACTAGTGAAATTTTTAACAAAATGTAACCTTTTTTTATACCTACTTCCAGCCATGGGAATTTTAAGCCAATAAAAAAAAGGAACAACCATGTTCAAGGACACAGTTCTGATTATAGTGAAGTAAAGCATGTTCTATTTTCTCAGTACTTATGGGTAGATAAGACATTTATTAATTATGGCAGGGAGAGGAGTGAACATTACTGGCTTGGACATTTCCTCAAAATGGAGGTTTTACAGGGCAACTAGGTGGCACACTAGATAAAGCACCAGCCCTGGATTCAGGAGGACTAGAGTTCAAATGTGGCCTCAGACATTTGACACTTGCTAGCTGTGTGACCCCGGGCAAGTCACTTAACCCTCATTGCCACACATTCCCCCCCCCCCCCAAGAAATGGAGGTTTCAGGAGGAATTCACCAATCAGAGGAAGAACCACAGGGATGGAGGGATCTTTCAGCATGAGAAAGCCATAAGGAAAGAGGCATATTCCAGGATGAAAAGACTGTTGAGGATGGCAGAAAAAATCCAGAGAGGCAGGAGCAGAGCCAGCTTTAAGAATATAGATCAGTTTTCTTCACAACCCTTCTACTTTGATCAGTATTCGATCAATATTTGGTCAGAAAAGAAATCAGAAATACATGTTATTCAAGTTTCAGAAGATTACACTGTCAGTGATGCAGGTACAGAGGTACAAATACATAGAATTGTCAGTGAGAATTTCGCTGGGTATTTTAATACCTAGTAGCAGATCTGAGCATAAGAAATTGCAAAATAAGGAGAGCTTTTGCCTATTTGAACTATTACTTCAACTTAATGTTTTCTCATCTTCAATGACATATATAAGGAGGGAGGGAGGGGAGAGGGAGGGAGGGAGGGGAGAGGGAGGGAGGGAGAGAGGGAGGGAGGGAGGGAGGGAGAGAGAGAGAGAGAGAGAGAGAGAGAGAGAGAGAGAGAGAGAGAGAGAGAGAGAGAGAGAGAGAGAGCTCCTTGCAATACTGATAGCAACAGTGGGACTGATGGGCAATGTGATACAAAAAGCCTTGGCTCTTGGATCAGAGTACTTGGGTTCAAATCCTCCCTCTGAACCTTACTATATATGTGATATTAGGGGCAGTTAGGTGGTACAGCACCAGCCCTGAAGTTGGGAGGACCTAAGTTCAAATCTCACTTCAGACACTTACTAGCTATGTGAGCCTGGTCAATTGCCTTAAACATCCAGGGCTATCGCCAATCCTGATATATATATCTTGCCACTGGACCCAGATGGCTCTGGAGGAGACAGTAAAGTTAGTGACCTTGCACAGCCCTCCGTCACTTAAATACAATTCAGTGCAAATCATGACATCACTCCAATGTCATGGTCCTCTTTGAGAATGAAGGATAAACAACAATGTATGTGATATTACTATGTAAGTGTTATTTAGTTTAATCCCCTCATTTTACTGAGGAGGAAACAGCAGGAAAAATCTTAAGTAATTTCCCTGGGCCTCAGTTTCCTCCTCTGTAAAACGAAGAGGTTGGATTATGTAGCCTCTGAGGCTTAAAGCTTTAAAGTGTCTAGCTTTAGATCTTTAAGCCTATAAACATATGTCTTTTCTAACACTTGAAGTGATTCTAGGTTTTATGGCAGCCTAGCTATAGAATGACCCTCCTCTCACTACCTTCCTTCCTTGTGATCAGAAAGCCAGTTTTCCCTCTTTTGTTCTGTTCTCCGGGACTTTCTTTATATCCCAACTAAGATCCTACCTTCTATAGGAAGCCTTTCCCATGCCTCTTAATTCCAGTGTCTTCCTTCTGTTAATTATTTCCTCTTTATCCTATATATAGCTTGCTTTGCATATATCTGTTTGCAAGTTATCTCTTCTATTAGATTGTAAGCTCCTTGAGAGCAGAGACTATCTTTTGCCTCTTTTTGTATCCCTGGTGTTTAACCACCCACTATAGAATTCTTGTAACAAAGAAGCAAAGTTAAACAAAGGAAACAGACATATTGATCATGTCTAAGAATATCATGTACTTCATTCCATATTTGTAGCCCACTGCTTCCTCACTGAGGAAAAGGAGTTTATATTTCATCAAAAGTTATCTAGAGTCAAGATTGGCCAATGCATTATTGCGTCTTTCTGTCGAATGTCTGCACTCATCTGGATTCTGGTGGCTTTTCATGCTTTCCTTTGCATGATTGTGATCATTGTGAATAATATTCTCTTGGTTCGGCTTATTTTACTTTGTATCACAGGACCAAGGATTTAGAGCTGGAAGGGACTTCAGAGCTCAGTTCACAGATGTCTTCTTGTCACTATCTCTTTTCTTCCTCAGACTATACAATATAGAGACTATATAAGATATAAGAGGTGTGCAAGACAGTGCCAAAACCCAACCCAGTGGGCTTGCAGTATAATTGAATAGTACTGAACACAGAGAAAATGCAATGCTCTGGGGATATCGGTAGATGTAAGTCTAAGATGTGCTTACAAAGAGGAATTGGTTGCTTGAGGATCCCAACTAGTATTCCAACAAATTCAGTTTAATGTTTCCAAGCACAAGTTTTCCCTATGACACTGGAAGTTGTGCTTGACACTTCAAGTTTGGAATTTTTGGCTCACATTACTTGTCACTGAAACAAGAGTATGGTTCAACTACCTCATATAGACATTAAAAGAAAGGTTGTTTTTTCCCTTTCTCAAAAGCACACCAAGATCTTCCAGAGAAAACATCTATGTAATTGACATGTAGTTATCAGCCCAGACCAACTTCAGTCCATAATGGGGATTAGACCACCATAGTTTCCCCCCTCACCTGATTCTTTGACCCCACATGAAATTTGGCAAATCTTTAACTCTTACAAGGGAAAGTCTAAGCCAAGAGAAAATTTACTAGGCTGTTGGCTGCAAATGGTTGGGGTGTTATTTTGAAGCAGTTAAAAGCACTTCACATCTCTCTGTTGCTAAATTATGACATCTTATCATACAAGTTTAATAGCTACTAATGTTTAGATTTCCAGGAAATGTAATCCAGCTGAAGGTTATTATTATTATTATTATTATTATTGTTGTTATTATTATTATTATTAAAGAAGCAAAGCTCATGTTTTAGGACAAGAGAGTATTTTGCTCTGGCCAGTAAATAAATGTAATTTTTCAGCTATAAAAGGACAAAAGGTTTTGAAGTGGTTCTGTTGGGCAGTATTTCCCAGCCTTGTTTTTTTGGCAGCTAATCATGGAGCTGTACCAATGCCTTCCAAATGACTTCCATTTTTGTAGCAGTGTGAAGAGTTTGTTAGATGAGGTTAGAGTAACATGATGGTGTGATGAGTAATGCTGAGGGTCCGTTTTACAGAGGCAGCCATGGGCACTGGCCTAGACATTTCATCAGCTGCCTGTTCATCAGTACTGGCAAGAGCCAGACAGGTAATTCATTTTCATTTTGATTTAAACCACCTTGGCTAGTGCCTGCTTCTCAGTTGTGTAGGTGCTTTTATATCTTGCCACCAAAGTTCCCTGAGCCAACAACATTTAACATGGTAAATATAATGAGGAGAAATAGAATTGTAGCTAGGTGGAACAGATGTCAAGACAGCTTTTCTGTACATCAGTGAGGATGATTCAAGTATTTCTGTCTCTTTCCTCCCTGCCTCCTTTCTTTCCTCCCATTTTCCTTCCTCTCTCCCTTCCTTCCTTCCTTCCCTCCTTTTCTTCCTTTGGTTCTTCCTTTCTTCCTTTCTTTCCTTCTCATTCTTTCTTTCTTTTCTTTTCTTTTTTTATGTTCCCTTTATTTCCTCTTTCTCTCTTCCCTCTCACTGTATCTGGACTTATTGGAGTCTGAGAGCACCTTTTTGATGAACAATATCTTAGTACCAAAAGCCTCAAATAGTCTCTGGCTCCTCATCCCATTTTTCTGAAAACTAATGACTCATAACTCCCTGTTCATCTTTTCTAAGGGGGGGGGGCATTTGTACTTGTGGAGAAGAACAATAAATGTCGGGTAAAAATTTCCCTTGGTTTCTTGAGAAAGAGTAAAAATGACCCCAAATTAGATGTCTGAATAACTATGCAGTAAATTTTCTGTTTTCTTCATTTAAAAAAATCATAAAACCATATAGCTTTCTTCAACATATATTTATTTGTATACATATATGTAATTCAAAATGCCTACCTTACTTCCTGATCTTCTTTCTGTTCCCTTCTTTGTATTTTTTAAATTAAATTTTATTTTTTCAATCAATGAAAATCTATCTTCTCTTCCCACTTCTCCTAACCCCAGATGAGATACAAAGAAAAATAAAACCTGTTAAAAACATGTATTGCCAAGCAAAACAATTGCTACATTGGCAATGTGGAAAAAAAAAAAACCCCAACCTCAGTTAATATTCTGAGTCCATCACCTATTTGTCAGGATATGGGCACCTTATTTTACCATGTGTTCTCTAGAATAGTGTTTAGTCATTGTGTTGATTAGAATTTCTAAGTTTTAAAGTTGTTTGTCTTTACAGTATTGTTATTGTATAAATTGTTCTCCTAGTTCTGCTCACTTCATTCTACATCAGTTAATATAAATCTTCCTAGGTTTCTCTGAAACTGCCCTCTTCATCATTTCTTACAGCACAATAGTATTCTATCACAATCATATGCCATAGTTTATTCAACCATTTCCCAATTGATGAGTACCTCTTAGATTCCAATTCTTTGCTACTGCAAAAAGAGCTTATGCAATGTGTTTTTCAGGGAACTGGCCAGTATCGATGACATTTATTTCAGAGGTCATTAATGAATAAAGTGGCCCTTTTCTTGTTTTTGTTTAAACATTGGCATTTTGGCAGGGGATGGGGGGAACAGAAATGAACGACATTTAACACTTAAAAGTTTCCAAAGTCCTTTAAGTATTTTTATCTCATTTGAACCAAATAATAACAATAATAGTAATAATTAGGACACTGCCTGGCACATAGTAGGTACTTAATAAATGTTTATTAATTGACTGACTCACAATGACCCTATAAGGAAGGTATTTCAGGTATTATTTTCATCTCAACTTTACAGATGAGGAAAACTGAGACTCATAGATATCAAGTGATTTGTCCCACTACTAAGTGTCAGAGGTGAGATTTGAACTGAGGACTTCTTGGCTCCAAGTCCAACACTCTCTCCAATGTGAGGAGCTCTACTCATTCATACTCATGCTTCATTTATTCAGATTCTTTTAAGGAATTGCTTCTATTTCTCCCCTTCTAAATAATAGTTGGATTTGTCTCCATACATGAATGACATTGCTATATACATGCATATTAGCTTTTTTTTTTTTTTCGTGAGGCAATTGGGGTTAAGTGACTTGCCCAGGGTCACACAGCTAATAAGTATCTAAGGTCAGATTTGAACTCAGGTCCTCCTGAATCCAGGGCTGGTCCTTTATCCACTGCGCCACCTAGCTGCCCCGATATTAGCTTTTTATGTCATTCATTACAGATAGGGAATATCAAGGCATATGTGTGTATGTTTATATATATTAACATGTACGTATGTGTGCATTTTTTATTTGAAATGCACACTTTTGTCTTTTGTAGAAATACAAGTGTATCTCTGGGTATCAGTATTAACTCAAAGGATATAGCCAGTTATTTTCATCCAGAATCAAACAAATCATTCTAAGCTAGACTTCTGATTTTGTTTAAAGTTTGTCTTTACAAACAAAGACTAGCTCTAAGCAGAGTATGTATTTCTCCCTTAGGTTCTGATCACCTTCGTGAAAAGGATGGACTTTGGGCAGTCTTGGTCTGGCTTTCCATCATTGCAGCCCGAAAACAGAGTGTGGAGGAAATTGTTCGAGACCACTGGGCCAAATTTGGTCGCCACTACTACTGCAGGTGAGGGTTTGATCAAGGTTATGAATATGCACCTGGGAGAAACATTTTGGAAAGTGGTTCTCAGTGCCCTAAGTGACTAGAATATCTATAGAGAGGTCTCAGGTAAGATACAAGGGAAGCATAAGGAGTGGCTCTGTGAAGCAATAAACTTCTAATGAATGGTAATAGTGTTCTTTGCCAGCTATGGGCTTTACACATTTTGTTGTCGTTCAGTCATTTCAGTCGTGTCTGACTCTTTATGACCCCATTTGTGGTTTTCCTAGCAAAGATATTGGAGTGGTTTGCCATTTCCTTCTCCAGTTTATTTTGCAGATGAGGATACTGGAGCAAACAGGGTTAATGACTTATCCAGGGTCACACAGCTAGTAAGTGTCTGAGGCTGGATTTGAACTCAGGAAGATGAGTCTTTCTGATGCCAAGCCCAGTGCTCTATCCACTGCACCACCTAGCTGCCATCTTAGTGCTGACCCTGTTTTTTTGTTTGTTTGTTTGTTTTGCAGGGCAATGAGCACTAAGTGACTTGCCTAGAGTCACACAGCTATTAAATGTCAAGTGTCTGAGGCTGGATTTGAACTCAGGTCCTCCGGAATCTCTTGTGCCACCTATCTTTCCCCTGCTGATTCTGTTTTAAGCCCTAAGTCTTCCTTGTGCACAATTCTCTATGAACCCACCTTCCTATCCAGTCCTTCTGAAGTACTATCTTTGTACTTCCATTTAGGTTTTGGCTTTTAGATTGACTTCTATGGGACATGCTTTAATTCCTATGCTATTTGCAGAGGTAGAATGACTGATACTCTTTAGATCCACTTAACAGGTCCAGTCATTAGCTTTACCTACTTTCCCAAGTTCCTAGGTTGATGGCTCCCCCCACCCCCTTTCCTCTCTTCACCTAGGTGGTTCTTTGCTAGAATCCCATTTTTTCAATGTTAAGTATTTCAATACTTTATACATATAGTAATAGAAAAGTTTCTATCTTTATAAAGAGAAGGGTCATTTCTTCATAGGATGCCTGATACCTGTTATCTGGAAAATGTCTTCATGACTTCCAACTACCTTTAATAGCTTCTCTTCAACTGAAATCATAGGTTCATAGAGCATGAAGGTCACTTAAGTCCAACACTCTCATTTTGCAGATGAGGAAACTGAGACCCACCCAAAAGGGTTGATGACTTGCTAAAGGTCACACTGGCAATAAATAGCAAAGCTGGAGCTACTACCTGGTCTTGCGTCTCCCAATTTTGCATTCGGAGTTTAGGATAGATATCACAGCATTGAACACATAAGCACAAAATTGGTTGCCAAAAATCAACTGTGGGTTTGGAGAAATAGAGAAGATGAAGTTTATTTAAGAAAGATGACAGCAAGTGTGAGTTATAGAAGTTTAGGGGTAGATGGATGGTTCAAAGGAAAGAAAAGTTTGAATACCACTGATTCTGGGCAACTAGGTGGCATAGTAGATAGAGTGCCAGGCCTGGAGTAACAAAGACTCTTCTTTCTAAATTTAAATCTGTCCTCAGGGCAGCTAGATGGCGCAGTGGATAGAGCACCAGCCCTGGAGTCAGGAGTACCTGAGTTCGGATCTGGCCTCAGACACTTGATACTTAACTGGCTGTGTGACCCTGGGCAAGTCACTTAACCCCAATTGCCTCACTAAAAAAAAAAATAATAATAATAATAAATAAATAAATCTGTCCTCAGACCCTTCTAAGCTATGTTACCTGGGAAAGTCACTTGACCCTCTTTGCCTCAGTTTCCTCATCTTTAAAATGTCATGGAGTAGAGGGCACCTAGGTGGTACAGTGGATAAAGCACCGGCTCTGAATTCAGGAGGACCTGAGTTTAAATCCAGCCTCAGACACTTGACACTTACTAGCTGTGTGACCCTGGGTGAGTCACTCAACCCTCATTGCCCTGCAAAAAAAAAAATGTCCTGGAAAAGGAAATGGGAACCCACTGCAGTATCTTTGCCAAGAAAATCCTGAGTGGGGTCACAAATAGTTGGACATGACTGAACAATATCAATAATCACTGATTCAATTGTATTTATTAAGTGCTTGCTATGAATGAGTACGGCTTTTTGCTAGACACTAAGGATACAAAGACCAAATGGAAATAGCAGTCCCTCACCTTAGGGAACTTATATTTTACTGGATCTAAGCCCCTCATAGGCTTACATTACATGTATGTAGGAAAATCCCAGAGAAATATTGTTTAGTTTTACATTGTTGAGGGAGCTGGGTGATTCAGTGTATAGAGGGCCTGGAGTCAGGAATACTTGAGTTCATATCTGGCCTTGAGTTCATATCTAGCTGTTTGATCCTGGGCAAGTCACTTAACCTATGTTTACCCTAATCCATTGGAGAAGGAAATGGCAAACCACTCTAGTATCCTTGCCAAGAAAACCTCATGGATAGTACTAGCATTCTATGGTGCACAGGAAGAATCAGACATGATCGAATAACTAAACAACACAAATTACATTGTTGAGAGCTGCTAGAACCTGGTGCTTGAGTTTCAAGTAGGTTTTAAAATAGCCTTTGCTCTTATAAAGAGTCTTTTCCTGCATCTTGCACCGTCATGTGCTAAGATAAATATCAGAGGAAAAGGGAATCCATGACACTCCTAAGTGATATCTGAGTGACTTTGAATTCCAGTCATACAACGCTCAGTGAAAATTAAATATTAGCCTCTTGGCTGTGCCTGTTCAGTCTTGGGGGGGCTGAGATGCAATGGATGCCTTCAAAGTACTTTCTTGTGTCACTTGAAATGAGAAATCTGGGGGCAGGTAAAGACTTCTTTCTTTAGCCTTTATTCATGACAGGGGCCCAGGAACTTGGATTCTTATGGCTAAGGGACCCAAAGCTAAACACTAAACCTCATTGGACAGCACAAGCTGGTCTGACTCAGCACATCCTGAGCCAGTTATTGTCACTGCCAAGTTCTCCCAGGATAGCAAGGTCTGATTATTCCTTGCTTAATAAGGGTCTTCTGTCTCCTGATTTGTATGGTGACCATTTAGTCTGCTGCCAGCATTGGGAAGAAATTGTGTTATGACTAATGTGTTCTCAAAACAAGGACCATATTAGAGAATATCACACAGGGACACTTTCAGTCCGTGTATGAAGATGTACTAAGACACCAAATTCTTGCCAAACAAAACACCACGTGCATTCAAAGGAAAAGAGAAGTGGGTACAAATAATGGGTAAATTTTACCCTTTACCCCAACCAATGGCTAGTTGAAGATTGGTTGGGGAAGTAAGCTGATTGCTTATTTCCATTTTGTTTTTTGGGAGGGTTATAAAACAACTAAATACTGCTGTACTGTTTTATTAAGGTGAACTGTGGGGGTATCTTGACTCTGTCACTTACTATCTATGTCACTTTGCACAAGTGGGTTTAAAGCCTGGTTCTGCCACTTACTGCCTGTGTAATCTTGGGCAAATTTCTTTACCTCTTTAAATCTCCGTTTCTTAATCTGCAGCACAAAGGAGGAGATGCACCACATGGCCCTTGAGGTCTCTTCCCCTAGAGATCCAAATCTATGATACTAAGATCCCAAATTAATCTCTCTGGGTCCCAGTTTCTTCATCTATAAAAACCAGGGAGTGGGAGTGGGACTTCTAAAGTACCACCCAGTTCTAAATCTGCGATCAAGTGATCTTGTGTAAATTAATTTGCAGAAATATATAAGTTGTTCAGGGTATGACTCTGTAGAACCATGTCTTACGGTTAACGGAGAGGTAGGAAGAAGCCAAATGGAGGAGTTTATATTTGATCTTGGAAGTAATAAGGAATCATTGGAGATCACCAAACAGGAGTGGTAGTTGGGGAGTTGATGCAATCAGACTTATGCTTTAGAAAAATCAACTTGGAAGCAAAGTGGAGGATGAATTGAAGTGAGGAGACTTGAAGCAAGGAGACCAGTAAGAAAGCTATTGCCATAGTTTAGGCAAGAAGTGATGGGGGGAGGGGCAGCTAGGGGGCATGGTAAATAAACCACTGACCCTGGATTCAGGAGGACCTGAGTTCAAATCCGGCCTCAGACACTTAACTCTTACTAGCTCTGTGACCCTGGGCAAGTCACTTAACCCTCACTGCCCTGCCCCCCCCCAAAAAAAAAAAGTGATGAGGGCTTAAAATAGGGCTGTGATATACTCTGGTTTCTCTTCAGATCGTATAAATCTTTCTCCTTTTACTAAAGATTTCCGTGGAGAGGAACAATCACGAGTCATTAACTAATTTTTCGAGGCCTCACTTTGGTGAGGATGATTTCTTTGTCAATAAAGAAAAGATGAACATAGTTTAAAAAAAAAAAAGAAATAGGGCTGTGGTTATGAGTCCAAAGAAGGGGATATATACTAGATATGTGAAGGTAAAAACATGATTTGGCAATTGACTGCATATGTGAGGTGAGTGAGATTGAAGAATGACCCCAGTATTTCAAGTCTGAATGTCTAGGAGGGTGGTCATGCCCTTGATAGTGTTGTGGGGAAAACAGCGTAGGGGGTTTGGATAGGGGTAGGGGTTTGGGGTCCTTAGGAATTCCTCTTTAAAGAATTACACTCTCTTGCACACAAAAGCAATTAGAATAAGATAGTCATTTATTTAGGGGCAAGGGAAGGGAAGGGGAATCAAGAGAGAAATCATTGGACTTCTTCTCATGGGGAGAAAGGCATGGCACAGAGTGTGGCTCTGAGATACCAATCTCCTTGAGCAGGAGACAGGCAGGTACTTTTATAGAGGACTGATGGGGGTGACCATCTGACTGTGGAAAGTTTCCTTAGTGAGGGAGGACCATCCCCCACTGGTGGTGGCTGGAGGAATTGGGTGAGGGGTGGCTGGAGATCTCTCA